>NC_141139.1:81986693-82310264 GCF_053477565.2 Lygodium microphyllum | reverse complement strand
TGAGGAAGGCCTTTTGTTGGGCACCAAAGGGCACCTGGGTGACTTCTGCCTTGTTCTCTGCGATGATCTTCTCTTTTTCCACCAGAGCAAGGTTTCATGCCAATGTCTTCACCCTTCTTTCATTCTGCGTGGCCCACTCCACTGCTCTCTTGTTCATCTCTTCTAGGCTCTCTCCTTGCCTTAGAGCTAGGGTCGTGAGCCTTTGTTCCTGGTCTTCCCATTCTCTAACTAGTTTCTCCTATTCTTCTTTTTTGGAGTTCAACTAATCGGTCAAGGACTCGATCTCATTCTGCTGCTACTGCATGTTCTGTTTTCTTTCCTCCTCCCTAGCATTGAGCTCAGCCATAAGCGCTTCGACTTTGGCAGTTTTTGTAATGAGCTCCTCTTACTGCATGATCAGGAGCTTGTGTTCTCTCTGCATTTTCACAAGTTCCTATGTTTCATTCTCTAGTAGCTGCCTCCAGTGTTCTTCCCTATCGTCCTTAGCCTTCACTTCTTGCTTGAGATCCGAGATCTCCCTTTGCTGCATGGCTATCATTCTAGTTTTGTTGAGTTGAAAGGCAGCTACTGACTCCTTTTCAACCACCAACTCAGCCACATCTATCTTTTGTTCCTCCTTAGCTTTCTCCAATTGGGAGAGTAGCTCTATGACGTACTCATCGTAGTTAGATGATGGCATCATCGTTGTGTGGATTGGTGATGTCGAGGCTTCCACCTTCTACCGTTTAGGATCTTGCCTTGATTCTGCATCAGTGGTTGGCCTCTTTTGCCCTATGGCCGTAGTTTCAGTGCTTTGTCCCTGGGCCATTTCTTTGTTGATGAAGTATTGCATCCATACCATGAAATTCAAAACATCGACACTGGTTGGGATGCGGGGGGTGATGGTGGTTGGTTCGGTGGGAGGCACCATGAGGGGAGAAATTGGGTGAATTGGGGCTTTGCCCTTGCCCTCAATGACAGCGGGGGCGGCACGATTTCCAGTGCCTGTGTGCTAGAACTAGGCCCTTCTTCTCTTTGCGGGCTCAGATTCCCCAATTCATCTACCCTACTTTGTTGTTCGATAGACCAGCATATAGCCAGGTCTTCTTCCTCCTTTCTTCTTAGTTCCTCTTTTTCCTCAGCGGCTTTTTTTTGCCTTTCTGCTTCTGTTTTTTTGCGTTCTTTCTCCTTTTTGTATTTTTCTTTCTTTTCCTTCTTTTTTCTCTCCTCAGCCTCCTGTTTTGATGCCTTCTTTGCCTTCTGTAATTCCTCCTTTTCCTTTTCTTCTTCCTGTTTCTTCTTCTCCCTCTCCTTGGCCTCCTTAAGGGATTCTTTTTTGGCCCTTTCCAAGTCCTCTTTCTCCTTCTTGCGGCCTTCTCATCCTTTTTCTTCCATTGGGATGTTTTCTTCTTGGGTTTCTTGGTCATCTTCTTGCTTTTCTATTCTTTCCCTTCTTCCTCGGTCTCGATTCTGTCGGTGGACCCTTCTTTGTCCTGGTGAGGGGGTGACCTATCCGGCGTTTCTCCTTCTCCTTCTTCTGCATTCTGTGTCTCCTTTACTGCCTCCTGGATGAGTGCAGTCAAAATGCTTCAGTAGCCGATAAATGAGGCCTTGGACGAGGCCTTCTTCCTTTCTGTGGCCTTGGAAGCTGGAGACTCTCCACCTGCCGGCGTACTTCCCAAAGCCAATGCTTTAGCCACCTGGTTGATGGTTTTGTAGACATACCCATTCCAATCGACTTTATCTAAGGTGTGGGCTGCTACATTCTCCAGCACAGGCATGCTGATTCGATGCATTGAGGCATTGTAGCGCTGGCTGGAGAAGAGCGCGTGCACTAGCTTTGCATGTAGCCTGGCTTCAGCATCAAGGATGTCGTGGATGATGATATCGTCATTAGCTAGCACCTCCTCTCTTTTCATTTTTAGCATGGTGTAAACATCCCTTTTCTGTTTTTTCTCTATCTTCGGTTTCAATCCCAACGCCTTCTCCATCAAGGCTGGGTTCAAGTGCACTTGTACCTGTTTAGCATTTTCTCCCCTTTCCGTCGTCACGGTGCCACACTCCTGGTCGGGGTCATATGTCCTGAGAAACTCCGCACACTTCGTGTGGTCAGAGGCTCTTGCGCAAATTTCTCCAGGTACTTGGTGAGGTTGCACTGCTCGACGACTCTCTTGGATGCTTCCTCCTTCGACACTACATTTTCGATGTTCCGGATGGTCTGACACTTTAGTTGATTGTAGACGTGGTTTTCTAGGGATATGCCATACTGCACTCTTTCCTCCTCCATGAACGGGAGTCGGTGGGCATGGTCTTGTTGCCACATTTTATGTTCCTATCATAAACCGTAATTTTCATTAGTGCTTTCCACATAGTAATTTTTGATTGTTGAAAAAGAAAAACTCTATGCTTTTTGAATGAATTCATTAAGAACCAATGTAGATTTTCCTTTTTAGACTTTGACTTTTTGCCCTTTACTTCAAAGTTTCCATGCCCTTTTTCCTACCCCATCCGTTTTTCATAATATATGTTTATGTGTTTCACCAATTTTGATTTGATTGGCCTGTTTGATTCACCTTACCTCCTCCCCTTCTAGGTTGAGAAGAATCCTTCATAGGATTTAGGGTCAGAAGGGCAAGGGCGTTCGGCATGGTAGTGTAGGAGTTACTTGTGAAGGAGCCAATCATAGAACTAGGGGTTGTATTCTAAGTGAACTGGTATAGGAGTTACTTGTGAAGGAGCCAATCATAGAACTAGGGGTTGTATTCTAAGTGAGCTTCGTGATCCAAATCAAAGGGTCAAATCCCCACTTGCGTGATGTATGTGACAACATTTGTTAGGAAGTCACCAGAGTTGACATGACTAGCAATGTGTAACTCTTCCTCAGTCAACAAGCGATAGAGGTAGGGGTGTCCTTTGATGTGTTCTTCCATGGGTCGGCCCTGAAGAGTGGTTAACACTCTATACGAGATTGGCGCGACATATGTGGGGTTGTATTCCGTTGTTTTGATAGCACCACGTTGCTCAGCGTTGGTCATTATATGTGGCACCCTTCAACTTCCCATTGCAGCCTAAGAGTGTACCAATGCCTCAAGAATGGGGAGTCAATATCAACAAGCTTTGATAACGTTGTGATTTCTTGATCAGTGATAGCAGAAGTGGTTTGTTGATCATATAACGTGATGAGGCGTTGTTTGATGGCTTGCTCCTTGGAGATCTCGCTGTTGAGCAATTCAGCAGCAAAGCGAGAAGCTTTTGCAAATGCGAATTCAAAGGTCTCCCAGGATCATGGCATTGTTTTAACTTCAATTGCAAAGGGTTTCTCCAATAGTCCTAAGTCCAAGCGGTCGTAGCTTAGTGCTAGCGACATGAAGGTGGTGTCTAGTCGTTTAATGCATTCCACCACGTCATCCCCAGTGTCCTCAACAGCGATGTCGGTGGCCAGTGCTAAAAAGGATTTGCATTCATAGGAGGGCGTAAGGCCGATGGGTGGTCGAGGTTTGCTAGAACTAGAGCCTGTGATAATGAAGAGTTGCGGTTGGGAGTGTTCTTGAGTCTGCGGTTGGGCTGCTTGGATTATGGGTGGATTAGGAGCAGCCACAATGGATGGACTGCTGCATTTAGGTTGGATTTGGGGAGTCGGGTTGACTTGGTCGGGTGATGACTCTTGTGACGGAGTCTGTTGTTTGGGCCGATAGGCTTGTGTGACTCTCTTGGGTTTAGGCATGGATGAGTCAGATGGCTCTGGTTTTGGAGAGCACTGCGGCTTATGGTTTGGAGGGTTTATGGGACTTAGGTTGATCAAGCTTGAGGGCGGCATATGAGTAGTGCCTTTGGCCGTGTAGGCCTTAGAGATCCACAGCCAGGTGTTGCCCACGTAGTAGCCTTGCGCATGCAAGAGGGCTTTAGGGACCCATCTTTGCTTGATTATGCGGCACTTTCTGTGACTACATCTTGGCCTCCTAGGTTTAGAGTTTTTGGTTTTATGAGGATAGAAGCATCGACTCTTAGGCGACGGTTGCAGCTACTTAGGTGACCATTGAAATCTAGGCTATTGGGCCTTAGGTTTTGCTGTTGTGGGCTGTGATTCATGAAATCTGGGAGGTGGCGGCCGCGCACTACCCCCTCCTTGGACTTGGTTACAGATATTTCTACCAGTGGCATTGCGGATAGTGATGAGGTCGTGTAGCCCTTGTTGAAAGTTGTGACAATGCAAATGTTGCCTATTGCGAGGTGGATGTGTTGCGACTCATAATCAACATTGCAGTGAGTTTGCTTTTTGAAAATTTGCCCCAGCAGCGAATCCATGCCTACGTTTTTAGCATTTGGCAACACGTAAAAAATCATTAGGACAACCTCAGACTCGATAGAAATGGCGGCTCTGCACTTGCCGAGAAGTGCGTAGGAATGGGCCCCATATGGGCTTTATTTTGCATTAGTGGATTGAAGTGGTGGTCTGCCAAGTTGAGTCCAATGATCGTGAGTTAAGACATTGAAGTCTGCTCCCTTGTCGATCAAAGCATTGAAAGCGCATGTTTGTTTTGCAGTGACTGTGATATGGAGGTATGCGGGCTCTACGGCTTCCTCATCCTCATCATCAATCTCAGTGATTGTGGCCACTCGTATCTTGACAGGCGGTTCTAACATCGGGGGCTCATGCAAAGGATGGGTGGGAGGGTAGTACTTCTTGACACGATTGCCATTAAAGAATCCTATGCCCTCACCGTCTAAGGTCTCGAGCTCGACATTGCCTGTGTGGCTGATCGCACAAACTTTGAAAGGTCCAAGATCTCTAAATTTCATTTTCTACTTATGCCCCTTAACTGAGTAGAGGAGCATTAAGTCACCCTATTCAAAGTCGCGCTGCTTGACATGCTTGTCAAACCAACTCTTGTGTCAGGCCTTCTCACATATAAGCGCATGGGTGGCTAGAAGGCGAGTCTCTAAGAGGCGTTTGAGTTCGATTAGGCATTGCATCCATGCCTCCTTCCCTTCCCATCGTTCTTGAAGTACTATTCTCAGGCTAGGAACAAAGAATTCTAATGGTAGAACCGCTTCAGTTCCATAGGTTAGCCTGAAGGGGGTTTGACCGATAGCCATTTTATGAGCTATGCGGTAAGCCCACAAATCTACCATCAGCTTGTTGTCCAAGTCGCTACGTGAGGCTGAGACCACCTTGGTCAGGACATTGACAAGAATTTTATTCGTGGATTCTGCGTGACCGTTCCCTTGAGGGTAGTATGGAGAGGATTTGCGATGGATAATGAGAAAGGTGGATAGGAGATGCACTATCACTTCATTGATGAAGTGCGTGCCTTGATCACTGACCAATTCGATGGGCAGCCAAATCGCGAGATCACTTACTCCCATAAGAACTTGGCAGTCATCCTAGCATCGTTTTTTTGTGTCGCTTTTGCCTCTGCCCATTTTGTGAGATAGTCCATGGCCACAATGATGTACTTGGCCTGTGAATACTATGCCGCAGGACTGATGGGTCCTATGAAGTCAATTCCCCATTTTTCGAAGGGTTGTCGTGCAATAACTGGGGTCAACTCCATCTGACCCTTGCGAATTGGGACTTTTGTCCATTGGCACTCGTCACAATGCTTAACAAATTGCGCTGCATCGAAAAAAGCATGGGCCACCACAGCTGAGATTGCAACACCTTTTGTGTTGTCGTATCTCCACGAAAGTGCCCTCCAGCAATGCCGCTGGGTGCCTCTGAGAGCACATCATGCATCTCATGCTCGCATATGCATTTGCGCAGTAATTCGTCTTGCCCCAGCCTATAGAGTTGCCGTGTGATCAATTGATAGGGCTGGATCTTAAAGATTAATCGCCTAAGTCGGGCTTTTTCTATCGATCGATCAGGTAGTCCATGTTCAAGCACTTGGACTATGTCATCCACCCAATATGGAATTAGATCAACCTTGAATAAATCTCTCTTGCTAGATAGGTTAAATAGATGGGCATTGGGTAATTCGTCAATAATGCCTTGTCCATCGGCTTCTCCCGTGGGAATGCGTGACATATGGTTAGCCATGTAGTGCTGTTTTCCTTTTCGTACAACCACGGAGAAGTTGAATTCCAAGAGCAGGAGCCACCGAGCTATGCATCCTATAGCGCAAGGTTTGTTTACTAGATAGAGCAGGGCTTGATGGTCCATAAAAAAGGTAAAAGGTGTGGCCAATAGATAGTGCCAAAATTTCTTCACAGCAAACATCATGGCTAATCCTTCTCTTTCTATCGTTGAGTAGTTCATTTCCATCTCAGTGAGTTGTATGTTAGTAAAGCTCACTCGATAGTCTAAGTTGCATTCGCCAAGTTGGCACAACACTACCCCCACGGCAAACTTAGAATCATCGATATGCACGTGGAAAGTAATGGTCCAACCTGGGGCTCGTAGAATTAGTGTTGTGGTTAGAGCATTTTTCAACTCTTCATATGCTCATTGGCATGCCTCGGTCCATGCGAAGACGATCAATAGCTTGTACAAAGGTCTGGCGATCAATGCATAGTTCATTACAAACCGCTGATAGTACACCGTATGGCCTGGGAAGCATTGAAATCCCTTGTAGTTGATTGGGGGTGGAAGGTCAACAATAACCCTGATTTTCGAGAAGTCAGTGGAAATTTCGTTCTTCAACACCACATGCCCTAAGATGCATCCATGCTTTACCCAAAACTGGCACTTTAAGGGGTTTAAGGAGAGACGATATAAGCGACACCGCTCAAAGACTGTGCGGAGTTTGTCTAAGTGTTCGATCCAGGTCGAGTGGACCCAGAGGTCGTTGACAAAGACTTCCAAATCCTTGCGAAGCATGTCTTTAAAGATGGTTCACATGAGGCGTTGGAAGGTGGCAGGGGCATTAGTCAACCCGAAAGGCATGACTATGTAAGCAAAGATGCCCCACTCAGTGGCAAAGGCAGGCTTGTGCCTGTCTGCAGGATGCACTTGCACCTAGTTGTACCCTGAGAAGCCGTCCAAAAAACTGTAGGCTTCCTTGACTGCCACTCTCTCAAGCATATGCTTGCTGTACGGCAATGGATAGTTGTCCCTCTTAGTAGAATCGTTCACCTTCTTGTAATTGACGCACATTCGAATTTTTCCATTCTTCTTCATCACGATAACTATGGGTGATACCTAGTCTGTGTGTTCAATTTCTAAATGAATCTCACTCTCATCAGCTTATCAATCTCCTCTTTGATAGCATGAGTGTGTTTTGGATTCATAGGGTACGGTCGCTGCTTGATCGGCGTTGCGTCTGGCGTCATGGGTATGTTGTGAGTCATGACACTCTGATCTACCCCCTTAAGCTCTTCTAAGGACCAGGTGAGCATGTCTATGTACTCTTACAAGAGAGCGACAAGACTCATTTCTTCTTCCTCAGTCAAGTCATTGGCAATGAAGACTGGTCAGGGTGTTTTCCCTTCCTGGGCTAGGTTCACCTCCTTGACCTTGGTTGGTCCCTCAATCGGTTCGCTTGTTTGCCCTTGATGCTTGGCACCTAACAGAACTACTACCCTATCCCCTTTTTTGAATTTCGTAAATCGTTTAGGGAGGTCCTGCGGTTTTCGTTGTTCTTCCATTCGTGTATCCCTGGGTTGTTTTGCCTTTTTCTGTCTTAATCGTCTGCACCTCAGGTGGACGGGTAGGCCCCCCTTGGTGCGTGTGGCCGTAGGCGGCCTAGGGATTTTTGGATCACTATCCAAACTAACCTCCAACTCAGAGTCAAACTCCCCATCCTCACTAGAAGAGGTGTCTCCCCTGGTGGGCGCACTTCGAACGGCGACTTTGTCCTAAGCATTGATGTCATTTTTTGCTAGGCTAGTCCTGCTTGCTCAAGGTCTATGGCTCCTACGTGTTCGAACCAAGCAAGGCACGATCACATTCCATGCGCATGACTCCTCGCTCTATCCTGAAGATACTCTTTTTCTGCGGCTTGGAGTCTACTCGTATTTGCTCTATTTCTTGTCCTTCAGTGTCGTATTGCACAGTATCTACATCACCCTCACTTTATTCATTGAAGGATTGGCAGTCTTCGTATTCCTCGTTAAAATCCTCTTCTTCACATTGCTCGTCGTCTCCTAGGGCTTGGTATATCTCTTATCATTGGTTAGGAACTAGGGCCTAGTTATACATGAGGTTTAAGTCATGCACTTTGGTCCATTGCCACTTGGATTCATCTAAGAGATCCTGGAGTGGTTTGAAGTTTGCAACTGGATCGCTAGCTAGCTTGTCCGTTAAGTATTCCAGTATCTCCTGAAGTTCCCTTTTGTTGGTTGGGACTTGGAATTTGACAGGCTTAGGTTTCCCACGAAGGGTTCTTGCCATCATGCAGGCTGGTACGGAGGGTGTGTCGCTAGACTTGCTGATTGTTTTGATGGCTTGCTCATACGTCTCATGATCTGAGAACGGCAGGTCGATTGTAGCAAGAACAACATCCAATCCCGCTCATCCTCTAAGCATGGGATATACTTGGTCAAGGGCCCATAGGAATTCTTGACCTAGGTGTTACCCTTGAGCATAGCAGAGATGGCATCTAAGTCGACTGGTGAGGTCTTCCAAGTGTCCATATCTATTCTCACGGCATCCGTTCTATTGCTAAGGAAGATCAAGCCGTTACCCCAATCTCCGATGACTCTAGCATTGCGCATCAAGCCGTTACCCCAATCTTCGATGACTCTAGCGTTGCACATCCATGGTCAGCCTAATAGGATATCGTAGTCCACTCCCTTCATGACTATAAAGTTAACAGAGAATTGGACACCTGCGATCTTCACTGGCTGATTCTTAAGCACCCCGAATGGCTTGACTCTCATACCATTTGCTAATATGACATTAAACCTAGCAGTTCTGACAGGTGGGTTTCCCCAAGTCTGAAGCACCGTGTGGCTAAGCAAACTAACCCCAGCTCCCATGTCCATGATTCCCTTTCTCATTGTATCACCTAGGACTAGAACAAGTAAGACCGCATGCATCTCGAAACCTTCCTAGAAGGAATTGATGTGTAAGGATTTAGGCATAGAGTGCAGCGTCAAACTCGGTATTTGCGTCTCTGCATCATGGTCATGAGGGTCTGCTGTGACCTGCTCTCGTGACCCTTCAACCCACTGCTTAAGATCTTGCCACAGGGTGGGATGCTGCCTAAGTAGATCTCCAAAGCTAAGTGTTACAAGGGTAGTCACCAATGTGGTCAGGAGATCATTGGGTGCTCATCTTTCTCCTAACCTGGATTGTTCTGGCCAATGGCCGTGACTGATGTGCGGCCCTGTAGCATCAAGGCTTGGCCTTAGCGGCACTACTTGTGGTGCAGTTGCTTCTCTCGACTTTGGTTGAGGAGGTGAGATTGGCATGCTTATGCTAGAGAGATCATCAATCTCGTCCTCTATGATGGGCTCAATGTCTTTTAGATGCTCTTGAGCCTCCTTCACCCATTCCTTCACTTTTTCTATGGCCTCTAACTATCGCTTTGGATGTGGGTATTCCCCTACCTTAGCACTTCCCTTTTTGGCTGTCTTAGGGGCTGAAGTCTCTGCCTCTGCATCAGAGACCTTCTTTCCAACAAGCAGAGTTGTAGCACTCTCCATTTTTAGTGCGATTTTAGCTTCTGACCTCTTCTTCTTCCACCTACGACTTTTCTTCCCTATTGAAGCTACGTCAAGGTTGCTAGGTCCTGGCACTGATATGTCAGCCTGCTTTGTCTCGGCATGGGTCATGACCCGCAATGGGATAGGTGTAGCCTCCCCATCGAGGTTCTCAACACCAAATAGCCCCAATGGGACAGATGGTACGTTGGCTGAGCTAGAAGACAGCTTTTGCTTTGGGCAATCGACGAAAAGATGAGTGATTCCACACTCAACACACCTTTGGTCAGCCTTGTCTCTGTTTTGCTGCTCCCTATCAGGGCAACGTGATGAGACATGACCTGGGTGACCATAAGTCCAACAGGTGATTGGATCCTACGTCTTCCCTCCTAGGCCTCTACCTCATCCTCTTCCTAATGCCATCACTGGCACGGGGCGATAATCCATGAGGACAGCGTTACCCTCATCGTCATGTGAGACGTAAGGGCATATGTAAGTTTCTTCCTCATTTGGTTCTTCCACGTAGTGGATTGGAGCATTGCTCGATGGATGGGTCACATAAGGACCAGGTGGTCTGGGTATGCCAATAGGGTTTATGTCCATCCTAGGAACAGCTGGCTTAATGTTGTTAGGCACAGGAAGGGCCAATGGGGCTCCCCTTCCAAAGAATGGCTACGGCCTGTTCGCAGGTAAGGCTAGCCGTAGAGTTACGAGTATGAAAGTTACAAGTATGGAAGTCTTCTTGGTAATCTACAATGTGCGACGTCATGACTAAACCTACCGCAATTAGCACAAGGTCTTGACCTAGGGTCTTGACACTCGGCTGGCAAGTGGTTTCTGCCACAGTATACACATTAGACATATGGGCGTGTTGGTCGTCTCAACATGTCTTGCAACTTGGCTAACTCCATCTTTACATCAGCCAAATCTTGGTTCTCATCTCGGTGGCCTTCCCCTTATCTTGGGATGATGGGACTGATCGCTCACTGAGGCTGATGCTCTCTCTGAGCTTCGCAAGTTGGTCTATTCTAGGTTCGAGCTCCTGGAGCTCCGCTCTTTCAGTTGATCATCGACTCTAATGGCTTCCTCAAACACTCTAGCTAGCGTGTCTCGCTGCAAGCTCGAATTTCCTGCCAAAGCCTTATATAACTCCTCGTCTCGAATTCCACTGATGAATACAGTCAAAACTGCTCTTTTAGTCGATCGCTGGTCCATAAGGATTCTCTTGAAGAGACTCCTCACGTGGGTTACGTAGTCATGAATGTCCTCCTTCTCTTTCTCCTTGACGTTCATCAAGCGTACTAGCAAATTATCGGAGTATCCACGCTCGGCAAATCTCTTAATGAAGAGATCCTTGAGGCCACTGAAGTTGGCTCATTCTTCGGTATCTAGGCTTGTATACCAAGTCCTTCTCTTATCACCTAAGTAGAGCCCGAACGCTTGAGAGCGTTGAGTCAAGTCGTTGAGGCCGTTGGCTTCGCAGACTTGCTCAAATTGCTCTACAAAGCTGTATGGATTATTGTGGGGTTGGTATTTGTCGAGTTGCTTGGCAACAATAGGGATTTTAGACTGGCTCTTTGAGCCTTGGTTCGCTCCTAATCTTGCGAGCAACGATGTCGCTAGTGCCGCGGCACTTTGCTCTGCTACCGTGTTATCTAATAGTCGCTTCATGAGAAGCTCGCTCAACGTCAAGTCTCCTTCTAGGTCTCTCTCGTGATCTGTTTAGTTTCTACCTGCTAAGTTCAGCACTCGTTACACCTCACGCAACTCCATGCTTTGCCTTTGGCTCCTAGCCTGCTAGTCCCTATTGTATTCGACTATGCTTTGCAAAGCCTTGTGGGCTAGTTTTCTCTCTTCCTCTAAGTCTATGATGATAGCGTCTGTCGTCCTGGTGCGGTGCTCGTATCGGGTGTGTGCATCGTAGTTGCTAACCAGCTGCTGAATAGCCTTCGGGAAGACATTCAACTCGAGTTCCTCACTAGAACTATTGTCTGAACCTCCTTCTGCCATAGTCGTGTTGTCATGCTCCACCAAGCTGTCGATCAAGTTGAGTAGATTTGTCAAATCCACGTCGTTGATGCCACATGCTTGGTCCTACTTTGCGCGTTGATGGTTTGTCTACGTCTTGGGTCCTCTCCTACTAGTGGGTTCCTTGGTGGTTTATCTGAGTGAGTTCCTTCAGTTATTGAATACAATCCTCAATTTATAGTCACTCACTGTGCGTGTTGCTTCTCGTGCACTTGTGCTCAATCAGGCTTTCAATTTCCTTAAGTGCATTCAAGTGCAAAAATTCAAGATGAGTGCAACAAACAATCTCGAAGTGTCTTACGCACTCTCGCTTTGTTTCAGGTCTGATAGGCTTGTTGGTCAATTTTCTGGCCGCCTTCACAGGGTTCAGGGTTTTTCTAATATGTTGCCTCGTTTGTTTTTTGCCAATCAGGTTTTAACCACTCAGCGCTTTGTGTCTAGGTCTCTGGGTCTCGCTGCTGCCTACTTCAAGCTGCTAAGCAGCTGCTACCTAGGATTTCCTCTATTCTGTGTGCTAGAATCAACTTCTGAGCATCAGAAGGACTTTTGATAATTTGCGCTGTTGAGCTCTAGCTGGGTCAGGTCAAATTTCTGAGAATTTGATAAAAATTTACACTCGGCCCAGCTGGTTCGAATTGTAGGGTCCAAGTGGGTCACTCGGACGGGCCGAGGCACTTGGGCCAAGGGCCGAATTTGTGACTCGGACAAGGTAGACTCGAACGGGCCGAGGCGCAGACTCGGACAAAGTCGCTGGGACAGGTTGGCTCGAACAGGCCAAATGGTCAATTCAAATGAGGTCACTCGAACCGGCTGAGGGGGGCCGAATATGACACATGGCCGAGGGCTGAATCCTATGGCTCAGATGGCTTGGCTCAGATGGGCAGAGGGCTGGGGCCAAGGGCCGAATTAGAATGGTCGACTTAAACAGGCCAAGTAGGTCTAGGCTGAGGGCCGATTAGGGTTTCGGGCTGAGTGGGCCGAACGAAAGAGGGCCGAGGGCCGAGGGCCGATTCTAGAACTTGGCCCAAAAGCGACCGCTCGGATGGGCCGAATGCGGCATGACGACGACAATGAGAGGTCGATTTTGCTCGATTCTTACGATTTAATCAATCATAGCAAGCATAAACCTCCAGATCCTATCTAGGGGGATAGGGGGAGGGATTCATATACGTGAATAGAGTAGTAGGCTCGTCGATGGTGCGATCGGATTGAATCGTGCGATGTCTCTCTCTCTCTCTCTCTCTCTCATTGAAATGGTCACAAATGAGCTCTCCCTTAGCCTCTTGGCTCTTATACCCCTTCCCGGGTATGGTGTTGATGCCCCCAATCACTCAGTTTTGCCGATCTTAGGCATCACAAGCAAGCATTTTACCATTTTTTGCACGATTTTTGCCGTGTTTTGCCCTGATTTGCAACAGTAAACCCTACCCTTCTCTGGTGCGATTTCCTAATCTTAACCTACACTAAATGCAACAAGAATCGAAAGCAAAAAACTGAAATAATCTCTCCATGTTTCCCAATCATCAAACAAACAAAATATCCCAAAATACTTACTTGTTTTGAAGATCAAAAACACCCAAACTTCCTACCTATCTCAAGCTTCGTTTCGGGGATGAATCCCTTACTTCAATGCTCGATATGACGTGCGCAAGTGCTCAAGCTTGAATCCGTTGGTCCCGGCAAACCAAAATGTAGTGGGAGCTCACACTCAACCGCCAAGACCTACGAACCGCTTATTGCTTCAAGCGTTTCAAGCAAGCTCTAATGGCTATCTCTCACCTAGGTGACGTGCCGTCGATCCTATGAGTGTAGTGATACCTTGATGCCGATACGAGTTGCCTCCTCTCTCGCACACCCCCGTAGCTCCACGATCCTAGATGCGAGCTCAAGCATCCTCAAGCCTCCTCCATCTTCAAGCTCCATCCTCCATAGCCACGCATGTGAGAAAAGAGAAGAGAAGAGAAGAAGAGAAGAGGAGATGGTGAAGAGCTTCACCCTCTTGATCCCTCACTCTCACTCCCTCACACTCTCACACTCCCTCTCTCAAGAGCACACACAAGCAAGAGGATGAGGAGAAGAGAAGAAGAAGAGAGCTCTTGTTAGCCACACACCAAAGAATGAGCTCCCATTCACTTTTTGAACTTTATATACAAAACCCTCAATTCCCATGGGTACCCATCCCTTTTTTACATGACCGGCCATTGTGGCAAGGTACTTTTTCCATTTCCCTCTTCTAGCCTTATGCCTCTAGCCTACACCCATCTAATATTTTACAATTGGCACAGGAGGGAGCCTGGTGCTCTTTTACAAGAGTTTTCCAAGTTTTTTGAGGCGCCTTTCATTTAAATTTGCGCTTTTTGCCCCGTCTTAGCTTTGGAGGTTGCCTGCATGTCTTTGCTCTTTTTCCTTTTTTTTTTTCTTTTTCCTTCCTTTTTCTGCCATCTCGACTTGGGGTTAACAGAGGGTGCCAAGCTCGATGGGCTGAAATGATGCAAGAATTTTGTATGAAAACTCTATACAAGAAGGGTAAGGATAAGGTTGTTGCTGATGCATTATCTCGTATAATGTATCAAATGAGCTTTAGAATTTTAGAAAGCTCATTGGTTTAAGAAATAAAGGAACCACAGTTAGAGGAATCTTGTATGGCAAAAATTTATCAGGCCATAGAACAAGACTCTTTGATTAGGGATGGACCAAATACTTCTGTTTCATTACCTACTGTTATTTCTAATAAGGCGAGTTCATTTAAGAAATTTTCAATTGAGAATGAGTTTCTTAAATGAAAAGGCAAGATCTGTGTTCCTAGTGCATGGGAACTATGTCCAAAAAACATGTCTGCTAGTATGTCCAAAAATGCTTTCAATGCCAAGTTAATAAAGCCGAAAGGGTGAAGCCACCAACTCTGCTAATGCCATTACAAATTCCAAAATCTAATTGGAAAAGTATTTCCATGGATTTCATTATCGGCTTACCTAGAACCCAGAGACAAAGACACTATCCTAGTGATAGTGGATCACTTTAGTAAAATGGCTCATTTTATAGCCACCTGCAAAAGTGTGGAAGCTCCACAAGTCGCAGATTTGTTTATTGATTATGTGTTTAGGTTGCATGGTCTACCTACGTCCATTGTGTCTGATAGGGATGTCAGGTTTGTTGGTCATTTTTGGTGTCATGTCTTTGGTTGTTTAAAAGTGTCTTTAAACATGTCGAGTGGTAATCACCCAAAAACAGATGGTCAAACAGAAAGAGTCAATCAGATACTAGAAGACACGCTGAGAGCATATATATCTAATAAATAAACATATTGGGATACACATTTGTCTTTGTTAGAATTTGTGTATAATAACAGACCTCATAAGGCGACAAGTTTGTCTCCTTTTGAAATAAATTATGGAATGAATCCAAGTTTTCCTAGTACAGTAAGGTCAGATGAGAAATGCCCAACTGCGGCACAATTTCTTATTGACATACAGGCTAATATTAAAATTGCTCAAGCCAAGTTACAACAAGCTGTTGATAGGGCTAAGCATTTTGCAAATAAGAAAAGGTCAAGTAGGATCTTTGAATTAGGAGAAAAAAAATTTCTCCAAGTACCACCCAAGTCTTCTAGTTTATAGATTGGCAAATGTCCAAAGTTATCTCCAAGATATTGTGGACCGTGGAAGATTATTCAGAAGCTAAGTGATGTAGCTTACTGATTGGAACTTCCTCTTGGATACCATGTTCATCCAATGTTTCATGTTAGCAAATTAAGAAAGTATATCTCACGTGACGATAATCTAATTGATAGTATGGTACCTTTGCAGGAACTGGATTCAGTTGTTGACCATGGACCAGACAAGATACTAGATCAGAGAGAGAAACGGTTGTGTAATCGGACTCTCCACGAGTATCTAGTTGCCAAGAAGGGTCTACCAGTTTACTGATGCTACATGGGAATCATAAACTCTCATTCGAGGACACTTCCCATCACTAATCATTGAGGAAAATGATTTTTGAAAGGGGGAGAGAATGTCAGACATAATAACCTTCAGCCGGCCAAGTAGCCCAAGATGACCATTAATTAGTGTGTCTCGGACAAGGGCAAGAAGTGCCAAGGTCTGAAGCTCAGGGGGGATGCCCTCAGATTTCTTACTAAATTGGGCAAGACTTTTCTATTTGGGAACACCGATCGGGTGCACCATGAAAACAGGCCCTAGAGACCCGATTAGAAGGTGGGAAGAGGGTATATTTGGTTGGGAGGTGAGTAAGACACACATGAAATCTTCTTCTCGTTCTCACAACAAGAAAGCATGCAATGGTCTATTGTGAGAAGAAAATTTTGAAAAGAAAGGAATGGTTTAATGTCTAACTAAAGAAAAAGGTCCTTGTTGAAGGAATGCTAGTCATGAGATATGAGAACCCTTTGGACTCTACCTTCTAGAAGACTAGGTTTCGAGTCACATGGGAGAGACCCTTTTTTATCAGGTAGAAGTTTGAAAATGACACTAATGTATTACGAGATCCAGATGGGACAATTCATAAGGGCAGAATCAATGGATTCTGTCCCAAGAAATATATTTGAAGCATCATATTTCAAATTGGGGGGGGGGGTATTGAAAGAGGAAAAATCTTGACCCTAGAACATACTAGAAGTGTCGATAGAGATGTAAATGATGTATCTTGGGGGTTGACAAGAGAATCCATTCCTAGTTATGCAAGTCATTAATAGAGTCAATTCATAGGAGGGATTCTGGGGTCCTAGAATAAAATACTGAGCAGAGCACATAAAGTGTATCATAAATTGGATATCTCCACCTAGAGGAATGCATATTTTGGTCCGTTCTTTCACACTGCCTATTAATAGGAAAAAGTGGTGGAAAGGAGGGGAAGAGCATTGACCAAAGTTAGGGACAATAGAGCCAAACATTGGATCAAGGATGATAATGGCTGACACCCTTTGATGAGGGAAACATTGTATGAGACTTAGAGAAAGCAGCTAAGATATGCTAGATGCAGGTTAGGTCAGGGGTTTTAGAGAATGCAGGCAATAGCTGGCAGAGTAGCTAGAATGCTGTTCATTAAAATCAATTGTAAAAAACTGGACGGAGGCCTTTTCGACATGAGTATAATGAAGTCCTTCATAAATGAAATTTCCCAAGTTTTATGATTGTCTTATACACATTGATGAAAAAAGGATTACTCATTGTTTATTACATCTTACTTGAATCATATATGAAAATTCAACCATCATCTTATACAGTTAGAATATAAAGGTAGATGTCTTTTTTGAATAGATAAACTGTTTGGTTAAAATTGGGGTATGCTTGTGAATGACCCACCAATGAAGATCATAATTAACTCTTTTCTATGTCTGCTTATGCTACATCTACTAACAAAGCACTTCCATGATTTAAAATGGCAAGAAATACACTGGATCCTGATCCCCATTTTACACACAAAGTTGTAGCAAGTACAATATTTGGCCACATGTTTGGGGTTGCAATCATTTATTATTACTCCAGAGTATCATAAACAATATAACTACATCACATAAAGAAAATAGTGAACATCTAGATCAAGTCTAGAAATGCTATCCTATGAACATCTAGAATATTGTTGAACATCTAGATCAAGTCTTAGTACAAAGGCTAGACAACAGAAAACATCTAGAAATGCTATCGTATGAACATCTAGAATTCTTGTTGAGCATCTAGACCAAGTCTTATTGCAAAGGCTAGATTGGTGCGCAGATCGGTTCGCTGTATGCTCGTGTAGTGAATCCCGAAAGGTCCCTAAGAACAATGAACTCTACTTTTTGCACAAGTTACAAGGTAAAAAGCATGAACGACAAGAGCAAGAGACCAATTGGGTGCAATCTCCCCCCATGCCTTGTGTGAGTGCTTCACAAAGCATGTATTTTATGTATATTTCTTCTTCATGCTCAATAATAGCCCAATTTACAAAAATATATCAAGCTTTTAGCTTTTGAGTTTTCTTTTTACAAAAATAGGAATAAAGCTAATGGACGGTGCCCATAGAGTCTGGCACGCCCAATACAATGTTCAAATAGAAATAACATATCCGTACGCATGGGTGCATACAAAATAATAATAAATAATCAGTGCCTCAATAGATATGACAAAATATAGGCGTGGCGCCTATCAAAATATAATCCATAGATCGAATACTCGCTATCCTTCAATGCTTTCCTCCGCCACTGCTGCTATCTCTACACATCAACTGAAGCATTCACAATCGTTAGTAAAATAATATAATTAAACCGACAAAAGTGAATACCTAGCAGTCTTCAGCTACATAAATAAATCAACTGGTTAGAAATAAATCCTAACCTTAATTTATTACGAGTGCGCACTCTAAGCATCTAAAATTCCTAGATGCTCATATGATAGCATTTATGGATATTTCTGTTGTTCAACCTTTGTAATAAGACTCCATCTAGATGTTCAACAATAATTCTAGATGTTCAAAGGCTAAAAAACCTCTTCATTTGATATGCTACTATAAAAAAAGGATATTGCTATTATAATCCTATTATGATGAGTTTAGAGGAAGTATGTATTTAATTTTTTATAAGATTAGTTTAGTATGCATCTAGCAAAGATGCATCGGAGAATGATGATGATCGTGATAGTCATGTGTGCAAATAAAAAAATCAAAATCATGGACCCTTAGTGGACTAGAGGTATCATATGGTAGTAGGTAATTTATTACTTATGGAAGACTAAAGAGCAACCCGTCATCTTCAAGTGCATCTAGTAGTATTGTAGGGAATGACAAAGGAAAGAAGAAAGTGTTAAATGGTAATGATGCATCTACTAGTTATTTAGTTCTTGATGGAGACTCTAGTAGGTTAGAGAGTTTGGAGGATAAGCTTGGTATTTTTGCTAGGCTAGTTGTATGCTCATACATATGGTGTATGCTATGAAGAGACATTTACTTCACCTACTAGCATGGCAACTATAAAATGTGTACTTACTTTGGAAAATTAGCCAAAGTTGTAGTGTGCAATAAATGGATGTAAAGAATGTATTTTTGCATAGTGATTTGGAATAAAAAGTTTATATGAAGTATCCAACAATATAAGGATTTTGAGCATCCCATATATGTGTGAAAGTTAAAGAAGGCACTCTTATGTTCTAAAGCAAAGGACCCAGAGAATGGTCTGACAAGATTAGAGAGTATGTTATCAAAATTGGCTCTTATATTTTTTATGCACATCACTTTCTTTAATAGCAATCTTCGCCCACCTAAGAAAAATCACTTTCTAATCACTAAGAGGTGAGAGTAGGATTAACACTACACTTGGTTCAAAGAGAGTGAGAGGCAAGGGAGAGTGTAACTCAATCCCTCTACACATAAGGTAAAATCTTAACTTGGGCTCCCTAAAATTGAGCTAGATCTGGGACTTAATCCTATCAACATTTTGGGGGGCTCGTGATCTAATTATCTCTATCTAGTATTAGAAAGTTACTCGACTTATTAGGTCCACCCAATCATAGGCATTTAATAGTCCAAGATTGAAGCCTCTCACTTTCCTTGATTGGGTTTACTTTAGTTCTCTAATTCGGAGAGCATACTACCACACTCTTTGGACACATAAAAGTAGCTTGCTTTTGTTATTGCATTAAACAAGGTTCCTTGAACTCAATAATAATTAATTTAAATAACCAAATATTTTATGTCATAATGATTACCTTTACTTTGTAAAGTGGTACAAAACTTTCTTTCTATAGAAAGACATTGTCTACCCTAGACCTTCAATTTCTATATAATTGGGATGTATGTGATTACACTATGTTTGCAATCAATAAGGAATTTACTGGTTGAGAGCCCCTCTAAGCTTTCATGAACCTCAAGAGCCGTCCTATATAACAAGGATACTTGTCACTTAGCCCTTCGCCCTTTGAGGTGCTTACATGATTTTTAAAAGAAACATCTACCTCCCTCGAGAGCATAAGATCTCCACTTAGAGGTGAGTTTTTTGACAGTCCATAGAGTGCTAATAAGCATTGGGTTGGGGATCCCAATGTCTTGAACCACCATATTGCAACACATATTTAGTCATTACAAGTGTGGAACCATAAGATACATATCTCATCATTCTCAAAGCCAAAAGAAAATATAACCATAGAAATTTTGTTTTTAATATACTTCTTAACATATGGGATGCATCAAGTAGATCCCTTCAATAACTTCCATATCCAATCTTAAAACAAAAACCATGATTTTAATATGTTTTTGTGTTTTATAATAGTAAATTTAAGTATTTCTAGTCATAGCTAATTTATGAAGCAAAAGACTTATCCTACATGATTTTCTAATGTCATGACCTTCTTTCTTTTATAACAATGAAGTAATCACTTAATTTGATTAAAGGATTTATTAAATTATTTTAGATAAAATGTAAGGATGTAGAAATAACTCTATTTTTTCCTTGGGGAAGTTACTATATGTATATCCTCTAAATCACATGCATTCAAGGCCTATTTGTAAATATCCTTATCTATAAATTTTTCCTAAATTAAACATAACCCTTTTCTATTCAATCTATAGAAAATTTCCTTATATTACACTCTTCTATATGTAAAAAATGTATAAAAATGGTATTTTAAAAATATCTTATTTTGAACCCATGTGATGCACGCATATATTCATGAGTAACTTACCCGAGATTTTTTGTTCTCCAAACCTAATCACCCTCCATGGACTAACCATATTTATTTAAGGTAGGATTGCAACTTGAGGTTCATGTGTACTCATGATTGGTTCTATGGATTGGATGGCCCAAGGATGACTTTAGGGTATGCTTCAGCTTTAGGTTCCTCTTCAATACCACCAACCTCTTCATCATATCCATGCATCTTTAGGGAGCCATGGAATAGACTAAACAAAATCTCACATAATTTTTACATTGTATGGGAAAGAGAGAGAATAGCTCAAAGGATTTTGATAGGGCTTCTACATGATCATAAAAGGGAGAGGGGGAGATAGCAGCTTTCTGACACTTGACAAGATGGAATCTCTATAGGAGTTGTTTGTTTTCAAGGTGCCCTACCCTTGTTTATATAGTAATCAAGGAGAGGGAGGGGAGAGGAAAGGGACAAGAGGGGGTTTTCCTTTAGCATTTTAGCTAATGTCAAAGTGGGCAGATAAGGGTATGGGCACTGCATCATGGCATTCCTCTAAGGTGGTGACCAAGGTATGAATCTTAGTATCTTGGTGACAACTTCTCATTATAATTTTCTTTTCCAATGTAAACTAACTTCTTTTTGAAGTGGATATTTTTACATCTTGATTTATTTTAACAATATATGCACCACATTATTTATTTAGGTGAATTGAGTAATTGGAACATTGCACGAGACATTGCAGCTTGTGAGTTAGTTTATGCAAGTATCCACGAAACCTCATTTGGATACAATCAAATGTGTGTTGAGGTTTATGAAGTCCAAATTGAATTCTGGGAATTTCTATGAGGCAGGTAAGGATGTATAGTTGTCTAGATACACAAATACAAATTGGGCTAGTAATATGTTTGACAAAAGATCTATTGGTGGATTCATATTTTCTCTTGGTGGTGCAAGAATTATTTGGAGCAAAAAAGGGCAACCCATAGTTTCTTTATCGAGTACACAGGCTAAGTATGGAGGTACTACTATGGGAGCATGTGAGGTGGTATAATTGCAAAAGTTATTGGGGGATCTAGATGTGTAGGTAGATGTCCAAATTTTGTCCATTGTGCAATATGAGCTATATATAGTTGGCTAGGAATCCCATGTTCCATATCAGAGCAAAGAATACAATTTTCATTCATTGTGCAACATGAGCAACATACAATTGGCATAGGAATCCCATCTTCCATGCTAGGACAAAACACATTGAAATAATACAATTTGCTAGAGTGAGCACAACTCTCACAAAATAATATAATGGTTAACATGATATCTCGAAATCAAATTACAAGTGTCCCAAAATAATCTAGTGAAACTAAAAAATTAATGTCTCCTAAAATAATTCCCAATACTTATGCTTTGAGTTTTCACTAAGTTTCTTTGAACTTTGACTTTCACATTTTCTCTATTAATGCTACCACCCTCTTATATGAGTGCTATTTGCATGGCACTCAAATCTTACCAGTTGGAGGGGAGGGGGAGGGGGTAATCATATATCCTTTGCATGGCCACTAAGATGGGATAACCTTATATCCTTATTGTAGTTGATTAAATAACCAAATGGCATGAAGCAAAGGCTATTAGGAAATGCAAGAAAGAGGATGTAGTCTAATTTTCTATAGAGGATTCCACTAGAGATAAAAACATATCACTATCCTGGTTTTAGAGAAAAGGTATAAGGGAGATAAAAAAGAAGCTAGATTTAAAGCATAGATTTGTTATGCCCTATTACCCTCAATGTAATGAACTAGTAGAAGCATTTAACGAGACTTTGTAAGAAGATTCTCTTTAAGCTAGTTGAAGACCATCCCAAGGATTGGGACAACTATTTGCATCAAGTTTTATGGGCTTGTAGGACCATTTAGAATACCAATATATGGTCTACTCCTTTTCATCTACTGTGTGGCCACGAAGATGTAATACCTATGAATGTCATATTTTCCACTATGAAGTTTATAAAGAGGCACCAGTTGGATCTGATCTGGACTGAGAGGTTGATAGAGGGCTGAAATTGGATGCAGTATAGCTTGACAAGCAACCATGCAATGGTCTACTGTGAGAAGAAATTTTTGAAAAGAAAGGAATGGTTTAATCCTAGCTAAAGAAAAAGGACCTTGTTTAAGGAATTCTAGTCATGAGATATGAGAACCATTTGGACTCTACCTTCTAGAAGACTAAGTTTCGAGTCACATGGGAGAGACCCTTTTTTATTAGGTAGAAGTTTGAAAATGACACTAATGTATTGCAAGATATATATGGGATAATTCATAAGGGCAGAATCAATGGATTCTGTTCCAATAAATATATTTGAAGGATCATGGGGGGGGGGGAGGTATTGATAGAGGAAAAAACTTGACCCTAGAACATACTAGCAAGTGTCAATAGAGATGTAAATGATGTATCTTGGGGGCTGACAAGAGAATTTGTTCTAGTTATGCAAGTCATTAATAGAGTCAATTCATTTGAAGGATTCTGGGGTCCTAGAAGAAAATACTGAGCAGAGCACATAAAGTGTATCATAAATTGGATATCTCCACCTAGAGGAATGCATATTTTGGTCCGTTCTTTCACATTGCCTATTAATTACAGCAAAAAGTGGTGGAAAGGAGGGGAAGACCATTGACCAAAGTTAGGGCCTATAGAGCCAAATATTGGATCAAGGATGATAATGGTCTGACGCCCTTTGACGAGGGAAACATTGTATGGGACTTAGAGAAAGCAACTAAGATGTGTTGGATGCAAGTTATTTCAAGGGTTTTAGAGAATGCATGCAATAGCTGGCAGAGTAGCCAGAATGTTGTTCATTAAAATCAATCGTAAAAAACTGGACGGAGGCCTTTTCAACATGAGTATAAGGAGGTGGATTTCCTAGAAAGAACCAGATCTAGAGAAGTGTGGGGTCTATGTATTTCCGAGAGGCAGCTTGGTGAAGCCTTTGAAAGACTTACCAATGAAGGATTAAGTGTTCATGTGGAGAGGGAGGGTTGGGAGCCTGCTCACAAAAGCCAAATTGGGGAGAAGGGGATTGCTTGATTGCACATGTGCCCATGGGGAAGAGAAATCTATAGAACACATTCTTTAGGATGGCTTATATGTTGGTGCTTCGTGGGTATGGCAAATTGTATTCATCTAGTTGAAGTGAAGTGGTGATGAGTGGGAGAAGATAAAAGTATCGCACTCTTGGAGAAATCAGAATGCATGAAGGCAAGGGGGTGTGAGCCTATCAATCCACAGTCTCGTCAGAATCTTTAACATGCAAACAATCTGGGAGGCAAGACTCAGATTGGCATTTGAAGGGTGCGGGCCTGAACTTGGTACTAGGGATATAGCATTCAAGGTTAAGTGGCATTTTGGGAGTTTGCTTGTAAAGGTGAAAGAGACCTAGCTAAGGTACCCAACTGTTTTGCTTAGCCACCCATGGACATGTGAAACAGATATTTATTGATGCATTCCTATGCGACAAATAGATATAATGGCCGCTTTCAAACTATCTCAAGATTGTTTTATTTATGCCACATTCTGGAAGCCTTCTCTCCTTAGCACGTTGGCAGTTTTCGAAGTGGTGAGCTCTCTTTTTGTAGATTGGGTTGTCCGTAGGAAGCAAGCCAAAAGGAAGTCCCTCCTAAGTGAATTTTCCCATTGAAGATTTGTGATTGGCGTATACACGTTGATTAAAAAGGGATTCGTGTGCGCCAACCAACAAAAAGCGCCGCCAGCTGCCAGAGCCAGCTCAGCACGCGGAATATTCCTTTGCGGCGCCCCCGTTACAACGCGGCATTGCCGCTTTTCGTGAGTTGCAAGTAATAAGAGGCAGGCGGGAATCGAGGGTCTCTCTCACTCGAAGGCTGTCATCATCTCCTCGTCCCACTTCTCATCACTAGAAGGCTAGCCTTTTCATTTGCATTTCCCATTGTTCACTTTTGCTCCTCCTTTCTTTGGAAATTGGCGGGCGTGTTCTGCTGTGTCTACACTGCACACACACAAGGGCGGGTGGTGCAGCTAGCAAAGGAGGAGGACTTCGTCGACCGTGAAGAAGATCATCAATTGATTCCAGATTCAGAATTAGTCTGTCATAATTGCTGCATGTAGTACTACTGTACAGCAGTACCTCTCCTGTACCAGCCGACAAAGACACAATTACATCAGACCGAGAGTGCAGCAGCGCTCATTAAACTGCTGTGGCGTTAGCCTCCTGGGAAGTCCACCCTCATTCAGATCATCAGAGATCAGAGACAGGAAGCAGAGAGCAGCAGTGTCATTTCGGTACTATGTCTCTTCTTGCAGTAGCTATATCATAGTTTCTGACGATGGAGGACGAGAAGATGCAGTTTTGGCAGGCCATGGCCTTCCAGCATGGGGAGCATTGGTTTGTTGTGGCAGCAGCAGGCCGATCAGGCAGTATGGCCACCACCACGGGCCACGCAGGTGGCGTGCCAGCAGCATTTCTGAGGGAGCTCGTCCGAACGCAGGGCGTACCCCCCTCCTTTCGAGCGCGTGTCTGGCTTGCCCTCTCCGGAGCTCAGCGTGCACGTTCCCGGGCACCCAGCACCTACTACGCAGACCTCCTCTGGCTGTGCCGCAACAGGCCCTCGGCGGCAGCAGCACCGAGTGTGCAGGGGGCGTTGCGGCAGATTGCCCTAGACATCCCACGCACGCTCCCGTCTCACCCTTGGTTTCAGAGCGAGCAGGGCCGCCTCGCCCTCGAGAATGTCCTCACCGCCTATGCCTTGCGCAACTCCGAGGTGCGCTACTGCCAGGGCCTCAACTTCCTGGCAGCCACGCTGCTTCTGGTGACCCAGCACGATGAGGAGGATGCGTTCTGGCTCCTCATCGTCTTGGTGGAGCGTATCTTGCCGCCCCACACCTACAGCGAGCTCCTCCTCGCCACCGCGGCGGAGCACGCCAGATGCGCCTTCCTCGCGAGCCTCTGCGACGCCTGCCCTCGCGTGTACGAGCATCTCTCCCAGTACCTGCTCTACGACCCCTCCCTGTTGCCCAGCCAGTGGCTCATGACCCTCTTCACCACCTCCCACCTGCCCCCCGAGACCACCCTCCGCCTCTGGGATGTCCTCTTCACTGAGGGCCGCTCTGACGTGCTCCTGGCTGCAGCCGTCACCATCTTCTGCATGTGCGAGGACCGCCTGCTCTCCTCGCGTAGCGATGAGGACGCACATGCCGCGCTTGCATTTGCGGCATCCCACGTCACTGCGGATGCAGACTCCTACTTGGCAGCTGTCGCATGCAGGCTACCACCTCCGTCTGGGTCGGAGCAGCCACCTGTAGGTGCAGCAGCAGGGCGAGGCTCCTGCGCAAGAACTTGTTCTGCGCGGGCCGGGCGAAGCTGGCATTTCACCAGCCTCTTTGGCAGAGGATGATGACAGCCTATAAGCTGTTGCTCCTCAACATGGTACAGCCAAGGCACCATAAAGTTACAAAGTATACTTGCAGCGGTTACACATTTTATCCCCAGCACTGCCCAGTGCGTGCTGGCTGCAGCGTCATTTGTGGATCTGTACATCCTCTGATGGCATTAATCATCATGTTGTGTAGGTACTTCTGCCATTCTTTTGTTTCTAAGGTGAGAGCCATTCATGTTTCAGTTGTGAGAGAGAAGAATATGTACACAGACCTATATTGTTTGATACTGTTGCAACATGAGATTGCTTGCAACCGAGCAATGCAATGTTGTCTGCTTTCTTAGTCTTGGGCTTCAAAGGGCAGCCATAAATAATTAGCAGCTGGTTGCAAATTCGATTACCGTCTAGGCTCTGGTTTTATCTCCTGATCACTGCTCTCGTTAGTATTGTAGTAGTGTCCATAAGCATTTAGCAGCTGGTTGCGAGTAAGATTAACGCCTGGGCTCTGGTTTTGTCTGCTGATCACTGCTCTTGTTAGCTAGTTGCAGGGTAAATATTGCTCTCACTGATCTGTTTAGATACTAATTTGCTCAATATCTTTTCTGGCAGACTGCAACAGGCATACTAGTACTGCTACCTGCACTACTGTCAAAGGCTCGTCGCGGCTTGACGTCGAATATATCTTCCTGTGGAATGGCCGATCATCTGTTCCAAACCTTGGTGCATTTGCAAATAATATGCTACCACTGCATCCAGCACTTGGCACAGCATTTTTGGCTGCAACGCACATAAATATACCACCATCAAACGGGATAATGTCGGATCAGATCAGTTACTTGCACGAATAGGAATGAATGAATCGTTCTGGCCCTGTGATCGAAGTAAGCAACTGGCTCCTTGGCAAATATGGCAATTTGTCTGGAGCAAAAAACCAGCGGTCGATGTCTGATCAGCTTATTGCATAATTCCTGTGAGCTATTCAACCGATCATCCATTACAATTTACATCCCCCTGCATCTGGACACGTCGATAGCACTTGCAAACACTAGCTGTAGCTGCATAAGGACTAGCACTTGGGTCTCTGTCTGCTCTCGCTCGCTCGCTGATCCACACCTAGCTATAGGTGGGCAAAACGTCGAACCGGCCAGATCACCATTATTCCTATCGGCTTGCTAAATGAATAATGTAACTGAGACTGTGAAGGGAAAGGGCGCTTCGCCAATAGCCAACCCACTATGACGTATCGTTTGCTCGTTGAGAGCACTGCAGTAGGCCGCCTCTGATCAGTCACAGACAGCAGACGCACTCGACGCTTGCTTTAGGTAGCTATAACACTTTCAAATTCAAAGTTTCAAAACTACTGTCCAGGCGCGCCCGCCGGCCGGCCCCTTCCTTTCTCTCGTTTCAATCCAGATTTCGTAGAATGAGAATGGCTTATGTACTGCAAGGATCCAATCTTTCGTTTGAGCTTATTGGCGTTCTTGGTCAAGAGAGAATGAACGGAAGCGCAGAGCTTCTATTATTGACAAACGGATAGTCGTAGTCTCCATGGTTAATGTGCTACAATTTGTTTGGGTAAAAAACTAACTTCCATAATGCCATTGGGGTACGGCCGATCACTACAATATGGGGGAGAACGTAGAGGATTAAGAAGCTTTTATGCTCGCATCTTGGTATGTTCCTCATCATGTCTGGTTTGCATAGGTTTATGGTTGATATCAATGCAAAACGGATGTGGTTCAGTCGTTACAGTAGCATTTCTCTTGTGTGAAGACTAAGAAAGATACTCTCCACCGGAGCTCCACGCATAACGACCCTAAGCATGGTGACAACAAAACAAAGTTGGGAGTTGACTCCCAACCCAAAGTCACCTTGGCCACCTTCAAGAACTTCTTATCCTCCGATTCATTTGGCTCCCAACCAAAATTTAGCTTGGACATCAATACCTCTCAGACAGCACTAATGGCAGCAGCTCCACATGGGAATAGTATGTCTCACGTGAGATGACAAGGGAATAGTATCTCTAGGTTCACTATGACTACTACCGAAGTTTGAGCATCACTAGAATTAACAGTCATGACACATGCTTTTTCTTAGGCTTTTCTCACCATGAATGCGTGGAAACACTATGTTGTTGACAGCAAGGAGATTTTAGAATGTCAAAACACTAGCTTGAAACAGCAGAATACTAAATTGGATGGAGAAAGCATTGATTGTCCTAAGGGAAGTAAAGGAACTAATGTGGATACTCTCAAAGAAAAGGAAAATGCTTCATCAGAGACAGAGGAAGTCAGCAAGCCATTACTGATGCTGAGTTGAAATATAAACACACTATAAGCAAGTCAACAACGAGTCCTTAAAGATGATGTTCAAGAAGTATATTTGGATACTGAGTCAAGTTTTAATCACAAATAGTGTATCTCTCATGTCCGGGCACCTCATTGAGTATTTCATCCTAAAAGGAAAGAGGGAAGTGATCTCTCTTTGTTGCAGCATTTAGCAGCTTGTAGTCCACACAAATCTGTCATTTTCCATTCTTCTTGGGTGTCACCACTACAAGTGAAACCCACTCTGAGTCCCCTACTTGATAGATGAAGCCTGTCTTCAAAAGTCGTTGCACCTCAGTGAGTAGAGTGTTTTTTTGAACTACTCCCAAAACCGTCGTAACTGCTCAACCACCAGCCTTGCTCCATCTTTTAGATTAGTGTGATGTTGTACTGCCATCACAACTATGATGTGTTCATAATCAAAAATAAAAAGTGCAGAGTGCTTTATCACCACTTCCATGTAGGTTGCCTTCTCCTTAGCTAATAGATCCTTAGCCAATAAGTTTTCTAACCCCTCCTTCTCGACCTTTGGAAGCTGCTGCAGAATTTCACTACTAGAAGGCCCTTTCAATGCAATCCCCATCACTTCTAGAGAGCTTTCTTCCTCCTCATTAGAAGACTTTCCCTTTGTCGTAGATGACCAATCCTCATTGGAACTCCATTCATCAGCGGTGATCTCTAACAAAGATCCTCCTATGGGCCCTCCTTCATGTTGTAGATAGTGCTCTTTCATTTTTTCTACAGCCCCTTCTGTGGCCTGAGCTCTAAATCCCTTGTCTCCCAATCTTTTCTGGATTTCATTTCCATTAGCCATGGTTGCCCAAGAATGAGTGGATAGGTGTCCCCTTTCACTGGCATCACATACATATCAAGCTCCGATTGTACTCCACACACCTTTATCTTGACTTTGTTTATAACTCCCAAACAATTTACTACTATATTGTTAGCCATTTTGGCCCCAAATTTAGTAGTTTCACTTACCTCTGATCCCAAACGATACATCAACTTTTCCGTCATGACAAAAATCTCTACACCTCCATCCACATATGTATTTGATACTCTCTGCCCATTGGTTTTGGCTTCCACTAGAGGCACAATATCTTTTGTCTTTCTAGCCATGATTGCATTCACGTGTCTATTCTTCATGGGTCTAATGCTTACTATCTTTGACCATTTTCCGCAGTATTGGAGATAGATGTAGTAATTGTGGCCATGAAATTTTTGGCCCTTGATCCCTCACATCAACAAGCAAATCATAAGCTCTAGTGAGGAAAAAATCATCTAGCTCAATGTGTCAGCATGAGCAAGTCCTCTTTTTACTACAGTGTCTCTTTGAAGCCTTAGTAGACTCTGCCTCTTCTTCCATATTTTCAACCTCCTCTAGTGGTGTAGGCTGCATCCTCTCAATTCTACAGACTTTCTTCAATGGCATTGCTTCAACCTTTGCTAGTTTGGCATTCCCTTTGACATTACTCTCATCCAAACTGATCATCCTGATGTCACGATTCTCTGGTGGCTAGACAGGCAAGGGCAGCACCTCTGCAAGTGGTTGTGGATGTTGGAGAACTTGAATCGATGGTGGAGGCCCTGGATTTGGTGGAATAAGCCTCTCCCTAGGTGGTGTCACTTGTTGTCCCCTCCTTCTTGGTTGGAACACAAAGCATTCAACACAATGCCTTGACCTAGAGACTTGATGAGAGCAAGACTTCTCTTGAAGTAAAGAAGGGTATGTGTAATTAACTTGCTTGACACGCATACGTGCCATTTGCCGATAAATATTCTTCTTCTCTTGAGCTTCTTTTGGAGACCATGGTGGTACTCTTGAGCAATGAATCCCTTGAATAGGGTTTGATGAAGATTCCTCCTTAGTGATCCCTTACTAAACACTCGTTAAAGAAGATGACAAATCCTTAGATGTTTCTTCCTTGATAGAAAATATAGAGCATAGCTTGAGAAGTCCTTAGTGGGGGCACCAAAATGAGAGCTAAAAAGATGAGTGGATTGTCTCTTACCCACCCAGCCTTCAATCCTTACTAAGAGAGCTAAATAAATGCACCACCTAGCCAAAAGGAGGATGGGCTAGGATATCACTTTCCTATGTGAATGGAAAGAACCAAAACACAACTTTATAAGAGAGAATTTGTAGCCTATCTTAAGGGAAATGAAGATAATGGAAGGTTAAGAGAGGTGATGACTCTTGATTTCTCCCATGAAGATATATAACATGAGAAAATAATGATTCCCCATCAATAGAGCATATGGCAAGTCTTACTTATAATAAAAAAAGGTATAAATGTAGAGGGAGAATTAGAAGAGAGTACATATGATCTAGACACCATATGATCTAGATGTCATATTGGAATATGAGAGAGAGGGAGAGAGATGAGAAGAGAGCAAGACAAGAGGAGACGAGGTAGAGGAAGCTTGCCATTATGTATTCAAGGAATGCTATATTAAAGAGAGACTCACTCATAGCTTACCTCAAAGAGATGGACTAGCATGAGGGTGTTGCATAATGTGCTCTTAGTAGCTCCCCTTTGGGCTTGGTGATCTAGAGTGCTCTCATGTGCTTGTGATTGTATCCTTTTTTAGATCTCCATGGGCACCTTATATAGCCTCTATGAGAAATTAGATTAAGCTAATCTTCTTGATTAACATAATCCTAGATTATGTATGGCATCTTTGATAATATGGAGAATAGTGGATGGGATAAGTCCCTACCTTGGTCATTATGCAAGAAGCCAAGGGTGGTGGTAGACAAGCTAGAGAAAAGGAGCTAGATTATAAGAGGTGGGTATCCAAAGCACATTATTATAATATATTTACAAGAATTATAAAATGGGAAGTTAATGTGATAAGGGTGAAAGAGAAAAGAAAATTGCTTGCAGCAAGTAGTTTACGCCTTCATAACTTTAAATCGGTGAAGAATTTGAAAAAAAAAATTCTACAACTTTGTAGACAAGGTCGAAAGCAGTCGAGTGGTGCAAGAATTTTCTTGAAATTTGATTTCCCCTGTGATTTATTAAAATTATTAAAAATGGCTTTCAAAAGCTACTTTGACTTTAATTCCTTATATATATAAATACATATAAGCATGTGATAGAGGGGATCCATGCTTGTAAGCTTTTGTGTAAGATCCAAATGACACCATGATGTGGACATTGACTTGTGTACAAGGGTGAGGTGTCCTCTAATAATGGTGATAGATACCAAATCTTGGTGATGCAAGTGGAACCCAAGTGTAGTTGGAGGCTAGTCCTTTGAAAAAATCTATACAGCACTCACTCAACCCCATCTTCAATAAGATAACCCATCTCTTTTACCCTTTACATTGGCATCCCTCCTAAGAACTTGTTTCCCCACTTGCTAGAGTTATCCTAACCGAGAAGCAATGTAACGGACCTAGTGTTTGAAGAGTAAACCCAACATGATAATATGTAGGGTTTAATCAATGGATAAGGCTCTTGATAGGGGTTTTGGAAAAATTTAGTGATACAAATTCGGTTTGTAAAAAACCCAGATCACCACTACTCTCTCTAAATAACCTTTTCCCCCCAATACCACTTCCCCCTTCCATGCCCATACTCCCACTCCCACCCCCCAAATGCCCACATATCCTTGGTTCCAACCCCCTATCACATAATCAAGGTATTGTTCTTCATATCTTTTTGTGTTCACATTACATGGTGCTCGAATGTCCCGTTCACATGTCACTGCCACAACTAGTTTCTTTTTCATGCTTGTGTTTGTGTGTGGGTCTTTATGTACGTACAAATGGATTTTTCCTTGTTGCTGTTCACGTGCGAGGACATGCGTATCATTTGTCCAAAGGCCGCACGGGTTCACTACTATTGTTTACACGTAGCATAGTTCAATATAGCATATTCGCATCCTCATTTTTTCGATCATAAAAAATTCAAGTTTAAGAAAAAAATGAATAAAACTTAAACAAATCACAAAAAAATCAAATCAAATAGGAAAATATAAAAATAAAAAATAAAATTTTAGACATTCAATGTAATCTAAAAATCAAAAAATATATATAAATATATGAAAAAAGATAATAAATAACTAAAAATTAATTAAAAATATTTAGATATTTTAAATAATAATAATAAATCACAAAAATTATGAAAAAATCCATTAAATTTTTTAAAACCTTTTACAACGGTTTTCTCCACCGAGTGATTTACTTGATGATTTTATTTTAGAAATTAAAAAATAAAAACAAAATAAATAAAATAAAAATAAACTCCAAATAACCCAAATAAATCCTTATCAATTTTGAAAAAAATCCATTTAATTTAAAAAAACATAGAAACTAAAATATGCTATGTTTTTGTATTTTTCTCACACTGCAAATTTGTAGATTACTAAATCTCCTTCTGATTTTTTCTTTAAGGACCTGGCCGTTGATTTTTAGTATGCATATTCAGATTCAGATAATTAAATACACACACCTAATAGAACATATTTAATTCCTAAAGTGAATCTAGTTTATCACATTTTTCACATACATTTGTGCACAATACACACCATTAAATTAAAACAAAATCAATCCACCATTCACAGTGCATACACTTCATACGCGATATATACACATTTTAAATTTGTAATAAAAGGAACTAGCCATCACTCATGCACCTGTTGGTAAAAAATGAATTTACACTTAGAGACTTTTTAAGTTGGGATCGAAGTCTGGGCTACATTTAATGCATCATGTCCAATTAATAGTTTTGAATAGATAAAATAAGTTGTCATTTTCCTTTCTAGGTTTATCACAAATTAAAGAAATTCACACATTGTGTTACACCCTTGGAAAACTAAGATGAAAAAGCTAAAAAGTTGAAAATGGAAGACACTCAGAAAATGAAGGAGAAACACACACTTAGAAAAAATCTGAAGACATGAAGTGCAAGAAAAAACCTCAAATGTAAAAGGAAGCACACACAATAATAAGCACATCGTGATATACTAAGCAAGAGAAGCATTGGACACAGTGCAATTTATTTTGTAAAAGAGTGTAGGGCTCTCTCCCATGCAAAATGCAAAGAATGAGAGCCACAAGTTGAGGCATAGTCTAATAGGAAGGAGAAAAAAAATGAGAGTAGATGAATGGGACCAAAAAGGTGATGACTGCCCAAGGAGGGGATAAAGGCATGTATAAATGTCAAGAAATAAATAGAGAAGCTCATTCTTGTGTGAAGCCAAACTTGTTCTTTTCTTGCTTTTTGCTCTTGCTTCCTTTTATATTCATGAAAGAGGGAGAGAGGGAGTGTGAGAGTGGGTGAGAGAGTGTCTGAGAGAGCTAGGGACCATGGAGAAGCTCTTCTTCTCCTCTCTTCATCGTCGTCTTCCTCTCTCTTTCCCCCTTCTTGCGCACACCGCTATGGAGGGGTCAAAGCTCGAAGCTTGGAGATGGAGTTTGCTCGACGATGCATCTTGAATCATGGAACTATCAACGGATTCATGGAAGGAGGTACTCAATTGGATTCAAAGATAAGCTCACTACATCAATGTGTGGAGGAAGAGTGTGCATGGCTATGTGAGAAGTAGCCATACCTCTGGACTTGAAACAATTGAAGCAATAAGAGGCCTATGGGACTTGATAGTTTGTTCACTAGAGTGGCGACATTTTGGTACATATACAAGCTTGAGTGCTTGGATGCTCCAAATCGAGTGATGAAGTAAGAGTTCATCCAAATGACACTTGGTTTTAGGTAGGAAGCAAGGGATTTAGAGGCCATTCAATCTCTTTTGTGGATTAGTTTAGGTTTAGGAAGCTTTATGTGCATTGGTCAGAGTAGGAGATGTATTTTGATTAGATTTGAGACATTAAGGTTTGGGAAATAAGGAAAAAGAAGGAAAAGATAACTCTAGATAACCAAGAAAAGGGAATAGGGGAAGAAAGGAAAGAGATTTTTTATATCCAGAAAACAAAGTGTGAGGGGAGAAAGAGAGAACACAAAAGGTGAAAAAGAGCAAGAGAGAGTTCATTTGCACTCGTTGAAATTGACATAGAGCTATTGAGAGAGAGAGAAATAGGGAGTGATATGTCTATAGGGAGCAGTAGCACCTACAACCTTTGCCATTGACACATGCAGGCCTTCTAGGTATGCATTGAGTCCTTATTGATGATTGTTGCATTGCTCTAGAATCTTGGATGCATTGAGTATTGATTATTGTGACATTAAGGTGGACATTTGTGCCATTTGGTGTGTTATCATGCGTTGCTTAGATGGTGAAATTGCAAGCCTCAAATAGTTGACTCACTCAAGCATTCAACTCGGCAAGACGACTCAAACTTGGATCGGATTTGGGCCTCGGATGACCAAATCTTTGGCCTCAGGGGGCCACTCGGATGTTCACACATGGGCACCCTCATTCGAGTCCAAGTCTTACAACTCAAGTAGCCAAATACCTTGAGGAGCCCACTTGGACGGTCGAATCTGTAACTCAGATAGCCGAGTTGTCTTGGACTCGTATGAGTTTTTTGGAACCCTATTTTTTACTATGGTTTTGCCACTTTGAGACCTGTTAGGGCCTACTACCAGCAAACCAACAACCAAGTTGAAATGCAAACCAGTAGATGAAACCATAAAATTGTTGCACTCAAAAACCTTGACCTAGTAGTCTGGGGGGGAGTGGAAGAACTAACCATTGGTTGTTACCTTGGATAGAGACCTAAGTTGATTCACTTCACTAAATGACCATCAGAACACCTGACATGACCTGTGGAGGATCCAATTTCAACTATTAGGAGTAATCAAAATCCCCTCCAAAAGTAGAAATGGTAAGAAAATGATTGGATATAGTTGACTTCATCAAAGGTTAAAGTCAACATTATAGACATTTAAGCACGTGTGAAAGCTAAAAGCATTATTTTGCATAGCATACATCGCATCACACTGCTATCATGTAAGTGTTGTATATTTTCAAACTATTGAATTAACAAGGAACACACTAAGGAAGATTAAGCTAAAAATGAACCCCTTAGTAGAAGTACCACCCTAAGAATCAGACGAGTGAGCCGAGACATGAGAATTAAAGATACAGAGAAGACATAACCATTAGATTGCTCGAACAAGGAAAGACTAGCCAAGATTAGGGATACAACGTTAGTTGGCCTAGTTGATTTCATAGAAGCACTAATGGGTCAGGAGGCAACCATTATGACAGGTACCAATTCAAATGAGAACAATCTCTACCTTAACATGGCAGAGTATTCGGACGACATCCAGTGACTTGTTACACAGTACGACCATCAAAAAAGTATAGCACAAGATGGAAGACCATCAGAGCCAATATCATATCTGACCTTGAGGAGGAGAGGAGATTGGCTAGGATAGCATTGCAACAACGTATTGTGAAGTTTTAGCCAAGAGCAAAGGGCGCAAAGGTTGTGTCAAGAGGAAAGATCTCAACAAGTTTCATAGGATCCTAGTCATCTCAAGTAGGAATAGAATGGGAAGCAATTTCAATAGTGAGAGAGCCCTAGAAGCCAAGCTTACAGCGAGTGAGCTACTCATGAAAAGATTGCTAGACAATACTAGTGTTGAGCAAAGTAGAGTAGCTCATTGTTTGGAGCTATCCCAAGCATTAGGAGCCAAACAAAAATACCCATAGTTGCAAAGCAACTCGATACATACCAAACACAAAAAGAACCCTACATCTTTGTTGAGCAATTTGAGTGGGTGTGTGAGGCTAACAATGTCATTGACCCTACTTATAACAAGCACAAGTATTTGATCTTTGCTTGGGAGACAAGGGATAGACTTGGTTTACTAGTCTAGACAATGAAAAATGCAATAACTTCACTCAATTGAAGGATCTCTTGATCAAGAGATTCTTGAACATAGGATACTCCAACAATCTCATTGTTAAGCTTATGAATGTCAACCAAAAAGACAAAGAGGGCATACGAGACTACATCACACATGTGAGGAGTCTCTATAAGAGGATACCTGTAGGTGAGTGATCCAATGAGAGAGCGGTCTCCATCGTATTCATTAACTGGATCTAGAAGAAATCTATAAGGCCCTAGCGAGAAACTTGATCATGCAAAGAGATGTGCTTGCAAGAGTCTTTGAGGAGACCATATAGGTGGATGACTTTCTCAAAGACAGAAGCTCTTAGGCTAGCCAATAAGGGAGCAATGAATTTGGGAATACCAAGAGAATTGTAGCAACTAGCAAGAAAAAGTAACCCCAAATGAACATGAATAAGAAAAGAGTGTTGACCAAATCCAAGTTATAGCCGACCTAAAATTGGAGCTAGCCAAAAGGCAAGAGTTAATATGAAGGCCAGTACGACCTCACATGTAGTGTGTGCACTGTGGAGGAAACCAGTTATGCCATTTAAATATCCCAATCCCAAATCAAGGCCTTGTGCCAATTGAGTAAGATTCAAGCATGACACCATGCATTGCAAGTTGCCCCATGGCGATTGCCTTACTAGAAACCTTACACTCACCCATACTTCCAAAGGGAAGCCGCTTTGGCTTTATCAATACCTAACGATTCAAAGACAACCACTCTAAGGATAGACATCAATGCAATGGGAATCCCTGGACCACTAGGACTTATCGTGACTCGTCCACCAACAAGAAATGCTCTAGTGCACTTTGTGGAGGAACCACTGGAGGAAGATTCTTACAAGAACCCTTATGTCTCTTATGACAAAGAGGGTAACCCCATATTGATGGACTATAAACCTATGTTAGTCATGACCTTAGGTAGAGGAAGAGGTAGAGGCCTAAGAGGAGCTCAGAACCATGAGCCTATAACATGTTGGATGTGTGTCCATCCAGGAGGGTATATCTTATCTCACTACCTTGAAAAGGAGCAAGTAAATAGATAGAAGACTAACTTGAGCTATTCAAAATGCAGAGTCACACACCTATTTGCTGATTTCCCTAGGAAAAAATCCTCCACTAGCTTGACAATTGCACTATCTGTGCCACTCTGACTCTTTTTTGTTGAGTCACCTAACAACAATGCCACACCTATCCCCATAAATGTCATGATACAAGCTCAAACATATCTGATCGGTATCTCATTACCTAGATCTAACAACCTGGATGCATCCTCTATAGGAAAGAAGAGTCCACAAAGGAGTAAAAGAGGATTGATGCAAAAATAATTCTCAAGACATGAAGTGAAACCACATTAACAAAAGGAAAATAGGTCATTGATGCTGAGGTAGAAACATTTGCTCCTAGGATGAGAGAAAATGGAAGTGCTAGGGTTGGAGAGTACCTTGACCCCAACCAGCAGCAATAGCTAATGACTGTGGATAAGGTCAACAAATAGAAAAATAAAGCACAAGCTCACTTGTGAGAAGTTGACCCTATCATTGACGATGAGATCAATTAACTCTATCAACCATGAGCCCACCAATCTCTCCCACATACCTCAAAGTAGGAGAGACAACACTGACACATGAACAGTTGCATAGGCGGAATGAGGATGCCATGAATAGGCAAATGGCTCAAGAGCATTGGCGAGGAGCCCATGAAGCCAAGGAGGAAAAGATGGATGGTAAATTGCTAAGCACACTAATAACAACTCATGTGATATTGTCATTGGGAGAATTTCTTTGGAAAAGCTCTGCACTTTGGCAAGAATTGAAGCGATGGATAGAACACAATAATGAACATAAACCACAAGACTTCCTAGATCATGACATTGTGACACACATACCAAGCCTAGCATTGAATCCAATACCTAAGTCCCCACAAGTGAATACCTTTTGGGAAGGCACCAAGATGCATGTTGTATTAAATGTCATTGACTTGGGAGATACTACACGAAAGGGGATAGCAGACATAGGAGTAGAGATTAATTTACTTAGTTACACAATCCTACAAGCTTGGGAAAACCCACCGATCGAAACCACATAGTTCAATGTCACTCTAGTGAATGGGATGAAGGTTACACCTTTTGGAGTCCTGAAGGATTGACCTCTAAAGATAGCAGGAATCCAAGTCTCAGTGAACTTTATAGTTATAAAGGGAGTGGATTATAATATTTTGCTAGGTAGACCTTGGATGAGAAATGCAAGAGTAATAGAGGACTGGGGTAATGGCCTGATACTCTTCGAAAATAGATTAGAAGCAGTCCGAGTAAAGATAAACACTTGGAAAACCTCAATAGTGGATTTAGATACCATCTCTACCCTACTAAAGGGTGGCTTGAGGGCCAGAAGCAATTACAGACCTCTAACAAGGTACATTCCTTGCCCTGAGGATGATATGACAAGATGCACATGTTGGCAACCATTGATATTCCATTCTCAGAGAATGAGGATGAATACAGGCAAATTGTAGACTCATCTAGCAACCCTATCAATTCCATGTCTTCTAACTTAACCACAGTGACCTTGTGCATGATGGTTGGGAGACCCATTAGCCAACCAACACCAAATCACCTACTATCGCATCCTAGCAAAAAATTTAGAACTTCACAAACTCCTCGAGTACTTGTCAAGGGAGCTAGTTGGCAACCTAGTTGCTACCAATTTATACCCCCTTGAGGATCTTATGGAAATCATGAAGTGGCAATGGACTAAGGTGCATGACTTAAACCTGTCATATAACTGGAATCTCATGACAAGTAGGATAGAGCTCAAGTATAGGGGAAGGGGATGCAATGGTAGTGGAGAAGGAGAAGAGGAAGATGGGAATAGCACACACAATGTAGGTGTTGTCCAATTGAACTGACAACCTCATTACACTATCATATTATATATGAATAAAGAATGGGCGGTCACAGTGTACACGGGTAGGCCTAGAGGCCTTTTACCCCAATAACCTCCCACTAAAAGGCCAATGTGGCTGGGGAGTGAAAACAAAGAAAAGAAAAGAATAGACAAGGTGAGGAATCATGACATCTCACCCAACACCCAATTGAAAAGCAAGCTGTGCAAGAAGTGTCATAAACCTTTGTAGAAGAAGAGTCAAGCATCCCCGAGTCCATGACATGTAGGAGATAAGAGATCCTACAGCTCCATACAACGGAGCAATCCAAGAATGCTTCTCATGAAGCAAGCACAACTCATCAGTGCATAGCTGTAAAGCATCAGAGTCACGTATAGCATCACCGTAGCACATACAAGAAAATGGAGAGTAGTCAAATTCTCCAAAGTCAATCACTGAAAGAGAGCCAACATCCCGGAACGGGGTCTCAAGAGCACATGTGGCCTCAACAAAGTGGAAGACTAACATATGGATGGCTGTCTAGCCTGCAAAACTACAAGAAAATAGATCTCATGAGCCTGCAAGGAGTCTAGCAACTGACCACCAACGTCCTGACCTGAATGCTATGCATAGATATGTCATCTAGGCCAATAAGTGCCTCATTTTTAGCATAAATAGCTTGCTATAATGGCACTGCACCTACTGTAAAATCAGCCATAAAGCATACTGAACGCTCATCAAAAGGCATGAGAGGTGTATGTGTCTCATAGAAGACAGCATGATGGTTGCGTATGACCTGCTTGGCATCCAAATCCCATAATCTGTAGGCCTTAAAGCCACCATCTCCATAACCAAGGAGGATACATCTACGTGACATAGATTCATGTGGCATATGTACAGATGCCTGGAAGCCATAAATCCTCAAGTAATCATAGGAGGGTTGCATGCCACTCCATGCCTCATGGGGTGTAATACCATCCAAGGTCAAGCACAGTGTCTTGTTAACCAAATAGACTACCATCATAAGGGCCTTATCCCAAAAGCCATAAGACAACCTAGTTGTGGTAAGCATAAAAGCAATCTTTTCCTGTAAGGTCAGGCACATGCCATGAGCAATCCCATAATACCATGGGCACAAGAAATCAATGCCATACTACTTACAAGAGGTCCAAAAGCTAGGAGAGAGAGCATGACTCTCATAATCCATCTGAAGCACCTAGACTTGCTACCAGCAGAATCCATGAACCTGTCAAGCATAACTTCATCATCCTCAATCTACACCAAGGGAAAATCCCAAACATGGTGGGTAGCATGATCAAAAAAGGTCACAAAATATGATGCTCCACCAAATGACTAGGAAGGCATAGGTCCATATACTGCACAATGGACAAGATCTAGAGGAGCATGCCTCATACGATCACCATAAGCCAAGGGTACTCTGCAAGGACTAAGAGTACAATCAAGGCAAGCATCAATATATGTAAGTGACATAGCAAGCAATAATTATTCTGAATGAGACAAGATCTCCATCTCTCTGTGCATATGGCCTAGGCAATAATGCCATAACAATGCATGTGGTATCCGAATGACTGCAACCATAGAATCTCCCACATGAGAGACATGCACTGGGTAATGAGAACCAAATCTAGAACCTTTGGCCAAAACCAAGCAACCACAACAGATCTTCCATGACCTATCCTAAAGAGAAACAAAGTAACCTACATCATATAACTAACTAACAGAAATCAAGCTCTTACTAAGCATGGGAACATGTAAAACATCCCTAAGCATAAGAGAAGTCCCATTAGGCAAAGCTAGGTGTATGTACCCTATACCAGGAATAGCACAAGTTTTCTCAAGGCCCAAAGAAATGCATCCATCAAACTCCTTGTAAGTAGAGAACCATGCTCTATGTGGAGTAACATGACAAGATGCCATAGAATCCAATAGCCAATCAGAGGTGTAGGCCATATTACTAAGCAAGAAAGTTGTAGGAAAACTAGATGACATGAGTATATGCTAAACTGCATCCTCATGGGTAGCAACATGTACCTTACCACTAGTAACAGTCGTAACACCCGCTGCATCTCCTGTATCTCTGACTCTCTGCTCATGTCGAGTCTGTCTCTGTCTCTACTACTCTCTAATCCATCTAAAACATTTTCTTTTAACATGTCCAAGCTTTCCACAATGAAAGCATACAACATCTGTAATTGAAGAACTTGTAGAAGACAACAAGGAATCCAAGTCATCATGAATAGGGCTATCCATAGCATCCATGGAGCTCAAGGAGTCGAGGGCTATCCCAATGTAGGAAACCTGCTCATCAAGAAAACTATTAGTAGAAGCACAAGTGGTAGAAGCATGCTGCTACAAGTACTCTTCCATCCTCACTGGAGAGGGAAGCACAGAAGCATCAACTAGGGATGCAGAAGCTCCCACATCTGTCAAAAGATCATATGGTATTCAGCCATGAAATCAGCCCATAACCATAATGGCAAACATGATTCTACAGTACATAAAACCACATAGTAGCATCCAAGTCAATGCAAGACTAGTAAGTGGCATAAGATCCTGCAATGGTCAAGCTCTAGGAGAAGCCCAAGTATCTGTAACAACAATATCAAAATTAGTGGCTCTGTAAAGTACATGATAGAAGACAAAGTGTGTAGCCAGGTAAGGATCAACGGGTAAGGATCAAGAGCAACTGCTCTTTGACCTGTATGGGCAAAAGCAACCCAGCTAGCATAGAAGATAGGCAACACAGAAGCAACAAAGCCATAACTGCTAAACCCAAGCACTATCAAGAAGTCCATTGATCAAGGAGTAATCTACAAAGAACCAAGCATCAATGAGCAATGAAAGCTCAATAACCAACTGCCACCAAGACAATGGAGCAAGCACTGCTCAAACATGTATCTGCATCCAAGTAAATCCAAGATCCAAAATTGGGGCATTAAGGACCAAATAACATCCAAGCTACATAAGTGATAAGCCAACCAAATGCAAATTTCTCCACAAAATTCTCAAATGTAAGTAAATTCAAGCCCAAACATTTTCCATACTACATCCAAGCCAAAAGCATCCACATCAGACATTGGTCCCATAGTGGGAAGCACGAGGCATAAACCTTGTCAAGTAAAACGCTAGCTACAAATAAAATGACCATGAACCAAGAATTGAGCTCTACTCTTTTCTCAAGAAGCATCCGGGAGCATAAATATCAAAGTGACATCATCCAAATACATCAACATATCATCCCGAGTAGTCGGGAGCACCCATAGACCATAGGCATAACCAAACTGGAGGTAAAATAACTTGTCAACCAAGGTAGTATAAATCCCAACCAACAACGAAGTGTCTGCATCCAAATCAAGGTTTAATAGCTCTCAAAAAGCATATTCGGGCATAAACCATGATGGCCAAGCATCAATACATCCAACAGGACACCCGAATGTCAACAAAGAGCATTATGCATAAGTCATCCCTGATAAAACCTTGCTGCCTAAACAATGTACAGTAGTAAATCCTTGCATAAATCAAGCTACGAAAGCTCAAACCAAGTCCCAAAGCTTCTCAAAACATTGGGCAAACATCCCCAAAGTATTTGCACATCAAATACCAAGCCTCAGGAGCATCACATAAGCTCTGAGCACGACATTTTCTTACTGTAAATCAACTCATATCTATTACAAAAAAATATGTTATTAGAATTTAGCACATCTGGCATCACCATTGTGTCTAAAGCATGCAAAAACCCCAAGTTAGACTCTTACCTTGCCTAAATCGGGTTCCAGATGCTTGAGATATGAGAAAAATTTTGGATTTTTGAGCCAAATTTTGAAATAGACGCAAAAAAAATGTGAGTTGCTACTGTGGGGCCTGCTGGTTATGCTAAGGATAAGGGGGCAAGTGGGGGCACACAAGGTGCCCAATGAAGCCAAGGAACACCTGCAAAGAGCCTATGAGGGCCAGAGAGAGGTGGGAGATGAAATCTTACCTTGGGGGGAAGAAGCCATGGCTGACATTGAAGCTCCAAGCTCTAGGTCTTCAATTTGGGTTGAAGTAATGCGGGGCCAAGCTCCACGATCAAGATTTGATCCAAAGTTCTAATACCAGTTGAAGGGGATGCAATGGCAGTGAAGAAGGAGAAGAGGAAGATTTGGGAGAGAAGAGCACACACAATGTAGGTCCTGTCCAACTAAACTAACAGCCTTATTGCACTATCATATTATATATGAATAAAGAATGGACGGTCACAGTGTACACGAGTAGGCCCAAAGGCCTTTTACCCCAGCAACAGGAACCATGCAAGAGACACACAGTCCCAGTACAAGGATTGTGATGATATGTACAAAGATTGTTATTCCATTAGTGAGGAGAGCAAAGAGGAAGTAGAGACCATAGAATATGGCATAGACGGAAGAGTGATTGAACAAATGAGAGAAGACATTAAACCTCGAGAGGATAATACATATCAAGTGAGCACATTAGTTACCAAGGTAGATTGCGATCGAGCTTGGCTAGAGGGCCTAGAGGTGGTAGATTACAAGTGAGCGAGATTAGTTCATCCTTGCACCACACCATTATTTGGAGTGGAGTCAGTTTCAGAGTTGTGACCACCAAGAGAAACAACCTCTTCCATTAAAGATGGCAAGTATAATTTCAAGTTAGAGGTGAGCTCTAATAGTGATCCCAAAATGCCCCAACCACCAAGAACCGAATACACCAAGGGGGACCTTTTGGTCCATCTAAGGTGCAAGAGGCTAAAGAATGAGAAAAAGATAAAGTCAAAGTCCTAAGAAGCTAAATGGTAGAAGAAACCACAAGACCTACCCAAATGCTTCATGAAGTATAAAAAGGGTGATCAAATAGTAGTGTTAGTAGGAACCAATGGAAAGGGCAAGTGAATCCATTGAAGGACATTAAGGAGGTTAACTTTTTGAGAGGGGAGGACAAGCCTCGGCCCATGTATGTAGCAGACAACCTAACCAAGGAGGAAGAGAATGATCTCATAAATCTCTTAAGGGAATTTGTTGATGTGTTTGTATGGTCCTTAGACAAGTTGAAGGGAATAGATCCAAGCATAGTGACTCACAATATTCCCATAACCCCCAAAGCAGTACTGGTCAAGAAACGACCATACATGATGATTCCTAAGCATGCACACATAGTAAAGGAAAAATTTGATATGCTATTGACATCAAGATTCATTTATGAGATAGAGCACACATAGTGGGTATCATCCATAGGCAGAGTCATGAAAAAGAATGGAAAGATTCGAGTGTGCATAAACTATAAGAAGTTCAATGCGGCTACAAAGAGTGACAACTACTTGTTACCATACACAGAGCACATGCTAGAGAGAGTGGCAAGAAAGGAAGCTTACATTTTTTTTGGAGGCTTCTCAGGTGGCTGAGTCCATCTGGATGATAGGCACAAAAGATGGCTTTTGCCACCAAATGGGGGGTGTTGGCCTATGTAGTCATGCCATTTGAACTAACCAATGCTCCAGCCACCTTTCAGCACACCTCATGTGTGCCATCTTCAACGACACGCCCAAAAAAAGGTTTGAAGTTTTTGTTGATGACCTATGCATCCACATCAACTAGGAAGAGCACTTGGAAAAGCTACAACTAGTCTTTGAATGGTGTTGAAAATTTGGTCTCTCACTGAAGCCCTTCAAGTGCTAGTTTTGGGTGAACCATGGTTGTATTTTAGGGCATGTTAAGTCGAGGAATGGGATAGTCACAGATTTCTATAAAGTCAAGATGATTATTATAGGCCTTCCCCCTCTGACCAACTTCAAGGGAGTTCAATGTTTCGTAGGCTGCCAACACAGGATACTATCGAGCCACATATTCAGGAATTTCAAAATTTTTAAAAAGTTTGGGGATTCCTAATGTGATTAATATTTCTACACATGGTCAAATCTTATCCCCTTACTTGAAGGTGAAATTTTCCTTAGATAATATATAAGCAATCTGCCTTGCTACCTAATTTTCCTCTTTTTAGCCTTCAACAAAGTGGCTTCATCCTCTCTTGTGTGGATAGATAGTACATTATGGTAGCACACTAGGATAAAATGGAGACCGTATGGATTTTGAATAGACCCTCGAGGTCACTACCTTTAGGCAAGACTTACTTCAGCTCCCTAAAATACACAAGACATTCAACAATGCCCTAGAACTTCACCAGCTTACTCCTAATTTTATAATTAAACTTTGAAAAAGTGATTAGCCACTTTGCTAGGTGGTCAAGTGGCTGCAACTTATTCAATAATGTCATCAACCCCTTAGCTTTTGTATAAAATATTACCTTTTTATACAAGATGTAGTGCCTACATTTCTTCATTGAAGAGACCATCCTAAGGTAGATTTTCTCCATGTAGGTATGATTATTTATGGATATCCCTAATTTAATGATAATAGATTTGTCAATGACAATGTCCTCTCAATTAGGGCATTAATAAAAAGTCAATAATACCCGACTAGCAATAGAAAGCTATGCACTTCTTTAGGAGTACGTGGATGACTCACGGCGATGATAACCTTTATCTTTTCAAGATTAGTCGTAATACCTGTTGAGTGAATCACATGGCCCAATAGCAATCCATAGGGCACTCCAAAGATGCATTTCCTTGGGTTGAGAGTAATACCAAACTGCCTACACCACTCAAAACATTTTTTCAAAATGATACACTATCTTTCTCTTGTGGTGGCTGCCCCGAGGTCATCAATAAAGACTTTCAACTCCTCTAAGGAAACATTATCAACTGTACATTGCCAAGAACTTGGCACATTGCATAATTCAACAGCCAATAACATGATACACAAAGGTGTCAAATATAGTGATAAATGTCATTTTCAACTTATCTTCCTCTGTGATAGCCATTTGGTTATAACTAGAAAAATAATCCATAAATGAATAGATATCCCTACCCTTTGAAGAATTTGATAAATAAATGGTAGCGGGGGTAGTAATCTTTAACTCTCTATTTATTGAGCTCCCTAAAATCTACGTAAAGTTGGATTTGATTATTTTTCGTTTTCTTGATAACTACTGGGGAACACCAATATGTGTGTTGTACAAAAAATATCAAGCCCGTCTAATGTAATTTTTGTAGCTCTTCAAATATTCCATCCCTTAGTTCAAAATACATACGCCTCACCTTTTGTAAAATAGGATGACTACCTTCCTTCAGAGGAATAGTATGCACTGTCAAACTAGGAGGAATACCCCTCAGCTTATCATCCAAGCAAAAATATCATAGAATTCTTGGATCAAGGACACGTAGTCCTTTCTCTCTTCTAGACTAAGAATATATCCTAATTTAATCCATCCTGGCTGATCCAACAGATGGAGATCTAGCTCAATCACATCCGCATCTCTGATTCTGTCTTGAGCTTCTATCGGCTCATTCAGAGTCACTTGGTAGACATATTATGTAATGGACCCCTCTCTTGATTCATCGCTTGATGAAGTCTCACTACCAAAAGGATCCTCTAAGGCATCTAATTCTATTGAGAATAAATGTACTCTCTCACTTCAAGGAGATTTAGGATATGCATCCACTATTATGTGTCTCGTATCTCTACCAAAAATTACAGGATCAGCGAGTATATCAACTTGACAATTGGATTGCAAGATCCATGGACTTCCTAATAATACTTGATAGCTTGTTTTCCCTACAAATATAATAATCCTAAAGTCTAAAATTCTAATGTAGCATCAAATTCTATTGAGGATAAATGTACTCTCTCACTTTGTTGAGATTCAGGATATCCATCCACTATTATGTGTCTGGTATCTCTACCAAAAATTAGAGGATTGGCGAGTATATAAACTTGACAATTGGATTTCAAGATACATGGGCTTCCTAATAATACTTGATAGCTTGGTTTCCCTACAAATATAATAATCTTAAAGTCTAAAATACCTTAAGTTGTCATTAGTCACCTGGAGATTTGTGAACGCATCCCTTTGGATTTCTAGTCCCAAACTTTCCATCAATTCTAAACTCATAATACTGATAGAGGATCTCATATTGAGAATGGCATGATCCAGTAATATGCCATTAACTTATGCTTTCATCCTTGGACAATGCTTTTCCATGTGTCCAAACCAGTCATCTCCTACAGGGGCTATTCTCAACATAGGTGTACTAGTCACACCTTTACTTCCATTGTTTAATGCCAACTTATTTCCAGGACCTAGACTCAAATTTAGAATTTTCTTAGATGTGTAGGCCACTTGTAAGTAGGACTCTATTTCCTTTGATCATGTAATAGTAGTGTCTATATTAGTAAGAGCAACACCTCTTTGAATTTCTTGGCAGCATAAGCTCGAGCATTCTCATGAGGCTATTGATGTGTTACATTTAAAATGTGCAACTGATATTAACCACCTCTCTCAGGGGACAAACTCTCTTTGTTGGAAGGCCATAAAGGATAAGTTGATCGTGGTTATGGTCCCAGCTTCCAAGCCATGATACCACATTACAGCTCTTCCTTTCAAAGTCATGTTGAAAAATATCATGAGATGTCCTCCGTTCTAAATTCAATAATGAAACATTAATGTCTCGAACTCACTAGTGTGGAGCTCCACATCTTCCTATGCTAACCCATTAAAGATGGATAGAGGGAAACCTAAGGCTAGAAAATCTAGCATTCCTATAAGTATTGCAATGGGTTGCACCATAATGATGACTAGACTCACTATAGGGTTCTATATCAGTGGGACTACAACCCCCCTCAACATAGGCTGACTTGTTAGGGTAAGAGGCATGCTAGAGCTTCCCCCTTCCCTTGATGGACTAATTGGGATATTAATTGTGTCAACAAGACCTATCTTTCTCAAGGATATTAGAATATTATGCTTAGGAGAATACCTTCTAATGATCTTAGCTCACCATCTAGCCCTTTCATCTCTTTCTTAATGTTGAATCTCCACTTGATGGTGTCTATCAAGAAATAATGAATCTATTTCAATGCTTTTGGCCATACACTAAACAATTGGTCCTTATTAACTAAGATTATTGGCTTGATGGTGTCTATTAAGAAATAATAGATGTATTTCAATGCTCTTTGGCATACATTGAACAATTGGTCCTTGTTAACCAAAATTTAGAAACTACCACTTATAAGCAACTTCCAGCAAATACACCACTTGTCGTGACCAAAAATGGGCCAACACTGGCTCTAGGGCTCTAACTAGGCTCGTATGTTCACCAAACCACCCTCACAGCCTCGCAGCCCATTGGAGCATCTAGATGCTATACACTACTCTAAATAAATCACGCATTTGTATCAACTAATAATCTAATGGTTTTTCTCATCCCAACTCCAACAGAGGGAGTATCCCACACATACAAGTGATCAATATCTCATTGTAAATACATACAGAGCATCCCTTAGTTGATCATTTTGGCTCCTACTACGACTCTTCTACACCCTAAGGATTAGCCCTAGGATGCACTGTCTCAAACATAAAGCACAATCATAACATTTTCCACCCTTTTTTCAAGATGTATGTTCCAAGAGTTTTTTTTTTCCTACTTAATGAGTCCCCAAAGAAAATAATACTATCCTATAGCTCAAGTATTCTCACGCTCTCATCATTGGTTGATAGTTTTAGTAACCAACTATAATGTATCCATGAGACTTCTTCTTTCTTAATCCCCTTCCCCCATTCATCATGTTTTTTGGTTCATAATCTTCTTCTAAGATTGCTTAAGCTTTAACTTGCAAAAAAATCGATTCACCCTCACGTGTTCACATTATCTCACAAGTGGTTTAGGGTTGAGCACAAGGGCAAATGATCATGGATTTGCAATTTGACTAGATAGATGACTTTTTGGCATCGAAATCTATTAGGTAGCCTCTATCACTTAATTTTTGTCTTTCAAATTAGGTGATTGCTTCATAACGCCAAACCTTACAACCATTAAATGGGGGGTAAAACATACTCTAATTAATGAATGGACACTTGCATTGGATTCCTAATGTTAAAATGCATCTAGAAAACTCCAGTTCCTTGATTTGTGATTTCAATGAAGGTCCGCTCTTATCTTCCAAGGTTAGCATAGGCTTTTTCATTATCCTTGGCAGCTTGAATATCCTATTTTATGGCTTTAACTTACTCATTTTTTACCTATAACATCTTCCTGGATGCTTCTATCCTGAATATTGATTCAAAGAAGTTGAGTGGAATAAGACAATCATATCCATACAAGGCCTAGAATGGAGTCATCTTTATGCTTTGATGGTAAGATGTATTGTAAGAAAAATCCACTAAGGGTAGATATTGCATCCATTGCTTAGGTTCTCTACAATAGTATACCCTTGGAATATCCTATATAATGTGATTGAATCATTGTTCTTGGCTATCAGTTTGCGGATGATATGTTGTACTAAAGCAGAGATGTATACCAATAGGTTCAAATAATCTCTTACAATCTAAGAAGTAAAGAGACAGTCTCAATCACCCACAATTCTTTTTCAGAGTCCATGAAGTCTAAATGTTTCCTTGATAAATTACTTGCAATATCAAAAGCCTTGTAGTTCTTCTTGACTAGAAATAGATGAGCAATCTTGTTAGCATATCTACAATCCCCATGATAGATATGTGTCCTCCTCTAGTTGAAGGAAACCCTACTAAAAAATTCATGCTAATGAATTTCACCTTCATGATAGATATGTGTCCTCCTCTAGTTGATGAATTTTGCCTTCATCTAAGGGATATCAAGAGATTGAAGTTTTTCTTGAATTTTTACACACTCCACTTTTACTCTTTGGAAACTTAGGTATTCAATGATATGTTTTAGAATATCACTTCTTAGTCTCTCACAATGATTGCTCTTTCTTACTACATTGAGTGTCTTGCTCGTGTCTTGGCATAACTAGAATGTCTTGAAAATGGAGAATCATGTGCTTTCTAAATGATTTTCTTCTTCAGATTATGGTTGGAGTGAATGCATAATCTTATCTTGAAGTACACAAGCTATTCTTCAATAGATAGATCTTCACTGAATTTGTGATTTAGGATCTTGATCCTTTATTTGCACTTCCTTTCTTAGCTTTTGATACTTAGGTTCCTTTACAACTTCCCTTGCCATTTGAATAATGGGGTTACTTGACTTTGATACTATAGAAACTAATGATTTTTCTCTTTGATGTTCTTTTGTAATGGGAATATTAAGAATCACCTTGTGGCTTAAAGCATCTACCACTACATTCTCCTTGCCTAGCCTATAGTTTTATTTAAAGGCCATACTCTTGTAAGACTTCAATTCACCTTCATTGCCTCATATTTAGATCTTTCTCAATAAACTTCCATTTGAGACTTTTGTGATCTATCAAACCAAGGTGAATTCTTTTCAAGCAAATAGTGTGTCCATAACTTAAGAGCATGGTTCATGGCTAGCAATTCTAAGCATGAGTAGCATAGTTTCTCTCATGACTCTTGAGTTTCCTTGAGGAATGGCAATGGGATATCCCTCTTGCATGAGTACACAACCTAATGTGCAAGAGGTTGTATCTGTTATGACCTTAAATTCTTGATCTAGATTTGGAAGCTTCAAAATAGGTCTGCTACTAGGCTCTACTTAAGTTTCTCAAAACTTGACTACTGAATTAGAGTCCACACAATAGAAAGTTACCCTTTGAATAGATATAATGAAGAGAACTATAGAAGAATAAGAGAGAAGACTATAGAGTGGAGAAAGAAAGAGAGAGAGAACATGAGAGAGAAATACTAGACAAATAGAGATAAAGAAGAAGAGATTCCATGAAAGTTGGAAAAGAAGTTGAAGAGACAATGATTATTTGATTAACAGATAGTCCAGTTGAGGGCTCTTAAGACTTTGTATACCCTGTCACTATGACTGACTATTTTTCCCATAATGACCTTCTATATATCCCATCTATCCCATCCTTTATATTTTATCCCAACTCTAGGATTTTTTCCCTCAAAAACAAAAAGAAGACTTATTGGTGTGGCTCAATAGTGGGCCATTAGAGTAGTAATATGTGTATCATTACAAAGGGTAATATGTATGTGGAGAAGCTTGATCCATGTGGAATTGGGGTGTATAGATGTTTATGTGATATGTACATAATGTAAGAGCTGGCAATATATGACTATTTCCATCAATTCTAGATAGTTAAGGGTCTTATAAACAACAAACAATATGATGTCTAGAATAGGCCTACTACGGAAAATTGGCCAAACTTTCTATCGGGGTGGCTCCAAATGGAACGTATGACATGTGAAAAAGAAGCTCTTGAGTGTAATTTCAATAGATACAAGTTACAATTTTCTATCATTAATGCTTGCTAAAAGTTGCTTTAAAACAACGTGTTGTCTACAAGATACATGCAATCCAAACTAGACCAAAATCTACATGCAAGATTGCATCTTCAAGATAGAATAACTACATCAAGGGATTGGTGATCTAGGTAGATCTTTTTCAAGCCATTACTTCCCCTTGGATCAAATGGATAACCTACATGGGAGGTATCATGATCATAGTATGGTAAGTATGTGCCTAAGCATTGCCACTAGGGTCAAAAGGATATTGTGATCCAATACAACTACTATGCCATGGAAGTGATCCATGGTGTCATCCTCAAGCAATGATTGTGACACAAGATCCTCAATTATCAACATGGTAGCAATGATTATGGTGCAAGATCCTTGTTGACTAGCATGCTAGCATTTGTTTGCTCTTCCATATCCTCAAAGACATACATATTGTTAAGTTTAGCCCTCTTATAAGCACATTTAGATGCATCATCCATGGTGTACTTTTCCCTGCACTTAAAATATAGCCCCTTTTCTTTTCTACCCTTCACTACATTTAGTGGAATAAACTTATAACCTCTTTGGCCACTTGATACTAAGACATTTCTTGGTGTGTTTTCAGCATACTTACCATCTATCCACATGGGTTTACTATTATCCAAAAGCTGCCTTGTTTTCTGTCAACATTAATTAAGGGTTAACAGGGGATGTTGGGGTTGGTAGTAGGATGTTTCCTGTATATACTTTTCCATATTGGCCCAATCTTATGGGAGTCCTTTGCTATCCAAAACCGTTCTAGAAACCCTCATTCTTACGAGATTTTCTTGCATATCTTTTAGTCAATTGGATTGCATCAATGATTTTTGAGCTATTACATCAGTAGAGAGGCTTGGCTCTAACTTGTTATATTTTCACAACTTGGAATCATCACTATTAAGACCAAAAATAGAATGACACTGGCTCTAGGGCTCTATCTAGGCTCTCATGCTCACCAAACCACTCTCATAGCCTCATGGCGGCCATGAATGTTTGGAGGCTATATAGTAATCTAACTAAATTATGCATTTGTATCAATTTGTAGTCCAATGATTTATCCCATCCCAACTCCAACAAAGGGGGTATACCACACATACAGGTGACTAACACCTTGTTGCACACACATATAGAGCACCCTCTTAGCTTATTCTTGTAGCTCATATGGCTCTCCTACACCCCAAAGATTGGCCCTAGGATGCACCATCTCAAACATAAAACACAATCATAAAATTGATGTGGCATCTAGAAGAGGACATGTGTCATTTTGAAGAGACAAGTGTCCCTACACTTGCCATTTTCAACCAACACTTTTATTTGTAGCTTCTACTTTCCACTTTTGAGCACCCAAGCCCCACACCTATAGATCATAGACCTCTCTCCATTTGAAATAAGCTATCATGCTAAGATTTTAGCCACATGCTTTGTATTCTCCAATCTCTGTCTCACCCAAGAAGCATTTTCTACTTAGTTTGATCTAATCCTAGCACTAAAGAACAAAATCAGCTTGTTGTCCAACTTTGCAAAAATTAGGATTGCAAAACCCTAATTTTTAGAATTGTAGCAAATCAGTCCTTTTGTATGAGGTTTAGGTACTTGGTGCCTGTGGTTTTGTTTCAATAAATTATTATAAAGGGGAAGGGGACCCTCTTAACGTAGTGTTGAACTCTTTTATCTTTTTCCAAGCTGCACATTTGAGGAGATACTTTTGTTTTGTCACTTAATCAGTTCCCAATGAAAATTGTACTATCCCACGGCACAGGGATCCTTACACTCTCATCATTGGTCAATATTTTTAGCAACCAATTGCAAAGCATCTAGGAGACTTCCTCTTTCTTGACACATATATAAGAACACAAATGCGAGGTGTAATACAATATAGTGCTCAAATAGATTAACCACAAATCAGCTAACATGTTGTGTGAAAACATTAATTCTTCATTTCTAATGTATTTATTTATTGCTTAGAAACAACATCGAACTAATCCGTGTTATTGACCCTTTAACTTAAATGAAGCGAGTCTATATATCATGATATGTATGAAAATTAGAACTTAATTCATACTTAACTTTCCATAACCCCTTTCCCTCTATTGCTTAGGTTTTGCAAACTTGCACTGATTTATAAGGGTGTTTCATGTAAAAAAAGGTAATAAACACATGCTCTCACATAAAGACTGAGGGAGGTTGATGCAAATTCCCATGTCCTATCTTCATTATGCATCCACATACATATACCTAATTTATAGTAAATTTGTACGCATAAAAAGTAAAAATTTACATCAATTTTTTAATAGTTTTTAATCATTCATTTTAATATTAATTTCTATTTTTTATTTTTAAATTTATGAAGCCTATGTGGATTTTGATTCAACATCTTATTCAATATCACTTCATAAGAACACCATTTGAATCATAAAAATCCATGAGATTATCAAATTTTTACTAAATCATCTCACATTGTGGATTTTATGATTTTGATTTTCATTACGTGAATTACTAGAAATCATTGATTATTTTTTAATTTTAAATATATTTAAGCATAATTAACCATTTTTAATCATTATTCACAATAATAATGAGAGATTCATCATTAAATTCAATAAAAAACCACTTACAATATAATTCACATACGTATCCCATCGTACTTAAAAAACGAGAACCTGTTAACACTCTTTTATAGTCGTTGACACTTCCTTTGCACTTCCTTATTCCATTTCTCACATCTTGTCTCACAAACCTGTATCCATTTCCCCTCATCCTGTCCACCCATATGAATAGCAATTATGGCAAGAGAAATATTGAGATTAGAACTTTTCATAAAGTGCACTAAATCTCTTACTGTTTCTTGCGATATGAAGCATGAAAAATCTATACCTCAGCCCTATGAGGAGTAGGCATGATTCCAATATGCAAAAAATATCATTTTTACATAAAAATGGAGCATCGAAAAAATGGCACTTCTATCCCCTCCACACATGATAGTTCATCAAGTTTTAGGCTCTTTTAAGCTCAATTAACACATAACTTGCAAAAAACTGGTTTTTCCCTCTCGCATTCACACTATTCGGAAGTGGTTTTAGGCTAAATGGATGGGCAAACAACCTTCAATTCGCAATCCGACTAGAGAGCGACTTCTTGGCATCGAAAAACTATTAGCCTAGCCTCTATCACTTTCTTTTTTACTTTTGGATCTAGTAACTGCTTCATAGCGCCAAACCTTGTGGCCATTAAATAAGGGGATCAAATAATGGACTATGATTGACAAACAGACACTTGCATCGAATTCTTGGTATCAAAACGCACATAGGAAAATTCTAGATCCTTGATTAGTGAGATCAACACATTTTTTGCCAAAAACGCCTATTTTATGGCTTTAAAATTTTGCTCTTCTTGGTGAGCATGGGATAGGGTGACTTAGTCTGTTGAGCCACAAATTGATCTGCACAAACATAAATCATAAAGAGCATCAAGTTGCTTCAAGTAAAAATACACAATAGAGCAAAAACATAGCCCTCACCCTACCCCCGACAAACCCAAGGCATGAAGTCCACGAGGGATAGGCTAAGTATAATTTGACAAAGATCTAGAGCTAGTTGCTAACCAATTTCTCTAATACACCTAGCTAAAAAGAACTATCAAAGAAGTCATCCTAAGTGGTGGTCTAACTTATCTAGCTAACCTAAGATAATTGGACTAGAAACCCCCACTAGGCGAGGACTCTTATAGCCTAGTCTATAAAAAGTCACATATTTTTTTCATTTTACCACATTCTATTTTCTTCAGTATTGTATACTCAAGTGTGTAAAAAGGAAGGAGTTGAAGGTATTATGATTCAAGAAGAACATGACACTAATATTAGGTCTAGTCTTGGTATTCAAGATCCTACCAAGCTCTCGTAAGGTGACACTAAATCCTTTTTCTTCTCACTCACTTTTATTTTTGCTCCAACCATCCTTACTTATTTTTTGACTAAAGTGCCACCCATAGGACATCAAGGCATTGACCCCAGGTCCAAAACTTGTCCGCATGAACCTACCAAGTCTTCGCAAGGCAATGAAGATCTAATATTGGAAAATTTTCTTTCTTTATTTCAATTTTTCTAGGGGTCAGAACCCCTTTTTACACATCTCTATATCTTATATATATTTCAATATATTTATTATTTTCCTATTTTATTTATTTTTATTTTCTAGTTGCGTCCTAACTAAAAGGGATTCCTAGAACCAAATGTCTAGTAGGTTAATAAAACACACTCACCAAGACTGCCCTCAAAAACGTCTCTAAGAGTGCATGACAATGTCTTTACAGGATGTGGACAATGGCTGAAACCTCCCCATACACACCTAACCTAATCTTGGGTTTTCTTTGTCCTAAGGTACCAAAATTGATAGTTTTTGGTACTTCTTTAGTACTATTACTGTCGGTCTCATTGTACCATTATTAGTAGTCTCACATTATCTTACTTGGCATCTAGGTACTTTCCATATAAGATAAATAGGCTCATAAATGCAAGTTCCTTGTGCCTTATTTGAGTAATCTCTCATATCAATGTGTATTGGTCTACTTTAGGCTGTGAGTGAATTACATAAGAGCTAATTGTCCTTAAGAATGGAACCAAATTTAAGTAGCCTACACTTGGGATGTCATGACTAAGTGATACAAGGATTGTTGCTTGCCCCAACGAGGTGTTGGTCTCGCTCCATGGTGACCCATATGTCATTTAGTACACATGAGGGTCAACACCAAGCAAAGTGCGAGCCTTTTGGCCTAGGGAGGACCTCCTTCACTTGGTGGTGACCTTGTGGGGCTCATCACACATGATACCCACTTCAATCAACCCAACCATAATCAAAATGAACAAGCCTTTTCACAATTGTAATATTTTTCACAAAAGAAAGGTAAATGACTCATGGGGTTTTTGTCCTCAAGAAAGACCATACCATCAAATAAATGTAAACAAAAAAAATTAGCAATACATATGAGAATCTTTCTTTTTTGCATTTCCATTTCCATTTACAAAGTTGCAAATGATCACTCAATGTGGAGGCCTTGAAGGCCAAGTTCAAGGGTCTCCTTGAGAGTAGGGACCAAATCCTTAAGAGTTAACTTGACCATGAGGGCAGTGAGGTTGCCGACAGCAAGGGCCAAGGTTGTCAATTGGAATGGGGGTGCGGGTGTGGCTAGGGGTGGGGGAGATTTGATGTGTATCCTCCATATCAAACCAAAGAGCTTGAATATCTACATTCCCCTCTCCAGCACTTGTGAACTACTCTCTACATCTTCTCTTGATTCAGCCCATTTACAAACATCTTCCATGGTATCCTCATGACCTCGTATGGCATCTTTCACCTATTGTAGAGCCCTTATTTGCTCTTATTCTTGCTTTGTGCCTCATCTACATTCTCTCTCTCTCTCTCTCTCTCTCTCTCTCTCTCTCTCTCTCTCTCTCTCTCTCTCTCTCTCTCTCTCTCTCTCTCTCTCTCTCTCTCTCTCTCTCTCTCTCTCTCTCTCTCTCTCTTCATAATACCTTCTCCATACACTGCTTGGCAATTGGGATTGCAAAAAAATGAACGGAATTGACTTTTAATTTCTTGGTTTAAGACTCTGAGTAGCTCCCTACATAAATATCTTGTACCAAAGAAGAAATTTTAAATTTTGAGCTTCATCTAGAAAAAGAAGCATTGTATTATAAAAACCACTCACATTTGGAAAACCTTCAAAAGGAGAAACGTGTTGAGGAAGATTTTTCATTCACAAATGACGTCTTGAGAGGCCTATTGTGGAACCCGCACAATCTTTTAGTCAAGTTACATATAAGGCTCATTACAAAGGAATGTCCTCTATGCAAGCCAAGAGTTTGTGCCAAGCCCTAGAGACACATATGAAGCTAGTTTAGGGATGACACATTCCAAGAGCAAGAGCTTAATCAAAGGAGAGACATAGATGCTTAATGTCAGTCTCTTCCATGGTAGCCCTTGCAAGTAGTATTTGTAAAATAGAAAATGTGTTGATGCACTTTGTACAATATTATACTCCAATGAGACCTATTCAATCATCAAATAAGATAAATCACCAAAACAAAGATAAAATATAAAACAACTAGGTGTATACAAAGAAGCAATGCTATTTAATCAAGCACTTACTGTTGATGGTACAAAATGAAAACAACTCGCACATCATTGGTCAACATGTAACTTTGCTACTTCAAAGCATCCATCCATGGGGCATTATCATCTTGTAGAGGACCTGATAGTAGTGGGTCAAGACAATATGTGGATCTAGCGATCTTCGATGGTAGTAGTGATATTACATAGCAATCAAAAGTAGGGGGCATGAAAAATATTCTTAAGGCAACATATCAACAAGATCAAGGTTTGGGATGCCCGAAAAATAAACATTGAAAATTTACTCATCGCCACAGTGCACTTGTTGAGAATGAGCTTGAGCTCCTTATTGAGGGTGAGCTCGTCCTCTGTTAAAACTAGTGAATATCAAGGAGTTAAGTGGAAGTAGAGGCATAAGAAGGTGAGGGAGAGGACAGGGCTCTTGTAAGTTAGAGCTCCTGTGATAACCATAAATTTCATGATAGTTGCAACATGCATTCATCAAGGACGATTATAGTTGGTGGGACGCTTGGCCTAGAGGGGCTTGGCATGAAGGGGATCTTCCTAAAGGGACTTGTTATGGAGGGGCTTGGCCTAGAGGGGCTCATCCTCGGGGGGACTCATTCTTGGGAGGTTTAGCGTAAAGGGACTCATCCTTGGGGGGCTCACTGTGGAGGGGCTTGTCCTCAAGGGATATATCATCCTAGAGGGTATCCAAGGACTCACGGTCAGGGGCTAGTGCTTGTGCACCTAGAGGGGCTTGTCTTGGAGTGGCTCATCATGATGGGACTTTGTCTAGAGGGGTTTAGTGTGATGGTGATCTATCTAGAAGGGCTCAACTTGGAGGGCCACAACGCTCATCTTGGAGGGCCTTAATGGGCGAGACCTAGAGGGGCTTAGAGTGGTGGGGCTTGTCTTACAGGGCCTTTCTGAATACTAAATAGCTCTCCAACACGCAATTGATCATTTACCCCTTGTAGAGGGTCTGCTAACTCAATCCTCCTAAAGAAATTAGCTACTATAGCATGGTCTTTGCCCGATGTATGCACTATTTTATAATCAAACTATTATAAAAGAAGCATCCACCTTGCTAATCTTCCTATAAGCTATGGGTTATTAATAAGCTAGTACAATAAAGCTTGATGATCCACGTAAGAAATTACTTGGTTCCCCAAAAGGTAATGTCTAAACTTCTATAATGTGAATATAATTTCACGAGCTTCTCTCTTAGTCACTATATAATTCTTTTCAGCTCCTATAACACCTCTACTTATATATTAGACAACTCGAAAATAATCGATGACCTTTTCATACATCAACTATAATGTTAGATGCATCAACAAATATATGAAATGGAATGTCCCATTGTAGAGTTTGCAAAATCAATGCTACTACAAGCCTCTTCTTTAGTATACCAGAAGCTTTATCCCAATCACATCTCCATACAAACTAAACTCCCTTCTTAGTAAGAAAAATGATTAGGTTGCAAATATGAGCTAAATGCCATTTCACCTACCCCACAAAGTGCATCACTTCTTCAACTATTGTCAGTAAAACAACCTTCTAAACGGCTTGAATTTTCCTTGGATCTAAAGCCATATGTCAGGACCTAAAATGGGCCCGGGCCGACATTGGCTTAGGCCTCTCTATACTCAAAGAACACAACCCCTCAGCCTCGCAGCTAGGAGCATATAAGGGACACACTGCCATGACTACTATCGTGGATCGTGTTTGTTTCAAAAACTATTAAACCCCACACTCCTTAGAGGTACTCCCTACACATAGATCGGTATAAAATACCTCATAATCACAAACAGAAGGAGGCACTACTCTGGTTGAATACTGTGGCCTCACTACAACTCTCCTACACCTTGGGGATTGGCCCCTCGATGCGTCACTAACACAAATAACACAGGTGTCAAAAATTCCACTCTTATTTTAGAACATTCCAGGAGATAAGATATTTCCTCACTTAACAGTTTCCCAAGGCACCCAAATGCCTAAACCTACAGCTTAGGCATCTCACAACTTAGCATGGGTCATATGTATAAGAAACCAATTACAATGCATCTAGGAGTTACCATGTGATATGTGTAATGCAACTGTAAATGCCATAGTGCTAAAAACTTTATGATTTATAAATCAGAATTGTGAAGTGCAACAAACATTTCTTTTAATGATTTCAACCTACATGTCATGCTTCGTTGCTAAGGGTCAGCCCTAATCATACTCGTGCTACTTAACCCCTTTTAAAATTAATTTATAAACATCTTATATGGTATCCACAAAAAAATAGATTAGAATTTCATATGTTTTCAGCAACTAATCAGCATCAAAACCCCTCTTCCCCTTACCATTTAGGTTATGTATTGTTGATAGGTGTACAAAGCTGTTTTTCATGTATTTTTCTTGCAAAAAGTGGCAAAAACGGACTTTAACATGAAGACATAGCTGAACTGAGGCTTATCCTTCAAGCTCCAGTCATGCCACACATTCAATGGACATAAATAATATTGTTTTCTAAATTTCTAGTGTAAAAAATAAAATTTACCATTTTTTCACTATTATTCTTCATTTATTTAGATAAAAATTTTGATAATTTTGATTTATGGGTTGGGAATGATCACAATTATTGAAAATTGATTTAATATTCATTTCTATTTCATATGAACCCCAAAATCACAACAAAACCCTCAAAATTCATCATTTTCATGAAAACTGCATAATTGCGGGTTTTGCATTTTTTAATGTAAATTATTAAATGACTAAATGCCTTGGTTTTCTTCAATGTTTTTTATAAATTTCACCATTATCAATCAAAAGAATCCATTTACAAATAATTTCATCAAACATATTTCAAAAAACAAATAAAATGAATGCTTACGCATAGAAACCCAATTTTGGAGGCGTGTATTTAATGGTTAGGAGGCCATTGATGCTCATTCTTGGCTATTGATCCTCTCTCCAACTCTGATCTACAATTCCTTTGCTTTGGTTCCATCATTCTATCAAAAACTTCTATCAAACCCCACCCCCTTCTCTCATAGAATCACGTGTGGGAACACGTAGCAAGAGGAGAGAGGAGAGAGAAAGATTGACAATCAAATTTATAAACCTAGGACAATGTGGTGAGACCCATTTTTTTGGATGGCTTTGTGACATCAAAATATATAAACCTAGGACCCACCACGCACTTTTCGGATTCCAAATCATCAGTTACGTCATAATGCGAAACCTTGCGGAGATTAAATGGGGGGTCAAATGGACTTTGATCGACGAACCAAGACTTATGTTTGGTTCTTGGCATCTAACTCCATCTAGGAAAACTCCAGGTCATCGATACGCAACAGTTTCATTTTGCATGAAAATTTGGTCTTTACGTACCTCTCGGGCTCTTTTCCACTTCAGAAATGGTCTTTAAAATCCACTCTCATTGGCAACCACCACGAGATAGGGTGACTCAGCCCGTTGAATCCTAGGGAATGATCTGCATACACAACAACCAAAGAAAGCATCAGGCTACCACAAAAAATATACACAACAAAGCACAAGAACAACTCTCACCCTACCCCCTAACAGAATCAAGGCATGAAAATCCACAAGGGATAGGCCTAGCATAATCTAATAGAAATCCATAGTGAGTTGCTAACCAACTGGTCAAATATGGACAGGCCAATAAGACTTATCAAAGAGGTCATCCTAGTTGTGGCCTGCACTACCTAACTTAGGACAACTAGACCAAGACCTCCTACTCGGTGAAGACTCCTATAGCCTGGTCATCATATTTTTCTTAGAACACATTTCATTTCCAAAGTTTCTATACTCAGGCATGTAAAAAGGAGGGAGTTGAGCATAGAGTGACCCAAGGAGAACAGAGCATTGGCCTCAGGTCATCCTAACGACTCGGTACCCAAGAACCTACCAAGCTCTTGCGAGGTGACACTTAATCCTTTTCTGTCGCTCACTTTTGTTTCCCCTCCAACCTTCCTTATATTGTTTCTTTTGGCTAGCTGCTACCCCTAGGAAGACAAGGCATCGGCCCTGGGTCAGACTCTTCTTGAGAAACCTACCAAGCCTCTACAAGCGATAATCAACTGCTTATTGGAATTTTCTTCATTTTTATTTTCCTTTTCTTATTGAGGGGTTAGAATCCCTTTTTACACACCTCTGCAATTTTTATCTTGAGATATAGTCCGAACTTGCTATTCTTTATATTTTGGTAGGCTTCTCTAACTGCCTCACACTAGCAAGGACTCCTAGGACAGCTACCTAGCAAGCAGAAGGACAGGGTCACAAGGCCTACCCTCTATCACGTGTCTTTAATGCCTAACAATGTCCTAACAGGAGATAGGCGACTGCTTAAATCTTGCCTAAATATACCTAACCAAACCCTAGGACTTCATGCCTTGATTTTCGGTCCCAAGTGAAAAGAAAATAACCCCCACATACAAATATAACACTATTAGCTAGAGGGAAAACTCAAAAAGGCGATGACATCGCCTCGAATGGCCATAAGGAGCTCCTGCACAGCAAAGGCTCCCTCCAAGAACTTCCTCTAACCTGTGTGATGCAATCAGTAAAACAAAAAACCATTAAATGTATCTGCATCAAATAGACATATGGTCCTCTTGGCCTAAAGAGATATAACATTTCACAACCAACAGAACTAGCCCTCTTGGCCTAGTGAAATAAACATTAGCACTTGACAAAGATGGCCCTCTTAGCCTTATGAAATAAAACATTTTACTACCATTCAACACATCGTACTCCTGAAAAAATCCTTTGGTCCTAACATTACTCTACTAAAGCACAAAACCAACCAAGGATAAGGCCTCTTGGGCCTACACTGAGTGCATCAGGTTACTAGCTAACTCCCCTACATAAATAGCAAGGGGTGTCCAACGAATATGATGATAGACAATCCTATTCGTCCATGACAGAGTAGAAAGGTGCTAACTTGCTACCTAACTCATAACCCAAACTAACCATCGACGGGTGGCCAAAATATAACATGTCAGTAAGAAAACCCCAAAGTAGTCTAGGGCTAATATTAGGAGGTAATCGTAAGGGCTCCCCTAGACCACAATTGAAAAAAACATCTTCCACGAAAGCATACTTAGCCAAGGAATCTAGAAAGCCATTCCATTGTCAAGGAACTAACTGACAAGTCAGCATCTCAAAGATATATAACACATCCAAGGCTACATGATGGTACATCCGTAAGATGGGATCTCGCACACTATAGGTCCCATTTAGCTCATTGATTACTAACTTCAAGTCACCTTTAACCAATAATCAATAGATATCACCACCTCAGGCTACATTTAGCCCCATGATCAAGGCCTTTTATTCTACCATATTAATAGTAAAAGAGGGTCATAGATAGACTCCCATCTTCATGACAACCCTGCGTTGGGGATCTTTAATGACCACACCAAGGCTTGCATGTTTAGAAGTCCCTCTGGAAGCTCCGTCTGCAAAATACATAATATAAATTGAGGCTTCATTGATAGGCCACGCCATAATAATCAGCTCACTCGTACTTATGATAATCAAAATCAAGTTGATAGAAAGGATGTATAACATGCACAATCCCTCCTTCACTGAACTGGATAAGGATGCTAGTCAGAAGTTGTTGACAATGATGGCAGTAGACCTTGATTTCCCACATAAAGGATCTGTCTTGCCACTTAGTAACCTGATACCCTTTGCTCCACTAGATCACTCGACCTTGGTGGTAACATTGCTCAAGGTACGGATGCTCGAGATAGGGAATGATGCGTCTCATCTGCTCGTATTGGTACCTACTGCACGTTAAAGCTGAATCTTGAAGGACCTACACATGCACCAAGCCCCACGTCAGCCCTTACACATAGTAAGGCTTCAACTTATTAAAGTTAACTTTAGTCTTAAACTCTACCCCCTCCAAATCTGCTAGAAGGACCATAGAGCCATTCTTTCCTAAACGTACAGTCTTGTATGGGCCATTCCATTTGGATTCTAATTTTCTTGGAAAGAGCTCCCAACAAGCATCATAATATAGTACTAATTGACCTTTTGCAAATTTGTACTTCTTAGCCTGAAGATCATGAAGGCCTTTCATTATCCTCTTTGCTACTTCTTGATGTAGTAAAACTTGCAATTGAATCTCATCAAGATGTGCATATATCATTCCTATAACGCTTCTTCCTCTCCTAATGAATGATTGAGGGCAAAACACAAAATGGGGAGCTCTATTTCTAGTGGCAAAAGGCACTCTTCCCCATACACTAGCTTGAATGGGGTGTGGCATATGGCTCTCTTGAATGTCGTGTTGTAAGCCCACACTACCTAATATATTTTCTTATCCCAGTCGCGCTTACTTTTCGATACTATCTTTGATAAGATTCCTACCAATTGTTTATTTGTACTCTCAACATGGCCGTTTTCTTTAGGATTATACGGGGTAGTCTTGTTGTGCTTAATCTTCAAAGCTTTAGTTAGGACCACTATAACCTTGTTCAAGAAGTGTGTCTCCCTCGATCAGATACAATCTCCTTCGATGGACCAAAATGGCAAAAAATTTGCTCCATAATGAAACTGGACATCTCCTTAGCATTGTCCTTCACCATTGCTCGAGCTTTAGACCACTTTGTAAAGTAGTATGTTGCTATAATAATATACCACTTTTGCATAGTTGATGAAGGATATATTGGTCCCACAAAATCAATACCCCATTTTTCAAAGGGTAATGTAAACAAAATGGGAGTTAAGGATCACCCAAAATTTTTCCTTGCATCGTGTCTTTGACAGACATCACAACACTTAACATAACTGAAAGCATCTTGAAAAATCGATGGCCACCAATATCCAGCACACTGAGAGATTTTTGGGCGATAAGCCGGACAACAAAATGTTCCCCATATGTTGAATCATGGCACTCCTCTGAACAATAAATGGTAACTCATCGGGTACTACACAAGGACAATAGATATCATCTACTCCTCTCCAATACAAGACACTCGCTATAATAAAAAATCATAATGCTTTTTGCATGATCTCTCTCTTTTCAGACTTTGATAAAGTAGCCCCAAATCCTCCTGTAGATAAATAATGTGTTATAGGCATATAACAAGAAGGAATGGAAGTTGTATCGATTTTAAAAAGACCTTCCATATCACTTCTCTTAGCCAAAATTTCATTTGGCTCCCTGAAATCCACAAGAAATTCTACAATATCCTGTAGCTTCGGTGGCTTGCTCCTAATCTCATAATCAAACTCTTGCAAAGTGATTAACCACTTTGCTAAATGGTCAAGCAGGTACAACTTTTTCAGCAACAATAATCTGAGTCCTTACACCTTTGTAAAGAATACTACCTTCTCATAGATAATGTAATGCCTAAATTTCTTCATTGCAAAAACCATTCCAAGGCACAATTTCTCCATGTACGTATAATTAACTTCAGATATCCCCAATTTCCTACTACCAAAGGCAATTGGTTGATACCATTTCTCCTCCCAAATTTGAGCTAAAGAGCAACTGATACTATGCATTGTGGTTGCTGAAAATATATAGAAAACTTCATCTCTTTTGGGTTATTTTAGGATTGACATTTTTGCTAATTCCTACTTTACATCCTCAAAGGATACTTGACAGGCTTCATTCCACGCAAACAGACAATTAAAATATAGAAGGTTAGTTAATGGCAAGGCTCTTTCCACAGTGCATTGTTAAATCTTTGATAATATCCCACTGATGTGACATAGAGTTGTGCACCTCTTTTGGCATACATGGTGGGCTCATAGAGACTATAACCCTTACCTTTTCAGGGTCAGTCAGCAATATCAACTGAACTAACCACACGGCTAAGTAACAACCCATATGGCATTCCAAATACACACTTCCTAAGGTTAAGAGCAATGCAGAATTGTCTACAATGCTCAAAACATTGCCTCAGAATAATCACTTGTTGCTCCCTTATGGTGGCTACCCCCAAATCATTAATAAAGACTTTTAACTCCTCTAGGGAAATATCATGAAAGGTCTTATCAGTTATTTGTTTCCAAGATCTAGGTGTATTGCATAGACCAAAGGCCATCACATGATACACAAAGGTACTAAAGAGAGTTATAAATGTCATTTTCAAATTGGCTTCCTCCGCAATAGCTATCTAGTTATATCTAGCAAAGCAATCCATAAACAAATAGATTTCCCTACCTGCTAATTGATCCAAAATCTGATCAATGAAAGGCAACAAGTAGTAATCCTTAATCTTCTGCTTATTAAGCCCTCTAAAATCTATGTGAAGAGGGATCTAATTGTTCTTCTTCTTCCTCATAACAACTGGTGAACACCATTCTGTGTGTTGAATTGAAAATATCAGGTCAGGCTTTCGTAGTTTTTTCAATTCTTTGAATAGTTCGTCCCTTAATTCAAAAGGCATACACCTCACTTTCTATCACACAAGGTGACTACCTTGCTTCAAAGGAATCGTATGAACAACCAAGTTGGGAGGAATGCCTCTCAGCTCATCATAACTCTAATTAAAAATATCGTGGAATTCTTGAATTAAGGACACATAGTCCTTCCTTTCTTCAGAACTGAGCATGGACCCTAATTTGATTGGCCATGAATCATTCATCGTACCCAGGTCAAGCTCAATTACATCCTGAGCCTTTATTGGCTCATTCAAAGTCACTTGGCGGATGTCTTCTGTAGTGGATCCCTCATTGGATTCATCTCTTGATGACGTCTCACTAGCAGATGGAGCATTTAGGGTATCAAACTCTGACGAAGATATAAGAACTCTCTCACTCTGAGGAGATTTCAGATAGGCATCTACTACAACACGTCTAGCACCTGGACCAAAGATCAATCCACCAATGAGTATATCAAGCTGACAGTCTGCTTGTATGATCCATGGCCTGCCTAGCAATACTTGATAGCTAGGTCACCCTGCATACCTAATGAACCTAAAGTCCAAAATGCATTCTACATTGGCAACGATCACACGGACTTTAGTAATGCAACCTTTGGGTTGTCTTAAACTGTCATCAGTCATTCAGAGGATTGTGGATGTATCTTTTTTAATCTCTAATCCTAGTATCTCCATCAATTCCAAACTCATAATGTTGATAGAGGATCCTTTCTCCACAATGGCATGGTCCACTAATATTCCATCAACATATGTTGCTACTCTTGGACAATGCTTTTTAGCATGCTCAAACCAATCATCTCCTACTTGTGCTATTCCCAAGGGCTCAACGATATACCAAGTATGTAGAATCTTCTTAAATTCCTTGTGCACTCCTAGAGAACTTGCAAAATCAAATTCATGGTAGCTAGCAAGAGAACTCGCTAAATCAAATTCATGATAGCTAGCAAGAGCTCAATTTTCTGGCCAGACCATTCTCTCCTTTGGTCTTTGAACCAGCCTTGGTGCTTCTTTCTTGGCTTTTGCCTTCTTCTTTGGCAACTCCTTATCCTTCTTAGGGTCAGATTTACCATCTACAACCTTGAGAGGTCTGCCTATGCGATTAAGGACTTGCGTCCCCTTATCACCTTATTTGGGGTTTCCCTTGACAGGTTTTGCCTTGGCTTTGTCAACTTCTTTACCCTTTTAACCTCTTGTAACAACCTGCAGATTAGAAGGTTTAATGCCATTGATGCAAATATCTTCTATAAGGCTAACTCCATTGCCATTGGGTAGCTCTTCTACCATAGCTTTCTCTCTTTGCTAGAGGTTACTCCCTTGCACTCGATGATTAACTGGACCTGGTTGTTTACTTCCTTTCTTTGGAGAGAGCTAATCTTACTCCAACATGTACTAGCTAAATGGCCAGACTTCCCACATATATCACATTTAATGTTTGGACAATTCCTAGGGAAATGTTGACCACCACAACACTTACAACTGAATCTTGAGGGACCGCCCTCTTCAAGGTATTGACTCCCTATCAGATTATGCTACTTCTTAAGGAAATTAATGTCGATAGCTATCTATCTATATTGTTCATTTATCATATCAATATAGTGCTTCATCATATACTTAACTTTGCCAAGGGCATTCGAGGCACTTGACTCATAGCCACGATCGTCTACCTGTCATTCCTCCATTGGCCTAACCACTTGATTAGGGATTGGTTGTTGATTCCTTGGAACAATAGTAGGATTTATCATTGGGCTTCCACCAATTGGTGGAGCCACGTAACTAGCCATAGGCATAGTCACACTAGGAGGAGCTGGCAACATGGGCACATTTGGAATTATACTTCCTCTCCCATTAGGAGGACTCATGGGCATCTCTTAACCTCCATTCACCTCCATTCCTTATTAGCACTAAAGTATTTTCAAACCCTAAACTCGGATTCCAGTTTGACCTAAAGGCATAAGATACTTCTAATTGCAATTCCACCTCTTGTGCTCGTGTAATAGCCATATCAATGTCAACAAGAGCAACACTGCTCAACTGCACTTGAATGTTAAAGTCTAGCCCATTCAAAAAATATTGCAGCTAGAATAGACATATAGGTTTGCAACTTTCAAAATACCTCCTTCAATTTCTTGGCATACTCACAGACATTCTCCTGAGGCTCTTGATGTGTAACATTAAGGACACGTAACCAATACTTACCTCCCCTTTCAGGGGAAAACTCTCTTTGAAAGGCCGCAAAGAATAAGTTTGATCGTAGTTATGGTTCCAGCCTCTAGGTTGCTGTGATACCATAGTGCAGCTCATCCTCCTTTCAAAGTCATATTGAAGAACATCGTCAAGTGTCCCTCATCATAAATTCGATAGTTAAACATTATCTTCTAGAATTCATTAATGTGAAGTTCCACATCTTCCTCTGCTAACCCATTAAAAATGGGTAGAGGAAACCCTAGGGCTGGCAAATCCAACATTCCAACAGGAGTCGCAATGGGTTGCACCGCCATGGTAATGACCAGATTTGCTAAAGGAGTTTGCACAATCAGAACTATCACTCCACTTGAAGTGGACAGGCTGATTGAAAGGGGGAAAGTATTAGGGTTTCCTCCCCCTAATGGACTATGTGTTGAGCTAGGGTTACTAAGACCCTTCCGTCTATCTTATTCAGCTCTTTCTTGCTTTTCAAGCTCGGCTTAACGCTCTTGTGATTCTAGCTTATTGATTTTTGGCATACACTAATGAATTGGTCCATATTGACTAAGATTCAGAAACCGCCACTTCTTAACAGCTCCCAACAAATGCATCACTTGTTTGGATCTAAAACGGGCCCAACACTAGCTCTAACCACTAGCCGGGACTTTCTACACTCAAAGAACACAACTTCTTGGCCTCGCTACTAGGAGCGTATAAGGGACACACTGCCCTAAATAATTGCCATCACAAATTGTGTTTGAATTGTAGTCCAATGATTAAATGCCACACCCCTCATAGGGAGTCCCTACACATAGATTTGTATAAAATACGTTGTAATCACAAATAGAAGGAGACACCCCTCTAGCTAGATGCCTTGGCCCCACTACAACTCTCCTACTCCTCGAGGATTGGCCCCTCGATGCATTGCTAACACAAATATCATAAGTGTCACAAACTTCACTCTTATTTTAGAATGCTCCAAGAGATAAGATATTTCCTCACTTAATGGTTTCCCAAGGAACCCAAATTCCTAAACCTATAGCTTAGGTATCTCACAACTCAACGTGGATCATATGTATAAGATACCAATTGCAATGCATCCCCAGGAGTTACCATGTGATATGCACATGAATGCAACTGTGAATGCCATAGTTCTCAAATAATTTATGATTTATAAATTAGCATTGTGAAGTGCAACAAATATTTATTTTAATGATTTTAGCCTACACATCATGCTTTGTTGCTAAGGGTCAGATGTCCCCCCTTCCGCCCCCCCCCTCCCCGGTGCGCATACTCGTGATACTTAACCCCTTTTAAACTGAACTTATAAGTGTCCTATGTGGTATGCACAAACAAATAGATTATAATTTCATATGTTATCAGAACTAATCAACATCAAAAACCCTCTTCCCCCTACTGTTTAGGTTATGCATCATTGATAGGTGTAAAAAGTAGTTTTTAATGTATTTTTCTTGTAAAAAGTGATAAAATAGACTTTAACATGAATACATAGCTGAATTGAGGCTTATCCCTCATGTTCCAATCATCCCATACATTCACAAACATAAAAAATATTTTTTTCTAATTTTCTAGCACAAAAAACTCAAATTTCATATTTTTTTACCATTTTTCTTTATTTATTTAAATAAAACTTATGATATTTCTTATTTACGGGTTGGGAGTGATCAAAATTACTAAAAATTGATTTTATATTCATGTCTATTCCATATGAACTCCAAAATCACAACAAACCCCCCAAAATTCATCATTTTCATGAAAATCGCATAATTGCAAGTTTTGCGTTTTTTAATGTAAATTATTCAATGACTAAATTTCTTGCTTTTCTTCAAGATTTCTGATAAATTTCACCATTGTCAATCAAAATAATCCATTTACAAACAATTTCATCATATATCTTTTATAAAACGAATAAAATGAATGCTTATGCATAGAAACCCGGTTTGGAGGCACATATTTAATGGTTGGGAGGCTACTGATGCTCATTCTTGGCCATTGATTGGTGCGCAGATCGGTCGCAGATAGCTCACGTGGTGAATCCCGGAAGGTCCTCAAGAACAAAGAACTCTACCTTTTTGCACAAAAAAACCATGTAAAAGCATGCACGACAAGAGGCAAGAGACAAATTGGGTTCAATCTCCCCCATGCCTTGTGTGAGCGCTTCACAAAGCATGTATTTAATGTATATTTCCAATCTTCATGCTCAATAATAGCCCAATTACAAAAATATGACAAGCTTTTTTAGCTTTTGAGTTTGCTTTCTACAAAAAATAGGAAAATAAAGCTAATGGACGGTGCCCATAGAGTCTGGCACGCCCAATCTCAATGTCCAAATAGAAATAACATAACCGAGCGCATAGGCGCATACAAAATAATAATCAATTATCGATGTCTTAATAGACATAACAAAATATAGGCGTGGCGCCTATCAAAATATAGTCCAAAGGTCGAATACCCGCTAGACTCCAATGCTTTCCTCCGCCACTGCTGCTATCTCTACACATCAACTGAAGCATTCACAATCGTTAGTAAAATAATACAATTAAACCGACAAAAGTGAATACCTAGCAGTCTTCAGCTACATAAATAAATCAACTGGTTAGAAATAAATCCTAACCTTAATTTATTACGAGTGCGCACTCTAAACTCATAAACGTTTATTAATTTAATATGCATTTTGCGGAATCACCCGCTATGGAATCACCCATGTACACACTACATTAATGAAACGCCCGAAAAGGACAGGCATCCCCATCAACTTCTCGCACAAAGAATCCTCTTTGTGTATGAGCCCCGGTCATCTAAGTTTACGGAATCCACCGTAAAACCTCACGGAATCCACCGTGGCACGGAATCCACCGTGGAATATGCCTCCTGGCATCATACCCCCGGGGTGGGATAGCAATTGACCTCAATTGCTATTAGCTCAATGTGGAGCTAACAAAGTGGGGAAAGCATTTAAGTCTCTAGCGTGCATCCATTGTGCTTCCTCTACAGGATGGTTCTTAAATTTTACTAGATATCTAGAATACCTTCGGCCAGTTCTAGTGGTCATGTAGTCAGTGTCTATGATGGCTTCTGGTTCAAGTATTTCAGTCTCTTCTTCTAATAAAGGTGGGTTTTCATAAACAGGGTGGATAGGTAATTGGCCTCTAAATGGTCTCAATAAACTGATATGAAATGTATTATGAATTTTCCAATGAGATGGCAATTCTAACTTGAATGCATTGTCATTAATCTTATGAATGATTCTAAATGGTCCATAGAATCTAGGAGCTAATTTGACAACTGGATGTCTATCTACACTTTGCAGTCTACGCTTTTCTATTCTAAGCCAAACATAATCATCAACTCTGAAATTCATAGCTTGTCTTTTCTTGTTGGCTTGTTTGGTATATGATTGTTGGGCTTTAGCAATCATATCCTTAACTTCATCAAAAATACTATTATGCATAGTAGCAATATCATCAGCACTCTGAATTCTATTAGACAAAGATGCAACAGGTGTAGATAATCTATATCCATAAATGACTTCAAAAGGTGCTTTCTTTGTAGATGTGTGTGGTGTATTGTTATATGCAAACTGTAATAAATGCAAATGAGTATCCCATGTCTGAGGTTTAGAGATAGTGTATGCACGTAAAAGATCTAGAATTGTGCTATTTGTGGCTTCTGTTTGTCCATTTGTTTCTGGATGAAATGCAGATGAGAAATCAAATATCTTTGTGCCTAGATTTGCAAATAGTGTGATCCACAAATTGTTACAAAATCTAGAATCTCGATCTGAAATAATCACTTTTGGCAATCCATGGTTAGTAAAAACAGTTTTCAAAAATAACTGTGCTGCTTGTGATGCTGTTAATTTTTTCTTACATGCAATGAAATATGCTTGCTTACTAAATCTATCTACAATTGTCCAAATCATGTCATGGTTAGATTTAGTATTTGGTAAACCAGTAATGAAATCCATAGATATATGTTCCCAAGGTTTAGATGGAATAGATAAAGGCATTAATAATCCATACTGTTTACCATGATGTCTCTTTATTCTTTGACAAATCAAACATTCAGAAACGAAATTAGATACATCTGCATCCATATGCGACCAATAAAAATCTTCAGTTAACATGCGTAATGTAGAAATGATACCTCTATGACCTTGATATGGGGGACAATGAATTTCATTCAAAACAAAAGATCGGAATGGAATAGTAACACACAGTCTCTTTTCAAAAAACATAAATCCATCATTATATGATAATGAATCAACAGGAATGAAATTATTTTGAACTAATTTTTGCCAATCTGAATGAAAAGTAATATCCTAGTGATATGTGTCTTTCATAGCAATCAAAGAATCAAAAGATATGATAGAAATATTATGAATTGCAGGTCTTCTACTCAATGCATCAGCAACTACATTTTCTTTTCCAGATTGGTATTGAATGATAGGATGAAAACTTTGAATGAAGGAAGCCCATTTGATATGACGGTCAGAAATTTGGGGTTGGCTAAGTAGATGTCTAATGCTTTGCTGGTCGGTCTTTATCATGAATTCTGAACCCATTAAATAATGCTTCCATTGTTTTAATGCTTGTACAACTGCTAATAGTTCTTTGTCATAAGTGGAATATTTGAGCTCAGAGGGTTTCAGCTTAGAACTAGAATATGCTATTGGATGGTTGTCTTGCATTAATACGGCTCCTATTCCTGATCCGCTAGCATCGGTCACAACTAGAAAGAATGGTCTGTTAAAGTCGGGCAATTGTAGAACAGGGGCATTAGTTAATGCACGTTTCAGTAAATCAAAGGATTTCTGCTGAGTTTTAGTCCATTGATAAACAATTCCTTTCTTAAGAAGTTTTGTTAATGGTAAAGCAAGTAATGAGAAATTATGTATAAACTTCCTATAGAAACTAGCAAGACCAAGGAATGAGCGTAATTCATGTACATTTTTAGGAACAGGCCAATGCAATATTGTGTCAATTTTCTTAGGATCAACTTTAATTCCTTCTTTTGATACAATATGACCTAAATATTCTATTTCTGTCTTAAAGAATTCACTCTTGTCAGGATTTGCAAACAATTGATTTTCTTTCAGTAATTGAAAAACTAATGATAAACGCTCATAATGCTCTTTTTCACTTTGACTAAACACCAAAATATCATCAAAGAAAACAATCACACAATATTGATATTTCAGAAAAATACGGTTCATCATTCTACTGAAAGTAGCAGGTGCATTAGTTAATCCGAATGGCATGACTAAAAATTCGTAATGGCCAAACTGTGTCCTGAATGCAGTCTTAAATATGTCGGATCTATCTAGCCTCACCTGATGATATCCAGACTTAAGGTCAATTTTACTAAATATAGAAGATCCTTGCAGTTTGTCCATAAGGTCATCAACTCTAGGTATAAGATACCTATTCTTTACAGTGATCTTGTTTAATGCTCGGTAGTCAATACACATACGATAGGTATTATTCTTTTTCTTGACTAAGAGCACAGGTGCACCAAATGGGGAACTGCTAGGTCGAATTAGGCCTCTATTTAGTAATTCTTCAACTTGACTCTGGATTTCTTTTTGCTCTATTTGATTGTGCCTATATGGTGCTTTGCAAGGTGGTTGTGTGCCAGGAATTAGATCAATCTTATGGTCTTCTGGTTGTGAAGGTGGTAAACCTGGTGGTAGGTCTTCTGCAAAACAGTCCTTAAAATATGCAAGGAATTCCTTATGCCTAGGGTGCATATGATTTTCCTTTGCGTGCAATTCATTCACCCAAATGAGATATGATTTAGTATTCTTGCGTAGTGCACGTTTTGCTTGAGTATGCGAAAGCAGTGGAAAAATATGAGATGCATGCATACCATATAATGTAATAGATTTTCCTTGAAAATTAATATTCATTGTGTGCGTGGAATAATCTATATTTGGATTATGCTGGTGTCTCCATGGCATTCCTAAAATAATGTCGCTTGACTGTAATGGGACAACTAAGAAATTTCTTCTTTCAATATATGAACCAATTTGAATTTCTAAATCTTGTACTTCTTGTGTGCCATTGTACCTAGTGCCTAAAAATGCAGCTTTTATGCGATAATGCGTAGGTACAGTATGTAATTTTAATTCCTTTACCAATTTTGCTGAAATAAAGTCATGGGTACTGCCGTCATCATGCAAGATAGTTCTTTCTTTTCCATGCACCATACATTTCATAGTCAACAATGAATGTGGAGTAGGCATACCTGGTAAAGTGTCGGAATTAGTAGTAATATCATCCTCTTCTTCAGTGAAATCTGGCATATCCTCATGCTCGTCTTCGTCCATGGCTCCAAGGTAGTTGATATGTGCTGATGGCTTCTTTGAATGACAATTTGCTGCGAGATGCCCTGGCTGGTGACACTTGTAGCATACTATTGGCTTGGCTTTAGTTACATTATTTGCAATGGCTGGAAGTCTGGGTACATTTGGATTTACTTGTGGAATAGGCTTTGGATTTGGATTGACAGTGGATGGTAATGCAGGTGGTTTAGGCCAATTCTTGCGGAAAGATGGTGTTGAGAAACGACCTGGATTAAACCTTCTAAAATTGGAATTGAATTGTTTAGATCCATAATTACCGTTAGCTTGAAATGGCTGTGGTCGTCGATCTCTTCCGCGTAACTTATCTTCAGTGTCGTGAGCTAAAGAGATGGCGTCTTCAAGGGTAGCAGGCTTGAACATGTTCACTTCAGCGTAGTAATACCCAAGAAGTCCAGACATATACTTCCGCTTATGTGTCGTCTCTGGTACGTCTTCAAGCATGCGTAGCTGTAGGAGTGCATTCCAAAAACGCTCTGTATATTGTGGAATAGGCTCATGATCTCGCTGTTGAAGTAGATCCCATTGTTTGATAGCCTTCTCATGAAATTGCAGTGGAAGGAAATTTTGCATGAACTTCTTCTTGAAATCTTCCCAAGTAGCAGGACATTCTATGCTCTTGCGGACTATAGTCCACCAAAGTGATGCTCTGTCTATCAGATGACTAGTAACACACTTAATTTTATCTTTTTCGGGATAAGTTTCCTCATGGAAATAGACATCAAACTGGCTAATGAATGATAAGACAGTCTTTCCTTCTCTTATGCCATTGAAAGTGCGAAACTTGAAACTTCATTTACTTATCTTGGATTCCTTGCGAATGGTTTGTGCTTCAAGAGTGGCGTCGATGGTACGTCGAATCAAATCTTCAGCTTGAGGTTCTTCTTTATCGGTGGACGCTCTTTGAAGTTTTGTCAATTGCGCTTGCGATGCTTGCCTAGCCCTTCGCTCTTCTTCCAATTGTAGCATGATTAGATCCAGCTTTTGTTCCATGGTAGGCTCAGGTAAGTCGTCTTCAGCCATAGGATCATCCATATGTGGGGTAGTCATCCTGTAAAACTCAACAAACCTTTCTCACTCAAAATCAGGTTAGCGGGATGAGCGTAGCTCAAATTTGGGGTTACAAGGCTATGTATTTTTGGGTATTTCTTTGTATATTTTCTGAAAATCTGTAATATTTCTGTATCCGTTTGCTGAAAGTACTTCAACGAACTTGTAGATAGGTAGAACAGCTTGCTGCGAACAACTTTCCAGATCAGAGTTTTTGCATACAAACAAGTCTTCTAGGAGTTTTAAGCACTAGTCAGTTCTGATTTAGTCTGACTTGCAGAGTTGCAGACTTAGCAGACTTGCAGAGTTGTTGACTTGCTGAACTTAGGCCGACTTGCTGAACTTGCAGAACTTGATTACCGTCGACTTGCGGAACTTAACTTCAGAAGTGCGAGACCTAGAGTTTGCCAACTTGTCTGCCCTGTGTGACTTGTCTAACTTGAGTAACTTTGATTAGACTTAAGTGATTAAGCCTTTAAGCTTAATCAAAACACACAGTCGTCGTCTGATTTTCGTAGGGGGGGGGGCGTTTTTTATCACGCGGAAATTTCGGAGCCACTTCCTGATACCTCGATTAAAATTTGTGGAGCTTCAAGCTTGTTTTAAGCTTAAGATTAAGCCTTGATGAAGTAATTTACTTGAATATAAAGAAAGCTTATCTCTGTAACTCCACGACTTGATGAAAGAGATAGATGCGTGGTCCTCCGCCTGCAGAGCCTGGTCCTTCGCGATCTGACAGTGGAAACAGAGGTTCTTGATCACCAGAAGTCTGCCTGTATCGACGGTTCGCGATGAGATTGACTGTAGAGCCCGTTTGTTCCTGGAGCTCCGCCTTCGCCCGAGATTGGTAGCGATTGGAAGCTCTTGATCTCTGCTCCGCTCTGATACCACTGGTGGGCAGATCGGTCGCAGATAGCTCACGTGGTGAATCCCGGAAGGTCCTCAAGAACAAAGAACTCTACCTTTTTGCACAAAAAACCATGTAAAAGCATGCATGACAAGAGGCAAGAGACAAATTGGGTTCAATCTCCCCCATGCCTTGTGTGAGCGCTTCACAAAGCATGTATTTAATGTATATTTCCAATCTTCATGCTCAATAATAGCCCAATTACAAAAATATGACAAGCTTTTTAGCTTTTGAGTTTGCTTTCTACAAAAATAGGAAAATAAAGCTAATGGACGGTGCCCATAGAGTCTGGCACGCCCAATCTCAATGTCCAAATAGAAATAACATAACCGAGCACATAGGCGCATACAAAATAATAATCAATTATCGATGTCTTAATAGACATAACAAAATATAGGCGTGGCGCCTATCAAAATATAGTCCAAAGGTCGAATACCCGCTAGACTCCAATGCTTTCCTCCGCCACTGCTGCTATCTCTACACATCAACTGAAGCATTCACAATCGTTAGTAAAATAATACAATTAAACCGACAAAAGTGAATACCTAGCAGTCTTCAGCTACATAAATAAATCAACTGGTTAGAAATAAATCCTAACCTTAATTTATTATGAGTGCGCACTCTAAACTCATATACATTTATTAATTTAATATGCATTTTGCGGAATCACCCACTAAGGAATCACCCATGTACACACTAAATTAATGAAACGCCCGAAAAGGACAGGCGTCCCCATCAACTTCTCGCACAAAGAATCCTCTTTGTGTATGAGCCCCGGTCATCTAAGTTTACGGAATCCACCGTAAAACCTCACGGAATCCACCGTGGCACGGAATCCACCGTGGAATATGCCTCCTAGCATCATTGATGCTCTCTCCAACTCTGATGTATGATCACATTTTCCTCAACTCCATGATTCTATCAAAAACCTATATAAAAATCCACCCCCTTCTCTCATAGAATCATGTGTGGGAACATGCAGTAAGAGGAGTGAGGATAGACAAGAGAGAAATATTGAAAATCATATTTTTGATTACCTTCATGAAAATTACCATGCTTGCACCCAAAAGGGAGCCCTATATGTGTAGATCTGAGATGTGCTATCATTTTTTGATGATGCCCAACATTAGAGAGGCACAAATCTCCACAAATTTGGGGCGCAAAACTTTTTTCCACCCCACCTTCATCATCGACTATTTCTTCCTTTTTGACTGATGAGATGAAGACTTTATTGCAAACTCTTTCTTCAATCATTATGATGTAGAATCCACAAATGCAGTTATCTATGCAACAATAGCAAGAGTTACATTAGCAGCAATTTGATCAACAACGAATGTTGCATAAAGAACAAGAGCACACACATGGAGCGACCAAGTCAATTGAAGCTGTGGTTAGTGAGCACAAATTATTTAATGGCCAAAATGTTTCAACCTATCTGAAAGGCCGATACATTTTTTTGGAGTTCCATCCAATTAGAGCACCTACTTCAAACTGCTTGTCACGCCTTCTTTGCAGATTAGAGTGACATATTTATTTGTGCAAGACTCTAACTAGAATATTTTCAAGTCAGAATCATTTAGCTGCTTCAAAATGTGAAATCCTGCGGGGATTAAATGGGGGTCAAATGGACTCCAATCGACGAACTAAGACTTGCTTTGGATTCTTGGCATCAAACTCCATCTAGAAAAACGTATTTTACTACCTCCCAAGCTTTGTTCTGCTTCAAAAAAGGTCTTTAAAATCCGCCCTCACCATACCTTCTTGTGAGATGACATGGCCTAAAAGAACCCCTCTTTTTGGTAGTAAAAATTTATTTGAATGGGTTAAGAGACATCCCAAGTTTATGGCATTTTTCAAAGTACAACCTAAGATGTTATAGGTGATCTAATTTCTTGCCAAACACATAGAAATCATCTATGAAAACTCTCATAAAAGTAGTGAGATGTGAATCAAAGATTTTATGTGTTGCACCTTGAAACTTTGGTGGTCAGTTCTTTAACGAATAATTCAAAACAATACTTACAAATGCTCCCCACTCTGCTATAAACATGGTCTTCCATATCATTTCGATGCACCCAAATCCAGCTATATCTTGAGAAACCATCTAGAAAATGATATAACTCATAACCTACTGCATCATCCAATAAAGAGTCTATAAACGGAAGAGGAAATGGGTCAATTATTTTTGCTGCATTCAATTTTCTATAATCCACACAAACTTGTATCTTGTCATTTATTTTGGATACTACTACAATAGATGTCAACCAAGTCACTTCATTTAGAGGCTTGATGAAGCTAACTGTAAGTCTAAGTTTGTCAATCTCTTCCTTCATCTATTTACCCGTTTGGATTCATGTGGTACCTTATCTACATAATAGGTTTAGCATATGCCTTCAAAATAATCCTATGCTAATACACCCTTGGATAAAATCCCTTCATATCAATGTTCTCCCAAGCAAAAATATCCAAGAATTCTTTCCATAGATGAATCAACTACTGCTTGAAGTCTTCGTCAACAAAAATAATCACCTTTATCAATTAAAGACTTGATTTACCATCCAAATATACTACTTGAACATGATCTTCAAGCACTCATGCTAACTTGCTCATAGTGTGTCCATATTTCAACTCAAAATAAGTAATGGCTTGCTGACTGGCTCTATCAAGAGTGTCATTTGTCTCTAATAAGTAATGGCTTGCGGGATGGCTCTATCAAGAGCATCCTTTGTCTCTAATAAGTATTTTTCTACTCTTTGAGAGTGCCCACATTAGTTCCTTTACTTCCCTTAGGAGAATCACTACTTTCTCCGTCCAATTTAGCATTATTGTTGTATCAAGTCATTGTTTTCATGTGTCAAGTCCATGTCTACTTGTAGGAGTGAACCTATTGCTTATAGGAGTGACCCTTCTACATGCAGCAGTAAACTCTCTGCCTATAATGGTAAAGCTACTTCCTAGAGTGGCATTGCTAAAAAAACATTATATTTAGGTAAAATGTTTTCAATATCCACTTCAAAGGCTGGTATAGTGATAGGATTAGCCTATTTAAAAAATATTGGATGCAACATTTATTATCTTAGCAACTAAGGACAATATTTGGATTTTAATACTACCTGATTAACTATAGTTAACTTTACCTCTTTATCAACATGGTAAATGATTATTGTACGTGCAATCCAATCCTCCTTCAACTTGGATAATCTAAACTACGGCCTCTCTAATAGCATGCGATTTGAATTTCTTAGACTTTCCACGTGAAGGACAACAAAGCTTACCTTAAACTTCAACCATGCAACTTGAATGTGCTGTGAAGCGGAATACATGGCAAATCTAGAAAATTAAATCTCATATATAAACAAAGATTTTAGTGAAAAAATCTAATAAATCAAACATCTCAACTATTAAATACAAACAATATTATAACATATAAGAGGATTTCAATAACTCAATAGATTGAGAAAGACAAGAAAAAAACACACGATTGGGCCCAACCTCCCCCATTGAAAAAGCTATGGTTTGCCATCCTTAATTATATATTATAGTTTTACATAGATATTTGTAATCATATCTTACATATAATTACAAATAAAGTACAAATATTAATTGAAATACAGAGTTTTAAGAGTCAAGAGATATCATGTAACATACTGCACTTGCTGCAAAAAATTTTGTGCTTCGAATCTTGATGTTTTGACATGACCATCACATCCGGAGCGTGCCAAATCCCCTAAATGACTCTTGAAGCTCTGTATTCCGATTTCGGATAAGGAAGAAACGAAAAAACTAAGTTTTCACCCTGTTCTCTAGTTTTGCGCGTGATCCTGTTACTTTTACAAAGAAAGCTAGAAAAGCCTTCTAAAATTAACCACATTAAGAAAATAACAAGTATTCCATAAAGAAAGATTATTTCAATAAAAGCATATCTTAAATCTCATATTCTAAAATAATCTATATTAAAAAAACAAATAAATTAATAGTACTAAGGATAATGTTCTAATTATTACTAAAGAAATTTAAACTTTTAACTTACAAATAGAGTAATAATTTTAATAATGAAATTTACACTTGGACTTACGGTAACACCCAATGCTATCCAAAGCCATCGCTACTTGCTCTACACATTAACTGAAGCATTCACAATTGTTAAACAAACAATAATGAATACCTAACAGTCTTCAGCTACAAAATAAATAAATAGGTTAGAACTCTGTCCTAACCTTAATTTAATAAGAGTGCACTCTAAACTCATAAATGTCCATTAATTTAAATATGTATTTTGTGGAATCACCCGCTGTGGAGTTATCCACGTGAACATTAAATTAATATGATGCTCGAAAAGGACAGGCGTCGCTATCAACTTCTCACACAAGGAATCCATATTGTATGCAAGTCTCGACAATTAAATATAGTTTTATGGAATCCACTGTGGTCTCACGAAATCCACCGTGGAATATGCTTCCTGGTACCATACCCATGGGGTGGGATAGCAATTGTCCTCAATTGCTATTAGCTGCTCAATGTGGAGCTAGATGTGTAGGGTAAGCACTAAGGACGTCGGTCTATCTAGTATAGGACAATGAATCAATTGGAGTCTAATTATTAACAAACAATTAATTCTAATAAGGTTAAAAACTAGTGTTAGTGCTATAGATGTCTTTCATGGGAGTAAGAGAGTCAAAAGATAAGACATAAATATTATGAATGCTAGGTCTCATACACAAAGCATCGACAATAACAAATAAAATTGTTATTCTAGTTTAGTAGTAAGTAAAAATTAACTAATAATTTTAAGAAAAAAAAAAGACTTACCTATCTTACCTTGATTGGAGATTTCTATCTTTATTAGAAAGCATAAATTTGCAACAGAATTAGGAAGTTGAAGAATTTTTCAATGTACTTTTAAGAAAATTTTGTTAGTCTTAATGTCTATCAAATCAAAAGATAACAACATTAAAGGCATACTATAATCGTCAAAAATTAGAGTGAGAATCATATTGAAGGTCTACTTTGAATAAAAAACAACTTATATCTTCTTGTGAATCAAGTTAGTCTATAACTAGAGAGTTTGAGCTTATAAGGAATTTTACAAAAAATTTACTTATGAATAAGACTAGAATTTAAAAAGAAACATATTAAAGATAAGGCTAATGTTGAAACCCATATCTCATACCCAATTTAGAAATCAATAGGGGAATGGTGCAGAGAGAGTATGCCAGGGTGCACAATTGATGGTGCATCAGTGCGTCCAACCCATCTGGCATAAGTGCAAGGAGGAAGGCAAGGGAGCCTTACAGTGCAGTGTACAGAACAGGGTGACGTGTCTTGTGATGACGGCAGAGACCCATCCCGTGGGTGCATAGGGAAACGGAAACATACCTAACTCCAAGTGTCGTAATGTCCCTCAATCTCACCTCTCGGTAATTGATTGAAGAAGCTCCAGTCACACTCAGTCCACCCTCTGTCTCACGCTCTATTGATAGATACAGGAGGGTAAAATACTAGTCTCTTGGTAACAAATAGTAATATTCAAGTTCTGTAGCATATTTTGATATGATTATCTTTTGATATATGCATATTTAGACAAAACCATGTCTAATATAAATTTTAGATCTTTGTATAAGCTAAATTTTTTCTTTTGAAAGTATACTCAAATTCCAAATGGATTAAAAGTTGTCCTACGAGGAAATTATATGTTTGTATAGGTTAAAATTTACAAATTTTACTGAGTCTAGGTTTACTGTGAGACCTACTTTCAAGATAAATAACTTTCTTTGTAGATAGAATTAGGTCATGATGATAACTAGAGAGTTGTAGACAACAAAATTTTCTACAATTCATATTCCTATGATGGATTACCAAATCTGAAAGTAAGGTCATAAAAAATAGGGCTCAAAGTTGACTACGACACAATTTTATGCATACTATTGTAAAATTTACATTCAAGGTCACTTTAGGACTCAAATAACTTGCTAAATATTCAAAATTTATAAAATATTTATCTAATAACCATTGTAGATCTTTTTTAGGGATAAATTTTTTATTTTTACATCATCCTTAAAATATGAAACAGTAAAAAGTTACATTACCTGAAAAATAGTTATTGGATAGGATTTTTATGGTGAAGCATATGCAACAGCTAGACTACTTTCAAGTGCCTCTTCTATATAGCATGTAACATAAATAAAGACTTAGTATGCTTAAAATTGAAACTTTTATAAAATAAAACAAAGCTATGAAATAAACTTCAAAATCTTTTTTACTATAATATCATGTTTGCATAGCCAAGTCTATGCTATAATCCAAATTCAGAGAAGAACAAATTGGATCAATTCGACTCAATCAACTATGGATATAAGGCTATTTAAAACACGAAAAATGCAGTTGTAATGTTCATCTATAGTGATTTGTCTTGTAGATTGTGATTGTTCTGCGGTGTTCACCTTTATATACTGATATCATACAATTGAAAACTCGGAGCGTAGCCAAGCTCTAATACCAATGCTGCGAAGCGGAACATGTGGCAAATCTAAAAAACTAAATCTCAATCATAAACAAAGAATTTAGTAACAAAATCTAATAAATCAAAAATATCACCTATTAAATACAAACAACATTATAATATATAAGAGGATTTGAATAACTCAATAGATTAAGAAAGACAAGAAAAAACACACGATTGGGCCCAATCTCTCCCATGGAAAAAGCCATGGTTTGCCATCCTTAATTATATATTATAGTTTTACATAGATGTTTGTATTCATATCTTACATATAATTACAAAGAAAGTACAAATATCAATTAAAATACAGAGTTTTAAGTGTTAAGAGGTATCCTGTAATATGTTGCAGTTGCTGTAGAAAATTCTGTACTTCGAATCTTGACGTTTTGACATCACCATCACATCCAAAGCATGCAAAAACCCCCTAAACAACTCTTGAAGCTTTGAATTCCGATTCCGGATGAGGAAGAAACGAAAAAACTAAGTTTTCAACTTGTTCTCCTGTTTTGCGCGCGATCCTGTTGCTTTTACAAAGAAAGCTAGAAAAGCCTTCTAAACTTAACCACATTAAGAAAATAACAAGTATTCCATAAAGAAAGATTATTTCAATAAAAGCATATCTTAAATCTCATATTCTAAAATAATATATATTAAAAAAATAAATTAATTAATAGTACTAAGGATAATGTTCTAATTATTACTAAAGAAGTTTAAACTTATAACTTACAAATAGAGTAATAATTTTAATAATAAAATTTACACTTGGACTTACGCTAACATCCAGTGCTACCAAAGCCACCGCTACCTGCTCTACACATTAACTGAAGCATTCACAATTGTTTATAAATAAAATAAACAAACAATAGTGAATACCTAACAGTCTTCAACTACAAAATAAATAAATAGGTTGGAACTCTGTCCTAACCTTAATTTAATACAAGTGCACTCTAAACTCATAAATGTCCATTAATTTAAATATGTATTTTGTGGAATCACCCGTTGTGGAGTCACCCAGGTGCACATTAAATTAATACGATGCCCGAAAAGGACGGGCGTCCCCGTCAACTTCTCGCACAAGGAATCCATCTTATGTACAAGCCTTGGCAAATAAATATAGTTTTATAGAATCCACCGCAAAACTTCACGGAATCCATCGTGGTCTCATGGAATCCACCTTGGAATATGCCTCCTAGCATTAAAATGTGGTGATTCTTTAAGATCCCCAAAGGATCAAGCCTCCGCTGATCACCCATCTTGACTTGAAATAGTGCTTGAACTAGTCCCTATAATTTGTTTGCAAGATACAACTCTTTAGGCATGATGTTTACTCTTAAGCCTCCATCTAATAATGCATCATCAAATTTAATACCCAAGTATTTCACTTGTACAGTTTGAACTTTATAATCCATCACTTCAAACTATATATGGATGATAGCTTGACATTCTGAAATCTCCTTGCTCTCGACACTATAGTATTTCCACACTTTTCCTTGATTCAGCATAATCTTTACTAAGAGTTTCTCCTTAAATCCTAGAATCAAGTCAAGGATCTGTTCTAAAGTTAATTGTAATAAAGATCTAGCTAATCTAGCAAATAACTCATGGGAACCTTTAGATTTTTCATAAAGATCTGGGGGACTTTATTGTTGGCTCACTAAATTGTACCTGAGTAAGTGGCAAATCCTGCTATTTTTTGCATGTTCCAGTTGACTCCTCTACACTTCATACAACAAATTTTTGAAATTGAGTTATTTTGACTCCTTTCTTTAGAGGTTACTTTCCTAGCCTTCTCTTGATCATCCCAATTGATCTTATGCTTGGTTTTAGCCCTATTGATGGCTAAAACTCTGGTCTCTTTCAGACAATCTTCACAACTATATAGTATGAACAATAATAGCATTCTTGCGGTTCTAATCCATATTGGCTTACATTTAAAACACCCTTGCTAAGCACATCTTTTTGAAGAACTTATTTAATTTTTTGCTGTAGTTGCAATCCTACTCCTTGGTCTTGCATGACTTGTGTAAATATTTCAAGTAAGATTTCTATTGTTGTGGGTACCGATAGTTGTTGTTCATGGGGTAGTCCTGCCAATTGTATTCTTATTGCTCTCAAGTCTGCATTCCCCTTTCAGCCCTATGGTGTACCCATAGCTCAAAGTTAGATCTTGACGTATGTCTCTACTTGTCACAATTATAGCAAGGTCCTCATTGAAAGGTGAGAAGGATCGAAGCTTGCACGGGAGAGCTATGGCAGGAGAGCAAGAGCAAGAAAGAGAAAGACAAGAAATGGGAACTCCAAGAACCACAATGTGTAGTTGAACCTTCCTTTATTCAAACTGTAACTAAAAGAATAAAGAATAAGTGACTGTGATGGGCGCCCACCACATACAGTGTGCAGTGGCAGGTACTATCAATATAGTAATATACGGACGGCTAGGCGAAGGCACCTTTACCCCCAACAACATCCCACTTAAAGGCGAATATGCCCTAGTGAGAGAGAGAAAAAAGAAAAGACAGTACAACATGTACACATGTACAACAAGATGAGGAAAAAGACGTCATCTCATCGAATTTCCATCAATCTCTTGAGGAAGGCAAAGCGCTCAGTAGTGAGGCTCTTCATGAGCAAGTCAGCAAGATTCTGCTCAATCGGAATCTTGACAAGGGCAGCAGACCTGTCCTTAATGACCTCGCGAATGAAGTGATACCTCACCTCAATATGTTTTGTCTTAGCATGGAAGACCGGATTCGGATTCTTGGCCAACTAAATGACACTCATAGAATCCGAATGCAATGTAGGCATAGCATATGTCATACCAAGGTCTGCAATCAAATGGCCTAACCAAATAGCCTCTTTGCAAGCCTCTATGGCTACAATATACTCGGTCTCTATAGTAGAAAGGGCCGTACACTTTTGCACCCTGGAAATCCAAGAGATAGCCCCTTCAGCATAAGTGGACACATAGCCAGAAGTGGACTTCCTATGAGAGCGGAATTTAGGTGACGGGAAGTGCTTAAAAATAGCTAAAAATTATGAGTATCAAGGGAAAAATATTCACCGTCAAAGGCGGCGGCTCGATCTAGGACGATTTTAAGCGTCAAGCAGCCGTCGGGTGCCCAAGTGACACGTCCAGATTTTTAATAATTTTTCTGTCAGTTGGGACGGGATACGAGAGCTGCAGGCCTATCCGGGATGCCGAGATGGATGCCCAGAATTTTACAGCACGACAATCGAAGCTCGGACGAGGTAGATAGCCAAAAACCGGTCGGGACGCCCAAAAGAGTGGCCAAATTGGAGAAGTGAAGAGGCATGGTTAGTAGGGGGGTGCCCTTTGGCTCCCCACCCCCCTAATTTTTTCATCGTGCCCAAGGAAGTGCCGTGCACAGACCCGCGCGGAAAAAACGGCGCCCCCCCCTCAAATCGAGATGCAGGCTGTAAAATAAGCCATGGATTCAATCATAGCAGGCAACAAGATTCAATCTTCGCTCCGCATCGCTCCAATTCACGCGAGGAATGGCAGCCTGTAGAGGGAGAGAGAAAATCAGTATTTCTCTCTCCTCCCTCTCTCTCCTCTAAGAGGGAGTTCATGTGGGAAGAAGAAGGAAGAAGAAGGAAGAAGAAAGAGTGATGGAGGGATTGCTCCACGGGCTGGAAATGGTGACTTGTGATCATCATGAGCATGAAGTGCTGCTGATTTTCAGATTTGCAGCCATGGACATGAAACCCGAAACATGCAAATAAGCGGTAATTCAATTTTTTCAAAGGAAATTTGAGATTTTATGGCTTTTGATTAATAAAATGTTGTTCATGTGGACTAAAAATTGTTTATATTGCTGTTTTCCATGAGTACTTGTTGATCATAATCAAAAAATCAGAAAAATATGCATCTTGTGGTCCAAAATAATACACTAAAATACGTAAAATATGGAAAATCAAGGGAAAATGGTGTTTTTTGGGCATAAAAATGGAAAAATGAATAGGAACACTAACTAAATTTTTAATTTTGCTGCAAGAAGGAACTAAGGGCCACAGCCCATAACCTATTTTGAATTTTCAATAATTAAATAATGCAGAAAACAAGGAAAAATGCAAGGAAAATAGAGGAAAATCACTAAAAATAGGGGGAAAAATGCATTTTGGGTGCGGAAAATTAATGAAAATTGAGAACAATGTTTGTGAATAGTTGTGGGGACTGAAGCATGAGGATTTTCCTCAGTTCAACCCACCTTCTTGTTCTAGTGTGTTTTTCCCGCTTGTTACACATAAAATGATGGCAAAATGCCTCATAAAACTATGCAACGATGCAATATTTAAACGGGGAAGGGTAGGGAAGTTGAAATACGTCTAAATGCCGTGTGAGATGATGGAAAAGTTGCTGATTGCTATGCATAGCATTTAGGACGGAAAAGAATTATAAAATAAGAGCTTAGTAGCACGAGGATCACCTCGGTGCTAGGCCCATGCAACGAAGCACGAACGCTAGAGAAAGAAAACCATTAAAAGAATGTTTTTGCACTTGTGCACAATACTGTTTTGCTAAATGTTTGAGCACTAGGCATCCACCAAATGCATAGAGCGTGAAAAGAATTTAAAGGTATCAGGGACCAGCTCCTGGACATGCATTGCAATTGTTTTATTAGGACATGACCTACGTTGAGAGGCAGTGAGGTACCCATGCTGTAGGTAGATGCGGGTCCCAAAGGGGAAAGCAAGTGAGGAGAAAATGGTACACTCCTGGACACGCTTATTTGGTACCTTGAGCGACTTTTGTGCGAGGTGTCTATTTGTTGAGCGACGCACTGAGGGACCAATCCCCAAGGTGTAGGAGAGTCGTAGAGGGTGGACGGCATTCAGCCGTAGGAGGAACCCCATGTGTATGTGATTCGAGCCTTTTGCCTATGTGAAAGGAACTCCCTCTGAGGAGTAGTGGGTGAGAGAAAAGTGGACTACAAACAACGTAATACAAACGCAATGTTTAGGAAGGCAGAGATTTTGATAGACGCTCCTGGCCGCGAGGCCAAGGGGTTGTCTTGTGCGTAGTGATGAGGCCCGGCTAGTGCATGAGCCAGTGCCGGCCCGGTTTTTGGTCCATCAATGGTGCGTCTGCTGGGAGCCGCTTAAAAGTGGTGGTCCTCGAATCGTGGTTGTCTAGGGACGAACTAGCAGTTTATGCCAAAGGATACTGAGATTGATCCGTTATTTATTGATAAGCATCGTCTAGCAGAAATCCAAAAGCAAGAGAGAGACGAAAGAGCTAGGCGACGTGCTAAAATTTTTAGGAGATATTCCCCTAAGCATAGCGGTGCTGAATCCTTACGAGGGAGAGGATCTAGTGGTCTTGGGGTCACACGCAGTAAGTTAGGAGAAGGTGGAAGCTCTAGTGCTCCCCTTTCTTCCATAAGCCAGTCTATATCAAGTGCGGGAGGTGTAACCCCCCCATCCCCTATTCCTAGTGCAAATCCAATCCTCGTCATGGCGCAGCCTATTGCAATTCCGACAGGAACGACGAATTTGCCGGCTCTAGGTTACCTACTACCCATTTTTAATGGGCTAGTTGAGGAAGATGCGGAACTCCACATTAGGGAGTTTCAAAAGCTGATGTTTAACTGTCGCATTCAAGAAGAAGGACATTTAATGATGTTCTTCAACATGACTCTCAAAGGAAGAGCTGCTATATGGTATCATGGTTTAGAAGCCGAAACCATATTGAATATTGATTCATTTTATGGAGCTTTTCGAAGGGAGTTCGCCCCTGAAAGGGGTGGGCAATATTGGTTGCGTGTACTCAACGTGACCCGCCAAGAACCACACGAGGATATTCGTGCTTATGCGAAGAAAATAAAAGAGGTTTTCCGTAAGTTGGACACCTCTATTCCTATCCCCGCAGCTGCCCAATTGCAATATTTCCTACATGGTTTGGACTTTAATATCCAATTGCAGTTGAGTAGTGTCCCCTTGGGGGATATAGATACTGCCATTACACGAGCACAAGAGGTGGAATCCTGACTACAAGCAGCCTATGCTTCTCGAGGCAATTCGAATATGGGTTTAGTATTGGGAAACAATATGGCAGTAGTGGCCAAGGGATAGCGATGGCTAACGCTAATGGGAGAGAGAACATGATACAGAATTTGCCTTTATTACCAACTCCCCCTAGCATATCGATGCCTACGAGCAGTCAAATGGTGGAGGCCAGGCAGTTAATTCTAATACCATGCCTGTGGTTCAACAACCAGTTCCTAATCGAATTGTTAGGCCGATGGAACGACAGGGTAATGATCAAGGCTACGAGTCGAGCGCTTCCAATGTTCTTGGCGAGGTCAAGGACATGATGAAGCATTATACCGACATGATTACGGAGCAATATTGGCAAATAGCCGTTGATGTCAACTTCCTTAAAAAACAACAAAATTTGATAGGAAGTAGATACCCAGATGAGGGTGCACCTTCGAGGTTTAGTTGCAAATGGTGTGGTGGGTAGCACTATCCAAGAAATTGCCCAAATGTTAAGTGCGACATTTGTGGAAAATCCGGTCATTTAGCAGCTACTTGCTGGAGTAAGATCAGTTCCCTCCAGCGAGGTAGTCGGCAACCAGGGCCTGTTAATCATAGTGCCCAAGGAAATGATTCCCAGTGAGAAGATGGGCCTAAACAAATACTTCAACGACCAAAGACTACAGTGGAGGAGCTACCAAGTGGTAGTGGGGTTAGTTTGATTGAGGCTGTACACGTTAATGATGCTGAAACCTCTAATTTGCGAGCTGTCCTTACAAGAGGTCAAAAGGGTAGAGAGGCCGACAAGGATAAGCCTGTCGACGGAAACCCTAAACAAGGTGACAAAGGAACGCAAGTTTTGGATCCTGCCATGGAAGGGGGACCTTTGAAGCCCGTAGAAAGTAAAGCCGATAAGGAACCACCAAAGAAGAAGGTGAAAGTTAGAAAAGAGGCAATAAAGCCGGTTCAGCGACCTAAAGAGCGGATGGTTTGGCGTGAAAAGCGAGCTTTATCAAACTATCATGAATTCGATTTGGCGAGCTCTCTTTGCGAAGTCAAGTCGGATGTGAATCTTTCACAGCTTATTAAGCTTTCCCCAGGAGTACGCAAGGAATTTAGAAAGATCCTACGTACCAGGTATATCGTAGAACCTTTGGGTATTGTGCGAGTTGGTGATGACTGGTTCGAGCATGTTGAGAAGCATTGCCCAAGGGTTGTAGCCTATGTCGATGGGATATTAGTAGATTATGCCATTGTCGACACGGGATCATCTGTTAACATTATGAGTTCTGAACTGATGGAAAGGTTGGGTCTTGCGATCCAGAAAGATACCTCCACAATTCTCAGAATGGCATATGATAGTTTGAGACAGCCGGAAGGCTGCATTACTAAGTTCCATGTCACTGTTGCAAATGTAGGATGCCTATTGGACTTTAGGGTGATTCATTTTGCAGGCCGTCCAAGTTACCAAGTATTACTCGGACGACCTTGGATCTTGCAAGCAGACTGCCAAGTAGATATACCCACCGGTCGACTGATATTCGGCAGGGGTGCCCAGCGTGTGGTGGTTGATGCTTATCCTGAGTCCCCGCAGAGTGAGAGAGCTCCTCTATCTTCTACAGAATTGGAGACATTAGAAGATTTATCTGCCAGTGAGACATCATCGAGTGATGAGTCCAAAGAGGGATCCACCACGGAAGACATCTATCAGATCACTTTGAACGAGCCGATAGAGGGCCAAGATCGTATAAGAGATGCAGATGTTATCGAGCTAAACCTTGGTACGCCTGATGATTCGCGGCCAATCAAATTAGGTTCTATGCTCAGCACAATAGAAAGGGAGGACTATGTGGCCTTGATCCAGGAATTCCGTGATATCTTTGCCTGGAGTTATGATGAGTTGAGAGGCATTCCTCCTAGTATTGCTGTCCATACAATTCCGTTGAAAGAGGGCAGTCGTCCTGTACGACAGAAAGTAAGGCGTATGCCTTTCGAACTGAGGGACGGGCTGTTTGAAGAGTTAAAGAAGCTTCGGAAAGCGGGTTTGATTTTTCCTGTGCAACACACGAAATGGTGTTCGCCGGTTGTGATCAGAAAGAAGAAGAATAATCAAATCCGATTATGTGTAGAATTTAGGGAGCTGAATAAGCAGACAGTTAAGGACTACTACCCGTTGCCATTTATTGACCAGATTTTGGATCAATTAGCGAGTAGGGAGATATATTCATTCATGGATTGCTTTGCAGGATATAACCAGATGGCAATTGCAGAAGAGGACAAGTTGAAAACAACTTTTATTACTGTATTTGGTACTTTTGCATACCATGTGATGGCCTTTGGTTTATGCAATGCACCTAGTTCGTGGCAACAAACAACAGATAAGACATTCGGTGACATATCCCCTGAAGAGTTGAAGGTGTTTATTGATGACTTAGGGGCCGCCACCGTGAGAGGAAGGCAGCTGATCATTTTGAGAAAATGCTTTGAGCGTTGTAGACAATTTTTCATCGCCCTAAACCCACGGAAGTGTGTTTTTGGAGTACCTTATGGGCTATTGCTAGGTCATGTAGTCATTTCGGTAGGAATTGCAACAGACCCCAAGAAAGTCAAAGTTATAGTTGCCATGGGTCCACCACGCACTCCGAAGGAAGTTCATAGCTTTCTGTCTTCGGTTGGTTATTACCGTAGATTCATAAACGCGTTGGTAGAAAGAACATTGCCACTTACAAATTTATTGTCCTTTAGCTATTCGTTTGTATGGGGCGACCCTTGTAAGATAGCATTCGAGGATGTGAAACAGGAGCTAGCAAGAGCGCCCGTTTTAAAAGCACCTAAAAGAGGTGAGGTGTTCTATATATTCTCAGCAGCCACCATGTATAGTATCAGCTGCTGTTTAGCCCAAATTTGGGAAGAGAAGTGGTACCACCCAATTGCTTTTGCCAGTTGGAAGCTGGGGGTATCCGAAATCAATTATACTTACATGGAGAAGTTGTCTCTAGCGATGGTCTTTGGGACCAAGAAATTCATGCATTATATTCTCTATGAGAAAGTCGTGCTTTATACGAAGGCGGAGGGGCTTCGATTATTGATGAATAAGCTACAGCCGCCTGATCGTCTAGCGAAGTGGTTAATCACTTTGCAGAAATTTGATTATGAAATTAGGAGTAAGCCACCAAGGTTGCAAGGCATCGTGGAATGTCTAGTGGACTTTGGGGAGCCGAAAGAATCTGTGGCTGAAGGTAGTGACATGGAGTTGTTATTTAAAATAGATACGGCATCTATTCCCTCCTGGTACGCTACAATAATGTATTATTTATCAACGGGAGAGGCGGGATCCGAATTATCTAAAGCTGAGAGAAGGAAAATTAAGCAGCAAGCGTTAAAGTTTGCTTTGATCGCAGGTACACTATATCGGCAAGGGGTTGATGACATCTATCGCCGATGTGTGATGCCTGACGAGGTGCCATTCATTTTGGAAGAGTGCCATGATTCTGCTTGCGGCGGCCATTTTGCTGGACGGCTTACAGCACAAAAGGCTCTAAGAGCAGGTTATTGGTGGCCGGCCATCTTCCAAGATGCGTTTGCGTATGTTAAGAGATGCGATATTTGTCAACGACATGATAGTTGAGAGAATAGGAAACGACCACTCAACCCTATTATGGCGATACTTCCATTTGAGAAGTGGGGAATAGACTTTGTGGGTCCTATTACTCTGTCGTCGACTGCGCAAAAGAGGTATATCATTGTAGCAACTGACTACTTCACAAAGTGGTTAGAAGCACATGCAACAAGGAAAGATGATGCTAAAGAAACTACTAGTTTCCTTTTAGAGCAGATAATATGCCGTTTTGGTCCACCGAAAGAATTAATGTCGGACCGCGGAACCCATTTCCTGAATAAGGTGATCAAAGGTTTGACAAAGATGTGGCAAATCAAGCATAACAAGACAACCCCATATAATCCGCAAGTCAATGGGCAAGTTGAAAGCACCAACAAGCAGCTTGTGGGCATCCTGTCCAAAATTGTATCGGAAAAGAAACGGGATTGGGATAAAAAGTTATACGTGGCAGTGTGGGCCTACAATACGACTTTCAAACGAGCCATTGGCCATACCCCGTTCAAGTTAGTATATGGGGAGGAGTGTGTCTTGCATTTAGAGATTGAGCTGCCGACTATTCGGTTTGCCATCAATCATTCTTTGAGCGATGAAGATGCACTTTTTTAGCGCTTGACGACACTGGCATATTTAGATGAGCTTAAACTACAGAGCTTATTGCACCAAGAAGTGGCAAAGCGCCGAATGAAGCAGCTACACGACCTTAAATCCAAGAAATACACCTTCAAGAAAGGGCAGCTTATTCTGTATTATGACGCACGACGTGAATTATTTCCAGGCAAGCTAGAGCCCAAATGGGATGGGCCCTATAGGATCGTTAGAATAGGAAAGAATAAATCCATAGTTTTGTTAGCTGACCTTGAGGGGATAGAATTTAAAAATAAGGTTAATCTTAATAAGATTAAACCTTATTATTTCTGATTGCACTAATGCTATGACTGCCTTGCAGGTCTAGGCGCGATCGATCAAATATCTGTAAGGAAATCGTGATAGAGGTTGATGGGTCGGTTGATCCCTTATTTAGAACACCCATATTTAGAACAGAGGTATCATCAGGGAAAGCTCATTTGGTGGAGCAAAGGATACAAGGTGATTGAGCAAGAAGGCGGGACATTTATTTGGGAGATCAAGGTCTTCTGCCATCACTGCCTACAAATTTTGACGAGCATCCCTGTTGAATTCAATAATGATGGCGGGATGGAGCCTACAGTCCACCCATTGAATATGCTGAATTTCGATTATCATAATTACGAGTAGAGTTCTGGATGGCGGGATATGTAAACCCTTTATGGACGTACACCTTGTACTTTGATGGGGCGTCCAGGGGTGCATGCAAAAAAGGAAGTGTAGGAGTTGTCATCCAAGACCCCCGACGGCGCATTGTCATGAAGTTAGCTACTTATCTCGGGGTGAATTTTACCAATAATATTGCAGAATACAAAGCCCTGATAATGGGTTTGAATATTGCAAAGAAGGGTGGTATCTGCTAGTTATTGGTGAAAGGGGACTCTCAGTTGGTTTTAAATCAACTCAATGGGACGTACATGGTACGAAACCCCATCCTTTGCATGTACCATCATACTGCCATAGCCCTGCTAGACGAATTTGATAGAGTGTCTTTTCAACTGATTCCATGGCATTGGAATCAGTTTGCTGATTCTTTGGCTAATTTTGCGTATGAAGATGTCCTCTTCTTTAATTGTGGCCCTTGTCCCGATATATCTATTGATGGTGAGACAGGACCTGGTCATTTGTGGGGTATGCTTTCTGAACATGCCCTCTTTGGCAGACGATGGTTGATCTGGGTGATGCAGAGGGTAAGCAAGACTCATCTACCTTTATTATCTTGGACCCATAGACTGATTAGATGACATGTGATGCAAACACCTCTTGCGATATACGCAGGAGGGATGGGTCATAATCTAATGCACCTAGTTTAGGGCTACGAGCCTCTGTTGCCCTGGGCATGGTATGCTTTGATGTCTATCATGGTTGTTTCCAGGTGGATGTTATGCGTAGTATTGTTTGACTTCATTAGGCCAAGAGGGCCGATTCAGTTTTGTAGCAAAGTCAAGTTTCATTTCATTAGGCCAAGAGGGCCATTTCCCTATCTAGTGCGGGTGCGTTTAATTGGGTTTTTGTTTTAAGTGTTGTGCTGGATAGGTTTCGTGGTTAGTGGAATTTGGTGGAGCCTAGAGGAGCCTTTGCTGCGATGGAAGCTTCTTGTGGCCAATCCAAGTGATATTTCTCCTTTACGAGTACTTTTCTTTCCTATTATATGTGTCTTTGTACTTGTCAAGGGGATACATTTTTGTTGGGGACCGGCAACCAAGGCATGAAGTCCCAGGTTTAGGCTATGTATGTTTGAGGGAGGTCGGAGTAGTCATTGCCTCTTGTAAAGACATTGTCAGGTATCAAAAGACCTGTTTTAGAAGGAAGTCCTAGTGGCCCTGTTCTGCTAGCCTGCTAGGCAGCCGTTCTAGGAGTTCTTGTTAGTAGTGAGGCAGTTAGAGAAACCTGCCAGAAGATAATAATAATGATGCCAAGAAATCCTGAACATCCTACAAGATGACTATAAATACAAAGGTGTGTAAAAAGGGGTTTTAACCCGTATCCCAAGAAAAGAAAAGGGATGAAAATGTGTAAGCAGTTGTTAATTGTCTTGCGAAGGCCTGGTAGGTTCCTGGGGACGAATCAGACCCGGGGCCGATACCTTGTCTTCCTAGGGGTGGCTTCTTGCCAAATATAATACCAAAACAAGGAAGGTTGGAGCGAAAATAAAAGTCAGCGTCAGAAAAGGATTAAGTGTCGCCTTGCGAGGGCTTAGTAGGTTCTTGGGTGCCGAGACAGGTCTTGAGGCCGATGCCCTGTTCTCCTTGGGTCACTACGCTCAGCTCCCTCCTTTTTACATGCCCAAGTATGTTACTAAAATAAAAACCCTAACAGAAGAAATGTACTGGAAGAAAATACTCCTTGATCAGGCTATAGGAGTCCTCGCCTAGTAGGAGCTCCTCGTTGTGTTGTCTTTAGTTGGTAAGTAGTTCAGTCTACCACTTAGGGCAACCTCTTTGACAGGTTTTTTAGTTTGGCTGTGTTGGAGCAGTTGGTTAGCGACTCACTTCGAATCTTCTATTAGATGATGCTAGGCCTACTCCTTGTGGATGTCATGCCTTGGTTCTGTCCAGGGGTAGGGGAAGCATTGTGCTAAATTTTATTATATATTTGTTTTGTATCAGTTTGATGCTTCTTTGGTTGTTTATGTGCAGATATGTTCGTGGATTCGACGGGCTGAGTCGCCCTATCCCGTGGTCGCCAATGAGAGCAAAATTTAGGTGATGGGAAGTGCTTAAAAATAGCTAAAAATTATGAGTATTAAGGGAAAAATATTCACCGTCAAAGGCGGCGGCTCGATCTAGGACGATTTTAAGCCTCAAGCAGTCAACGAGTGCCCAAGTGACACGTCCGGATTTTTAGTAATTTTTCTATCAGTTGGGACGGAATACGGGAGCTGCAAGCCTGTCCGGGATGCCGAGACGGACGCCCAGAATTTTACAGCACGACAATCGGAGCCCGGACGAGGTAGATAGCCAAAAACCGGCCGGACGCCCAAAAGAGTGGCCAAATTGGAGAAGTGAAGAGGCATGGTTAGTAGGGGGGTGCCCTTTGGCTCCCCACCCCCCTAATTTTTTCATCATGCCCAAGGAAGTGCCGTGCATAGACCCGCGCAGAAAAAACGGTGCCCCCCCCCCCTCAAATCGAGATCCAGGCTGTAAAATAAGCCATGGATTCAATCATAGCAGGCAACAAGATTCAATCTTCGCTCCGCATTGCTCCAATTCACGCAAGGAATGGCAACCTGTAGAGGGAGAGAGAAAATCAGTCTTTCTCTCTCCTCCCTCTCTCTCCTCTAAGAGGGAGTTCATGTGGGAAGAAAAAGGAAGAAGAAAGAGTGATGGAGGCTTGTCCGGCATAGATCGGATTGCTCCATGGACTGGAAATGGTGACTTGTGATCATCATGAGCATGAAGTGCTGCTGATTTTTAGATTTGCAGCCATGGACATGAAACCCGAAACACGCAAATAAGCGGTAATTCAATTTTTTCAAAGGAAATTTGAGATTTTATGGCTTTTGATTGATAAAATGTTGTTCATGTGGGCTAAAAATTGTTTATATTGCTGTTTTCCATGAGTACTTGTTGATCATAATCAGAAAATCAGAAAAATATGCATCTTGTGGTCCAAAATAATACACTAAAATACGTAAAATATGGAAAATCAAGGGAAAATGGTGTTTTTTGGGCATAAAAATGGAAAAATGAATAGGAACACTAACTAAATTTTCAATTTTGCTGCAAGAAGGAACTAAGGGCCACAGCCCATAACCTATTTTGAATTTTCAATAATTAAATAATGCAGAAAACAAGGAAAAATACAAGGAAAATAGAGAAAAATCACTAAAAATAGGGGGAAAAATGCATTTTGGGTGCGAAAAATTAATGAAAATTGAGAACAATGTTTGTGAATGGTTGTGGGGACTGAAGCATGAGGATTTTCCTCAGTTCAACCCCACCTTCTTGTTCTAGTGTGTTTTTCCCGCTTGTTACACATAAAATGATGGCAAAATGCCTCATAAATCTATGCAACGATGCAATATTTAAACGGGGAAGGGTAGGGAAGTTGAAATACGTCTAAATGCCGTGTGAGATGATGGAAAAGTTGTTGATTGCTATGCATAGCATTTAGGATGGAAAAGAATTATAAAATAAGAGCTTAGTAGCACGAGGATCACCTCGGTGCTAGGCCCATGCAACGAAGCACGAACGCTAGAGAAAGAAAACCATTAAAAGAATGTTTTTGCACTTGTGCACAATACTGTTTTGCTAAATGTTTGAGCACTAGGCATCCACCAAATGCATAGAGCGTGAAAAGAATTTAAAGGTATCAGGGACCAGCTCCTGGACATGCATTGCAATTGTTTTATTAGGACATGACCTACGTTGAGAGGCAGTGAGGTACCCATGCTGTAGGTAGATGCGGGTCCCAAAGGGGAAAGCAAGTGAGGAGAAAATGGTACACTCCTGGACACACTTATTTGGTACCTTGAGCGACTTTTGTGCGAGGTGTCTATTTGTTGAGCGACGCACTGAGGGGCCAATCCCCAAGGTGTAGGAGAGTCGCAGAGGGTGGACGGCATTCAACCGTAGGAGGAACCCCATGTATATGTGATTCGAGCCTTTTGGCTATGTAAAAGGGACTCCCTCTGAGGAGTAGTGGGTGAGAGAAAAGTGGACTACAAACAACGTAATACAAACGCAATGTTTAGGAAGACAGAGATTTTGATAGACGCTCCTGGCCACGAGGCCGAGGGGTTGTCTAGTGCGTAGTGACGAGGCCCGGCTAGTGCATGAGCCAGTGCGGGCCCGATTTTTGGTCCATCATCCTACTATCTGCATGTCCTGCATAATCAGAGTCAGTGTACCCCACGACTCCTGTATCGTGGCTGCCATAGCAAAGATACATATCTACTGTGCCTTTCAAGTACCTCATGATACCCTTCACAGCATCCCAATGTTTCTTGCCAGGTGTAGCCATATAATGTGCCACAACCCCAACTCTAAAAGCAATATCTAGACGAGTGGCTATCATGGCATACATAAGACTGCCCATGGCTAATGCATACGGAATCTTGGCCATCTTGGCCCTCTGCTCATCTGTCTATGAACAATCGCCTGTGAAACCTTCACATGAGAAGGTAATGGATAGCCAATAGGCTTAACATCTGGCATGCGGAAGCGCTCAAGGACTTTATGTATGTACTCCCTCTGTGTGACAGATAGAGGAGTCCCTAAGATCAAGCGCGTGTGATGCGCATACCAAGTATATGAGAGGCCTGTCCCAGATCTTTCATCTCAAAGCTCTTCTTGAGCTGAGCCTTAAGAGCATCGAGATCCTCATGAGTTGTCCCTGCTAAAAGCATGTCATCCACATAGAGTACTAAAATCAGTAAAGAACTGTCACGGGCTTTCTTCCTGTACAAGCACGGATCCATAGCACTATGGATGTAGCCCTGTTGGCTGCATGAATGGATCAAACTTATGGTACCATTCCCTAGGTGCCTGCTTTAAGTCATACAAACTCTTCTTTAGCTTGCACACTAGGTGTTCCCTGCTAGGGTTTGCAAAGGCCTTAGGCTGCTCCATGTAAATCTCATCATGCAAGTCTCCATGTAGAAGAGCCGTCTTGACATCCATATGGTACAAGTCCACGACAAGCTATGCAACCAAGGCCAAGACTAAGCATAGGGTAGTCATCTTGACCACAGGAGAAAAGACTTCATCAAAGTCAATACAATGCTCCTGCTTAAAACCCTTAGCAACCAATCGAGCCTTGTATGCCAACTTGGGGTGTCCAGAGGTACTTTTCAGCTTGTACACCCACTTGCATGCAAAACCTTCTTACCTTGAAACACCATATTGGGGAATATGGGAATTTCCCATAAGTTTGGGACACATGGTCAAATCTTTGGATTTTTTATAACTTGTACACTATAACTCCAAATCGAGCGCTCTATAGATCAATAGATTCCATTTTTCAAGAACTTTCCAATGATAGGTCATATCGTATGGTTTTGAGAAACTTATTGGCATGTTATCCGAGTGCCACCTTTTTAGTATTCAAAAAATGGGAATTGGGAGATTCCCAAACTCACTAATATTGTGTTTTGAGGCAAGGAAACCAAATCCCAAGTTTGATTCTTATGCAATGAGTCAAGCTCAGACTGCATAGCCCTCTCCCAAGAGTGACAATCACCTCAATTCATAGCCTTATCATAAGTGAGAGGCTCTCCTGCATCTGTAACAAGTGCATAATCCATAGAGGGTGCAAAACGGTCAGGAGGTCGTCTATCTCTAGTAGAAGACCTCAATCCAGGCTCTATTACCTGACCAACATGATGTGTAGCATCAGCATGTCTAACATTTGGGCCATGAGCATCATGTGATGCTGCACGTTATCTAATTGGCCGTGGAGCGGGCTGAATGGGAGTAGGTGGCTCCTCCTAAAAGATAACTCTACGTACCTCAACCAGTTTCTTAGACTGCATTTGCATTTTGTCCTCATGAAAGATGACATCATGGCTGCGGATCACTTTCCGCACCTGCAGATCCCATAGATGATAATCCATCTCTCTTGCATCTCCATGGCCAATGAAAATGCCTTTGACACTCTTAGGATCTAGCTTATTGCGTTTGTCCCTGGGCACATGGCAGAATGTTTCACAGCCAAAGACACACAAATGATCATAAGAGGGGGGGTTTGCCTGCCCCTACCTCCTCTGCAACCTGAAAGTCAATGCCATTGCTAGGAAACTTGTTAATGAGATGCACTGCAGTAGTAATTACCTCAGCCCAAAAGTGCTATGGTAAGCCAACATGGCTAAGCATGCTATGGACCCTTTCTTGAATGGTCATATTCATGCATTCAGCCATGCCATTTTGGGGTGGGGTGTAAGGGGCGGTCAACTAACGCTTAATACCCCACTCATCACAAAACTGCTCAAAAGCACGTGATACATACTCACCCCCATTATCTGATCTTAGGCATTTTAGCCTTTTTCCAGACTAGTTTTCTGCTAATGCAAGCCAACGCTGAAATGTGTCTAAGACATCGGATTTTCTCTTTATGGGATAAGCCCAAACCTTACGTGAGTAATCATCTATGAAAGTAACAAAGTACTTTGCCCCACCAAGTGACTGATAGGGTATGGCCCACATACATCTGAGTGCACAAGAGCCAAGGGCTCACCCATGCGTTTCTTACCAGACTTTTTATGTGCATTTCTAGTCTACCTGCTATACAAACAATCACAAGTATCAAAATGTGAAGAGTCAAAAGGCGGAAGATACTGCAAAGCACCTAGCATTTTCATTCTTTAAAGAGACATATACCCCAAATGAGCATGCCAAAGGGATACATGGAGAATAGAACCCACAAACAAGACATGATCCAAAGTAGCTCCAGATACAAGTAAGGGATAGAGGCTGCTAGACTTGGCACCTCTTGCAAGTACAAGCTTGCCACGGGTAATCTTCCATGCAGAGTCTCCAAAAGATACAAAATACCCTACATCATCAAGCTGTCCAGTTGATATAAGGCTGCGTGTCAATGCAAGTACATGGTGTGCATCATGTAAAACAAAAGAGCTGCCAGAAGGAAACTGCAGCCTAACATCTCCAATGCCCACAATATCAAGAGACATGGCATCACCAAGACGCACAGAACCAGGCATGGTATGATAGGTATGAAACCAATCTCTACACGGTGTCACATGAAAGGACGCACACGGATCCAAGAGTCAGCATTGCACATACATAGAATGTATCTCAGAAGTTTGTAAGGCATCACATGTAGAAGCTGCAAGTATATAATCATCATCTGAATCAATGGCCTGCATGACATTAACCTCTTCTATCTTCACATTGGACTTTGCAGGTACAATAATGCGCTCAGAAGACTTTTCCTGCACTTTTTCTTTTTCCTTTTCCTTGCGCTTATCATCGCGCATTTTATGGCACTACAGCCTAATATGTTTTGCTTTTCCACAATAATGACATGTAAGATCATACTTCCATCCACGGGACTTACTGCGACCAAGTGACTTGGATCTGGAATTCTGAGAGTCCCTGCCCTTATGATCATTATCATGCCTACCATGTTTGCCACCTCTAACGGTCAATCCATGTGAAGAGCGGGAAGCATCATTGTTTTTGCTGTTGATTTCCTTAGTTAATAAAGCACTCTCAACATCTTTGATTTTCAGCCCATCAAGCTTATTCATGCATATGGCAGTACGGAAGACATCCCATGATTCAGGCAAGGTCCCAAGTAGAAACAACTGGTGCAAGTTGTCTTTGAACTCAATACCTTGTGACAAGAGACTCTTCATGATAGTATGAAACTAACTGAAATGAGATGAAAGGGAGGTCCCCTCCTTCATGCAAAGGTCCATTAACTACTTCAGCCAATACATCTATGACGCAAGACTCTGCTGCACATAGAGCTCCTAAATCTTCTCCCATAAATCCCATGCACTCTGATTCTCATCTTCAACAACATTATGATGGACCTCTTTTGAGAGTGACAAAATAATGGTAGACTTGCATAGCTCATCAACTTCCATCCAAACATCATGATCCATATCCTCAGGTTTGACACCTTTGAAACACAAGGGTCTAATCTACAACTTCTGTACCAAAACCTACCATATTTGGGACTTCCAATACCCATACTTGGTACCATTCAACTTGGCAATGTTAAAGAGAGCTGTGTCTTTCAGATGACCAGCCATATTGTCCCAAATCAATGCAAAAAGGTAAAATTACATGTGGCTATAATTAGCAGAAAATGCACTACTAAAACTGGCTAAAAGAGTGGATTTTACCAAGAGAAGCACCTGTCAACCAAATATGACCAAGATAACATCAAATAGTAAGCATTATCCTCAGAGAAGTGCTCAAAATCTGCAGATTTCAGCTTACTATAATAAATGATAGATTGTCATGAAATATCTGCTAGTGAGTAGGCACACCCCCCAGTCAATGGAGCAAAGTGTGTCTGCCACTACCAAGACTTGATACAAGTAGGTGTCAGCTCACAAGGAAAGGGACCCAAGTCAAAGAGTCAGATCATAAGCATTGGAAGGAACCAAGACATATGAACCATGCATCATCCCAAAGGGTAAGAAATCCCAAATAGTCTCAAAAGCTCAAATAGCATAGACCGCCTACTCAATGTCTGTCAAGCATCCAAAGACACTTCCGCTGGTACAAAAGCCATAAATATCAAGCAACAAAGCTCGAACAAAGCATGTGCAAACACTAGTGACAAGTTTCCAAGATCAAGCAGCAATGATACATCCCAAACATGTAGGCGGTAGAGCATCCATATGTAGTATCCATAGACATCATGTACATCCCAAATGTAACTCTGGCAAGCCAATAAATAGCCCAAGTAAGCTCCTGGAATCCAAAGTCAAGCGAAGACAAAGCTCCACTAGCAAAAGGCTACAAATAATGTAACTAGCATGCATAGGTGACATAACCCGTAATGGAAGTCAAGGCGGTCAAGCATAGACCAAAGCATGCCATCTTGCATCAAAGACGGAGAATCCAAATGCTTTCCAAAGCTGATCTCAAGCTCAATCAATGATCCGGAGTGTAAGCCAAGCTCAAAGTCGGTCCCCAAATGTCAATACATCACTATGTATGCTCGAAACATAGACCGAATAGAATAGGCATAACCAAGCATGAGTTAAATAGCTTCAGCCCACTGTATTATAGCAATGATTCATTGTGCAAAACTGAATATTTCAGCATCAAAATCACCTCCAAAATGGTGGCAAATCAATAGGCATGCATCCCTAAATCAATAGGCATCAATCGGGACCAACCGAGGATCAAATAGCAATGCTGGGGGCAAGCATAAACATTAAATGTCACTATAGCAGTGTTATAAAATGCCTGTGGATTTTTATGACAATCCCAAAATGGTGCTAAATCAGTCCTGAATCAATGCAGTGCTCAAACCTTCAATGCCAAGCATCAAAGCATGTTCATATGCTCGAATTGGAGCCTTTGCAAGTGCCCAATGCCTAGGAAGCTAGAGATGAGGAAGACCAAATTGTAGCTGCTGGAAATAGGTTGAAAAACTAGTGCAACTTGATCTAGGGTTAATGAGGGCTCCACAAAGCATCAAAGGGGTATATGTCAAGGGGCACTCAGGAAAAATTGTAGATAGGCCTTGTCATTGATGGAAGTAGCCCATCTCTCAAATGGAAGAGTGGCTATGGCTACCCTGCTTCACAAGACCTATAAACTGAAGTAAACCCTATAAAGAATGAAGCAATACCTTTGCTTGAATGCCTTAAGGGTGCCTCAATAGGCCGAGAGGAAGCTCGGGAAGCCAGGGAGTGAGGGGAGCTCAAGGGAGTCAGCTATGGCTGCTGGGATGGAGACCCAATGCAAGTAGGGAGTCGATGGGAAGTTGAGAATACCATGAGCCAAGCTCAAGAGTTGGGAAGCCGTGCTCTGATACCAGTTGAAAGGTGATAAGGATCGAAGCTTGCACGCAAGAGCTATGGCGGGAGAGCAAGAGCAAGAAAGAGAGAGACAAGAAATGGGAACTCCAGCAACCACAATGTGTGGCCGAGCCTTCCTTTATTCAAACTGTCACTAAAAGAATAAGGAATAATTGTCTGTGATGGGCACATGTCCACTACAGTGTGTAGTGGCGGGTACTGTTAGTGTAGTGATACACAAGCGGCTAGGCAGAGGCACATTTACCCCCAACACTCATTGACTCTGTTGGACATTATTCCATTACCTTGGCTGGTCATTGCCCAATTCCTCAACTTGATAAACTTTCTTGCCAAAATCTCTAAATCCACACTATTATACCATTTCAAGTGCAATTTGGTTTACCAATGCCATTGGCAATAGCGGTTACTATATTGCATTCTGCACCATTGGATTATACCATCATTCTCTAGCTTCACGGCCCACCTTCTGACATATGCTACATGGCTTCACATTCCTGGGAGTATTAATAACTCCCATATCCAACACTTATTTCTTTATGTTCTTCTCTAACCTTTTTTCCAAAGTTGTCTTATCCTCTTTTTCTTTTTCTTTCTTCTTATCTTTAAAAGAACATTATCTTCTACTTGATTTGCTTCAAATTCTTTAAAACATCCATAGCTATCTTATGTTTTCAAAATCTACTTAGAAAAGCAATTTTAAGGCCGTCATATTTGTTAAAGTGCTGAGATCATAAGTGCTATACCAATCCATGGCCTTACCTTTGTAAGTTTTTGCAAACTACTGTAACTTAACCTAGTCCCTTAATGTGTTGTTAAAATTGCTAGCCACCCACCTTGTTTGGAACTGTGCGACATGGCAATCTGGGTCCTTTTTCTTCTTGCCAAAGAACTTAGAAGCTCTGATATTTTAATTGACTAGTGGGTTGTGATTCATGGCTCTTGGCTTCTTATTCTTCTTCAATGGAGGTAGAGAATCAAAATCCAGGGACTTTTTTGCAGTAATTACTCTATTGCTTAATAGCATTGTGCTACCTAGCACCAGATGTTGTAATCTTTCTACCACACAATCGGTCGGGGGGCCTAAGTGAACTTCCAAGTTAGGCACTTCATCTTTTGTTCCAAGAGGACTTGGAGGATATTGTATAGATGTAGTAGGGGAATGATACATAGTACTAGTACTAGTAGAGTGTAATATTCCCGCCATAACACTTCATATCACGAAACAAATTTGGGATTGAATTTTTTTTAAAAATTACTCGTTGAGTTATCACATAAGTGACCGCACGTAATATCGAGTCTCACATTAAATCAATTCTGCAATCTGACATGAGAAGACACCTCAATGTTGCCAGCCAACAAGAAGCAAAGACGCCTCATAAATAGTATTACGATGGCTCGAACATAATATTTTTTGCATTATATATTTGATTTAGTATTCCCGATTCCATTTAATGCATCAAAGATCGCAGTGATTTTGTAACGGCAAGACAAATCACAAAGCCTTAATCGGTAGACAAAGAACACGCAAGAACGAGCATGATATTGAGTAAGTTAAGTATTAAAGAGTATATCATGACTTTATAAACTAGATAAGTCATGAGATAACTTGGCCAAAAACCACTAGATGAAGTCGTTTTGAAGAAAAAAATGATATTTTTTAAAAAGTAGGTAAAAAATCATGACTTTTTTATGCCTGGAAGGAGAGAAAGCATTTTAAAGTCATCCCCATGCCACCATCCAACAGGTAGGCAATCAAAAATCATTTTTTATAAATCTTACTTAGCTCTTGACAAGTAGCCAAAAGAATGAGTTGACTGCATGCTCCCCCTCATGGCAGTAAATACACCCCCTCTCCTTCACAAAGAAAGCAAGAAGGAAGACTTCTTGATGATGGAAAATTTTCTCTACATCTCTTTTCCATTCTAGCTTGATCCTTGAAGGAGGAAAATACCCCTTTTCTACCTCATTTCCATTTTCTCTACCCCATGTTACGCATTCCTTCCATTTAGCCATATCGCTAAGTAAAACACTGGTAAAAATTTTCTCAATGACCACTAACTCTCCCTGAACTACCATGTTAATTTCACCTGACATCTATGGCTCCAGGAGGTTGCACAAATTCAAGAAGCCCATTTGAAGCAAGAGAAGCAAGAAACGCAACTGATGGAGAAAATGACATGATAGGAATTGGCAAAACCCCCATTCCTACAAACTTGATAGAGGTAACATCTCATCAGTTTGGAAAAAATAATGTTTTATAAGCTTATCGCTATATTTGGCTTTAAAGGAATATAAACGCATTCTAAAGACAATGCATATGAGCTGTCGGTAGGAAAATAGCCTAAGTAATATAATAATTAACTATTCAATGAAAAGACTCTTTTACTTGGAAAAGGAATATATGTCTATCATTAAGAAATGATCGTAATTATGATTTATTTCATGATATTTATTGTTATTTCGTTAATGATGCATGTGATTATAATAATTGAAAAAAAGTAGATGGTATTAGGGAATGGAATATTTTATAAATTTTCCTTGAAAGTGACTATCTCTATTTTATTTTTCTAATGATAAACATGCACATATGAGTTTTATAATAATTTATAGAAAATCATTTAGATAATATCATGAAATAACCAATGCATTAAATCAATAGAAAATTGCATAGGAAAATATATACTAGATGCGCATAAATTAGGTGCGTGAAAATATAATTCGATGTATGAAAGATGAAAGAAAAATTGCACTTATGATTTTTGCATTGCTTAGAATAAAGTTTTTTAGAAAAGCAATGAGCATTGTACTTAGGGCATAGCTAAATGAAAATTGATCTTTCTAGATAATATTAAAAGTTCGACAAATGATCGGACATCATCGATTAAACCATAGAATATGAGTAGAATAAAATAAAAATTATTTTCTTGCTGAAAACACACGCAATGTTAATATTGATGGTTATATTGGTGAGAGCGTCAATATTATGAGTTGATCCACGTATGAATCAACGAGAAAACCTTACCTAAAATATCAAGAATGTTGAAGCAAAAACAACTATGAAATACTCGACAACCCTAACACTATTAGTATCACGAAATTAACTAAATATTGGAAGTCTGTAGGACTTTTTGGACATTGATAAGAATTTATCAATACAAATTCTAAAGTCTAAACAGACTTGGAAAAGCATTTGAAATCCTGCTAAGTGTGGGTTAGGGTAGGGCATCGCATGAATTTCCTGCCATAGGTATAAATGTCTATATTATATTTTAGGGTGAAAATACCACGTTTTGATAAGGATAAAATAGACTTTAGAGTCATGAAATAACTTATGGATTTGGAAAAAAAAGTTGCAAGTAGGATGCGAAAGAATAAGGTGGGACCTTGAAAGAGATGTTCAGAAACACGGATCTAGAGTTAGTTAGTTATGGTGAACGCAAATCAAACACATGATACAATATCAGAATGAGAGATTGTAATTCAAGTGAATTAGGTTCCAAGAGAGATTAGCTTGGACTCATAAAGACAGTCTTGAGTAAGTCAAACAAATAGTTCCATTGCCCTGTTATGAGTGTCAACAAAGTACATGCTTTTATAGCTTTTGGGTAATACCACTATTCCTCACCATGCTTATGGGATTTTGGACATCTCTTCCTAGAGCTTCTAGAGCATACATTTTTGTCATATCTCTCATACAAAGTCACTTATGGGCAAGCATCATTTGCTATTCTCAACACCCCCCCTCAAATGATAAGTCTCTACCCTTGCTGGCTTTTCCCCCCTACATGATGACATGGCCCGGGAGACTAGATGTTGGCAGCCTAGTCAAGTTTAAGGCTTGAAACTTTACATCTTGGCAGGGTTTTTACATCTCCTATGAGAAATAAGATCCACTATGGGAAAAACGTTGTTATCAGCAACAATGGAAATTTCTTCATTATTTCTTTGGCAACCTTTGATCTTTTTCTTGATCTTTTGCTCTTTTTCTTCGTTGTGCTTCTTACCCCTTTTATAATTAGTGCGTGGTACTTCTCTTTTAGTCTTCTTGACACAATCTTTTAGTTTCATGCTTTTATGATTGCTTTGACTTGACAAGCTCTCTTTTGTCATGTCTATCTTGATACTCCAACCAATGATGTGAAACAATTCCAAAAGCTCAAATACGTGGTGATTTTCCTAGCTTCTTGATATTGTAAAAATTTGACAAATGTAATAACTATCCATCATTTTTTTGTACACTTATGAAATTCTCTTGTAGCAGACTCATCTGAAGATCTGGCAGGCCATGCTCACTATATCTGTGTTAGCTTTCTCGTTAAGAATCAAAGTCACAAGTCCATCTGCAACAAAGCTGGACTTTATATCACTGATGCTTTCACCCCACGTCCTATTATCAGCCACAAAAAGGACTATAACATGCTAAGGAGCTCTGAGTCCAAACAGATCCACAACAACATTCACCGATGTGGTAGCACGCAGCAAGTCACCTACTTTGACAGATCCACCATAGGTGACTCTACCTTCACCAAACTATTGCGAACACTTTTTTGCATCAAAGATCTTCGTGACACGGGATGCTCGGTCGGCATGGCCACCACCAGGCAGCACGAGCCCTTCCACAAGAACATGCCGGCCTGTGCCTGTCTTGCTCTATGTAAAAACGATGCCCAAGGGTTTTGGTAGAGTGACCATGGAAATGGTGCTAGAAGGGCCGAGCTTTCTTTTGATGGGAAAGACACGCTACGTCAGCTTTCCCACAGGCCCAACATCCACCTTCACCTCTGCGACGTCGCCATTTCTGCTGCTACTACATCACACCACTCGATGACAACGGTGGTGACGACGATGATCCTTACTACTGGAACATCGCATCATAGTGGGCAGGAGGGAGACACAGAGACAAGCGGCCATTCCCAGAGAGTCATTTTCAACACTGTAAGCATCATCCTCTTCACCATGGCTTGTGCCATCGATGACCTCTTCATCATCAAACAGCACGCCCTGGTCCTCTTGTTTCACCAATGCTCTAGGAACTATTGGGGTTCTTGATACGTCCTCTTTTTCTGAGGCATGCTAATAGGCTTCCCTAGAAACCAGAGACGCTCTAAGTATGTCCTCTTTTGGTGAGGCATGGCAAGAAGCTTCTCGAAGAGCCAATATGCTACGTGCCTGCCCTGATTGCTTGATGGAGCCATACGAGATTAATGCGGTGCCACTGACATATGCTGCAGCTTGAGAAGGATTAATGGCCACACCATATCTACGCTTTCAGGCAAGAAAACCATGTGCATATGGCAGAGGGCTCCCACACTTGGAATTGAGCAATAATGATTGTGAGAGAGTATACATCATGTCTCAGGCCCGCCTCTCTCAACTTGCCTATGACAAGCTCTAGCCATGCATCCTCGTAATCTTGAAATGAAGAACAAACATTGGATGACTTTAAGAAATGGAGAGAATGAGAGAATGGAAGAGAGGAAGATTGAGAAAGTGCACACACACTAGCCAACTAGCTCAGCCATGGCTCTGATACCATGTTGAGAAACACGGATCTAGAGTTAGTTAGCTATGGTGGATGCAAATCAAACACATAATACATTATCAGAATGAGAGATTGTAACTCAAGTGAATTAGGTTCTAAGATAGATTAGCTTGGACTCATAAAGACAGTCTTGAGTAACTCAAACTGATAAATCCATTGCCTTGTTATGAGTGTCAACAAAGTACATGCTTTTATAGCTTTTGGGTAGTACCACTATTCCTCACTGTGCTTATGGAATTTTCGACCTCTCTTCCTAGAGCTTATAGAGCATACATGTTTGTCATATCTCTCATACAAAGTCACTTATGGACAAGCATCATTTGCTATTCTCAATGAGAGAAACCCTAGAATTGGGTGGGGCTGCTTCCTATGCTAAAAAAACTTGCTGTTGTTTCTTTTTTTATTTTTGCATGTATTGATGGTTGCGTAGGAAATATTGATTGTACTTGCAGCAATTAGATTTGATTGTAACTATATAATCAGGATAATAAGAGGAAAGATCGCGTTATGCCTCCCCCACGACTAGACGCAAAACCTTGCTCCAAGGGGGATTGTTTTATATCGCCACGAGGAGTTTTGGACCGTCCCAGACGGCGAGAGGTTGCTCGGTATGGAATCCATTAGGCAGGAGGAGGCAGGAGTGCTAGGGGGACTCTAGCCATAAATCTCTCAATCGCACCTAGGAACTGCTTGACCCTCATGTGAATCAGGATGGGATCCTGGAGTCCCCGGTACTAGTAAAGGGATAGAAATCTTGGAGGGTTTGTTTTCTTCTACATAGACAGAAGGGATTTTTTAATGAGAACAGAGGTTTTATCTTCTGTGTAGGTAGAAGGGAAAAAACATTGTAAATAACTTTGCAGAATTATAAATAAATATGTTTTGCCAAAAGATTGTTTTTCTTTGTCTTTGTATTGTGTCGTAAAATTATACGAAGGAACCTATGATGACAAGTTAATTAACGAAGCTTCTTTCATATATTATAACTTAATGTGATGGGTAATTAGAAAACTAAAGAAAACCATTTGTGGGAAGCGGATGGGTGAGATCCCGAACGGATCTGTCGTGTTAGCCATGGTCATGGTCTCATAGTATATTGATCATGTATTATGCCCTTAGCATGGTTAGACCTTAGTTGTGTTAGTTCTATGTGTGAGGCAGCCTTTAATTGTCTCATGAAGTTCTTTGCCTCATGAAGTGTAGTTTTTGGGTAGTTGTAAAAACATGACATGATGAGGCATTTTCGTGTATCCTTCTTATCTATCTAATCATTTCTGATGTCTACTTCTGATACATGATGGATTTACTTCAAAATATGAAGGATTTGGCAGTTGGTGCCATCATTTCTAGTGCATCTGTTCTATTTACAACATGCTTTATGCATTATGGTTCTTATTCTCTGATTTGTAGTGCTGAGTAGAGTAGATCTATGTTGTAACTCGGGGGGTTCACTATTTATATATTTTCTATATAACGTGCGTTCATGGCCTATTTATAAATATCCTAATCTGTGAATTTTTCTTGAATAATACACAACCCCTTTCTATTCAATCTATAAGTAACCCCTTTATATGGCATCCTTCTGTATGTAAAAAATGTATAGAAATGGTGTTTTAAAAACCCCTTATTTTGAACTCACGTTATATATACATATATTCATGAGTGACCCCCGCCCCCCCCCCCCCCCCCCCCGGCGAGTGTTGTCATATGATTATTTCTCAGTTTCTATTATTTCTGGGCATGATATGGAGTATTTGCTTCATGACATATTCTCTGTTCTTTTATGCATTCTACATAGAAAGGGAAGCAACACTTTGGCGATCCTACCATGCTTTTCTAAATCTCTGGTGTGAAAGTTTAGTAGCAAAATGACTTCAGTTAATGCTCGAAATTTGAAGATTTTCCAAAAATGACATTGTTTCATGGAAGAAAACCAAAGTTCCTATATTAAATTCAAAGGGTTTTCTGTATATAGATCATGTCATTCTTTTCTTGATCATTTGGTGAAAGACCCAATAAAAAAGGACTCTGTTTGGGGCCAAATTTTTTAATTTTCCGTATGAAGCAGAGGTTGCTACATGAAGTAGTTTTTTGCATGAACCATTCTCTATTGAAAGGTTTTCCAGGTACAGAATGTGTGCAGAGATTTGAAGAAGTACTTGAGATTTGTGAAAAACGACTTTGTTTTATGGATGAAAAACATATTTTCTGTATGGAGTTTGAAGGGTTTTTTATTGGTATATGTTGCCATTGATTCTCTCTGTCTCTTGGCAAAGATTGAGGCTAGAAATTTGAATTTTCTATATGGAGCAGAATCCCTAGTGCAAATTTCTGTTTGAAGCAAAGTTCCTACATGAAGGAGAAACCCTGTATGGACCAAAATTCCTACATGAAGCAGAATTCCTGCATGAAGCAATTTCTTGTATGAGGTAGAGTTTCTATATGAAGCAAAATGTCCTAAATCTAAAAATTTTATCAATAGATGAAGCAGGGGAAGACTACTTGAAGCAATGATAACTTCTTGAAGTAGTGCAACTACCTGAAGCAATGGGTAAATCGAAGCAGAATAAAAAGTAGTGCAAAGTTTGCTTTGAGTCTAGACATACTTCAAGGCACTGTTCTTATGCTCATGGGTCTTGTGAAGAAGGAAAATCTTACAAGTATTTTTGCATGTTTGATTTATGCAATGAGTTTGATGGTATTTGCAAGAGGTTTTCATCATCCGTAGAGTAAAGAAGGCTTCAAGTTCAAAGATTGATAAAGCATGGGATAAGTTGGATTCTTTTGAGGATATTCTTCATGATGTATATGAATGGCATGAGGATCATGAAGGCAAGAAATTCAGGTCTTATTCAAGCATTAAGTATATTGGGAGATTGCTTACAACATTTGAAAAGCTCAAGGAAAGATATGAAGATGTTTTGGATTCTGATTTTGATTTTGATTCAAGTTCAAGTGACGATGATGATGATTGGTGCTCTTTACCCATGATCTTGCCAAAGATTGAGGTACAAGGAGCAAGAGAGGACAGGAGCTAAAGAAGCCAAGAATCCTCGAGTGCCCCAAACCCCACAGAGCAACTTGCCAATGGGAGAGTAGATCATCATACAATTTGCATCAATAATCTCAATGTATTTTTCATATTTTGGTATTTTGCAAACTATCATACTTAATCTCCTGTCATCTTTAATCAAGAAGAAAGGAAGCCGATAGTTATGTACAATGAAGATGATCAGATTGGTGATCAAGAATATCAATTATGTATTCAAGAAGTTGATGATGTTATGGATGATAAGTTTGAGGATTATGGTTATTGCAATGAAGATGTCATTGTGCAAGATTTTATTGGTTCTCTTATTGATGCTAAGAAAGATAATACAGCTACTAAGTTGGATTTCAATGAAGGAACATTGCCAGAACTGGAAGAAGTGCCACTACTTGTAGTGCAAAATGCACCATTCTTTGGATGTATTTGTTCAGGATACTGATGTTTCCAACATGCAATATAATATTTCAGGTCATTCCATTGCTCAATTTGAAGAACAAGTCAGTGTTCAACTCCTAGAATTGAGGAATTGCAAGATTAGCACAATAATACTTTTCTAGGACAAGCAAGATTGCAAGATTTGGACTACATTTTCTTTGCAAAAGTTGGTTGAATATGAAGCATTACAAAATGCAGTCAGTTTGCATGGTTTTTCCAAAGTTCCCTATGAGGTACACTCTATGCTTCAATCTCCAACTAAGATGATTCATTGGTTTTTTGTTGAGCTTCAAAATGAGAGAAGTGCAGCCAATATTGCAGTAATTGAAGCTGTTTGTTATTAATCGGCTCCAAGAGGAGAAATCATTACTCTAGCAAGAGGTTTCTCAACTGAGGAATGTAATGGATTTCCAAGTTTCTCATTGTTTTGAAGTCATTAATGCTCTTGAGGAAGTTGTTCTGCATAAGGATAATGAAATGGTTGATTTGCATACACGGTTGGTATTTTCTCATGATTCAAGTCAAGATGTTATTCTTGAGGATCTCTATGCATTGAATGATCAGGTTGTTGATGTTTCAATTCAAACTGTTATTTCTGAAGTCTGTGAGGACTCTGATAAGTCTATCACTAAAGTTGCAGTAGCTACAAGTATGCAAGTATCTATAGTGGATATATATGAAATTCATATTATAGCAGGTATTGTTGTACTATATAACTATGGTTCATTACATGTCAACAATTGTAGATACTTTCATTCTGGCTAGAATGCAAGGGGACATTGTTCAAGTTGGTTATGATGAGACACAGAAGGATTCACAGGTTCAGTCAATAGTTGGAATCAATTTTATGCAAGTCACTGCTCCAGTGCCTCACATAGCAGTAGTGCGGAATTCTATGGATACTATGGTTATTTGTCAGTTTTATGAGATAAATAGTTCTCAAACTTTGACAATATCTCATTATACTTATGCTGGCGATATCTTAGTGCTGGCAATAGTATTTGTTTGTCTTGAATGGACGAAACAGATGTCATTCATGTTACATGAAACTGCAATCTTGATAAAGGTGATGGTAACCTTTCTACCAGAGATAGGGTTATTGCAGCAAGAAACAAGGTTGTTGCAGTAGATAATAAGGTTACTACTACAAGCAATAGGATTACTACTCCAAGTAGTAGGTTTACCATTGTTAGTAAACAGTTACCCCATGCAGCAACACAGTTACCCCATAGAGCATGACAGTGATTTCATAGAGCAAGACATCAACTTGGTTGCAAAAAAAGCAATGGTAACTCTAAGGAGAGTAAGGGAAATAATATGGAGACACTCAAGGAGCAACAAAAGTGTTCATTAGAAACAAAGGAGGATTTTGATAGAGTATGGGTAAATAGACACATCAACAAAAAGATAATTAAGCAGAGAGATCTTCTTATGGTGTATAATTCATGGCTTCGAAAGCATCCGGGGAAACTCAAGTTGAGGTACATTGGACCTTATGAAGTTGTAAAGGATGTTGGACAATGTACTTTTCTATTGACTACTTTGCAGGGCGAAGTAATTAAGTCGGCAGTGAATGGGTTTTGATTAAGAAGATTAGTGCAACCAGTTTATGATGAATCATCCCATGAAGATTAGAGCATATCCACAATTCTAGTGAATTTGATTCAAGTTCCAGCAATGGTACCTTATGGATCAAGTAATGGGATTTTACCCCATGGAGCAATTTTTGATTTTTGAATCTCACGATTGTTTTTAGGGTTTCTTGGCTTGATTCTTTCCACAACAGACCATTATTTTGTTGTCAGATATTGGGAGATGATGTTATCTTATACATTACTTGTGGAGTTCTTAAAGACAATATGCAAATTTCCATAGTGCTTCATGAAGTGCAAGGTCTTTTGGACTTGTTTTTGGTGATGATAGAAGTAGAAAGCAACTTCATGAAGTGGTGGCACTATATGATATTCATTTTTGGTTTATGCAATTTGCCTTGTGGAGACTCTATTTTCATATCTAGTTCTCAAGGTATTATGCCTTGGCAAAGTGATATTATGGTTGTGGGAGAATGTATCTTGAAGTGACTTTTATCTTTTTATTTCAGATTTGTGTGTCAAGATTTAGAGGGTCAACTGACTTTAACTCTAGTTTCTTTGGTACTTCGAGTGTGTGAAGTTACAAAATTTCAGTTGCATGAAGTCTTTTTGAGGAGACAAGAGACTTATGTCACATTCACTAGGAGTACAACTAATTATCAGTGTGATATCATCTCTCTCTTTTCAAGGATTTCAACTCATTGTCAAGTAAGGCAAGTGCAAAAAAGCCAAAGTATGGGAAGGAAGGTTTATGTGTTGTCGCCTGCACCCATACAACAGCTCCTTCCCCCCAATTTCATACCATCATCCTTCATCAATTTCTTCTTCTCTCTTCATCCTGAATCAGTAGTAGGTCGTCGTGGCTATTGCCGCCATGGTTAAGACAAGGCAAAGGAAGAGTGCAAAGCTTCCTGCGAAGCATGGGCGACAACTGTCCAAGAGCATGATGTAAGTTGGAGTGATAGTCCACCTAAGTCAACTCCATCGAAGGTCAAGGACTCTACAACCAAGGCATCCTCTACTATGTTAAGCAAGGATGAAGGTGAAATTCTTACACCTATGTTGGATTGTGCTATTGTTTTGGATATCCATGAGCCTAATGCCAGGGGTTGGTTAAAGTAAATTGGTCTTCTTGGTTTTGCTGAGTTGTCGTGGGATATGTTTGGACAAATAATATTCATGCTCAATAGTAATTGTTATTGATTCGGGAAAGTGGAAAGATTGGTGGCAAGTTAGAGCTTACTCCTTCTCTTTTAGCTCAAGTCTTCTCTCTTAACTTGAATGATCGACCTAAACATTGGCGGTGTACTGATGAAACTATGCAGCAAGAATTTGGGCCTCTTATAAGTGTTAGAAATCAGTATGTTCTTGTCATGTAGACCCAAAGAGAAGGCTCTTTATAAAATGTTTTATGCAAAGATTTTTGTTTTTCATTAAGGCAAATGTAATGACAAAGGATACCTTTGTGCTTTTATGGTATGCTGAGAATGTTGGGTTTCCAAATTGGCCATGAACTCTATATGATAAATTCATGCAAGACGTTTTGCCTCATAGAGCATGTAGTGTAGTTTTTCCTCATAGAGAGGTTTATGATTTTCTTACTCTTTCTCAGCCTTATGCAGTTTTATAGTAGTCCTTTATGTCTAAGAATATGAAGCATTGATACATGAGAAAGACATGTTGCAAGAGAAGTTTGATGGTCTACAAGATCACGGAGCTTACAATGGATAAGATTCATGATATGGATGTTTTACCTCTTGGATCGCATGAGCAACATAACCAAGAGCAGTCTATTACGAACTGCCATGATGCTAATGAGCCTCATAGTTCATGAATTACTTTGGCGTACCACTGTCAGATCTATTTCTGTCTTTGTCCATCATGGTTATTTCATATTTGATATGTATGCCTCTATGATTATGCCTTTATGTTTTGTTTTGAATATCTCTTTAGGGGCTTATGTACCTGCAGTTGGGGGCTATAAGTATCCTACTAGAGAGGCTCTACTTATGGTTACTCTTTGTGGCTTACTTCACACTGAAAGGATGTGGGTAAGGCATAATCTTTCTCATTAGGAATATCAATTTTGGATAAGGCATTTGCACTTCATACATCATGTAAGGGTTCGTGTCATGGCTCTGCCAGCCATCCACCGGGCTATGCCAGGTGTTAGCCATGGCCATGGTCTCATAGTATATTGATCATGTATTATGCCTTTAGCATGGTTAGACCTTAGTTGTGTTAGTTCTATGTGTGAGGTAGCCTTTAATTGTCTCATGAAGTTCTTTGCCTCATGAAGTGCAGTTTTTGGGTTATTGTAAAAACGTGACCTGATGAGGCATTTTCCTATATCCTTCTTATCTATCAGATCATCTCTGATGTCTACTTTTGATGTATGATGGATTTACTTCAAAGTATGAAGGATTTGGCAGTTGGCGCCATCATTTCTAGTGTATCTGTTCTATTTACAACATGCTTTATGCATTATGGTTCTTATTCTCTGATTTGTAGTGTTGAGTAGAGTAGATCTATGTTGTCATATGATTATTTTTTAGTTTCTCTGATTTTTGGGCATGATATGGAGTACTTGCTTCATGAAGTATTCTCTATTCTTGTATGCATTCTACATAGAAAGGGCAGCAACATGTCCTACGGATGGGTGGTCCCGGTAAACTGGGAGCTTCTCTCAAGAGATTGAACGAAATGTTAATTAGGAAAAATTAGGTAGAGCTAAGTGCTGACTTACATAGGGTCACGCCTTAAAACCTTGATCAGTAATTATCTTAGGGGAAAGGTGCGGCGGCTGTGCCACAACTCCATTAAGGTTCCGTGAATCCTAACTAGTTGCTGGAAAAAAGTGTTGAACCAAGGGTAACTATGATCACTCCAGTTGGACAAGAAGCCCTTATGGGACACCTTCGATGGAGGTAGCTGATGCATCAAGACCTCAGTTGTCAAATTAGGACCCCGAGCTTGCAGGTTGATTCTCATGGGGATGACCAGTACCTTCCGTTACGGGGTGGACTCTGGGAAACCTAGACGATAGACTCAGTGCATTGTCACAAGTGCCAAGCGAAGCCGTCTAGGATAGTGCCCCGATGGACCACTAAAACGTGCTGTCAAGGAATGGTTAGGTAAGCATGTGACACGTGGTATCAGAGCATAATTGAAATTAAGAATATCTATGGTTTTTAAGACCAATTATTCTAAGGAATAATGAGCATACTAATTGTTAATGGATAAACTTTGGCAGAATAATGAAGCTTGAAACTAGTTCCTCATTTTTCAAGCAATGTACAGATCTGCGTTAAACTCCACGGATGACGAGTGGAGAAGAGAAATGGTAAGGATACTCGATTGCCTATACGATCCATCCCTCGTAAATCGCAAAAGAGGATGGTTCTGGGATAATCATTATTGTTACATCGAGGCCGATTGATTCTTCAACATGTAGATCAATCTTAAATGCCTTGAATGGATGGAAAATTTAAAAGTAGTTGAGGCCTTTATCTTTTGTCCGTCCAGAAGGAATCCACTTATGATTGCTAGTGGTCGACAGATATATCTAGATCGTTATGTCTATGACAAGGTACTGAAGGTAATCCCAGCCGACAAGATTATAATCCAAGGATGTTGCAAGTATCGAGATTACCCTATCCATGGTTTTCAAGATCAGTCATTTCCACAATATAGGTTTTTGGACATAGACAGTAATTGGCCTACTTTCTTCTACATGAATGTAACTGACATCCATCCTTGAAAAAGAAAGATATAATGATATCCTGTTTTGGAAATTGTACATAGCACCTAGCCTATCCTATCGATGCTGATGTATCTCTACTTGTAAATTTTTTCCATTTGTAAATATCCCTTACTTGTAAAAATCATAGCGTATGGCTACTGATAATAAAAGATAGCACTGACTAGATCCATCATTGTTTTACAAAACTAGTAAGATACATTATTGTGAAAATGAAGCTGAAAAGTTTAAGCACTAAACTAATTCATAAAACTTATGATAACTTAGGGTAATATAGTTATCACTAGTCCGACTGAAATTCATGAGAAGAATTATCTCCTTAAGCAAGTTAAGCCACCGGAATTTGATGGCAAGGGCAAAGATGTTGAAGCCGAGGTAGAGATTTGGTTTGAGACCATGGAGGACTACTTTACTCATGTGGGAACTACCTCTGCTAATCAAGCTATGATTGCCAAGTTGAAATTGACCAGTGAGGCACGCATGTGGTGGAAACAATGGTGTAAAGATCAGGGACTCAATGAGATAGCTATTACTTGGGAAAAGCTAAAAGAAGTGTGCATGGTCGATATTTGCCACCGGCTTATCGCACACTAAAAATAAATGAGCTCTTTAACTTCAAACAGCTGGGAATGAGCCTGGAGGCATATTACTCAAACTTTATCTCACTGCTTAAATGTGCGCCTTCCATGACTATTGCTCTTAGCATGTGTCTAAGTTTTGTCACGAATTGAATGCTCCTTTGAACACATGCCTTGAATCTATGCACCCTATTGATTTGCAAGATGCTTTGATTTGCAATATCCACTTGGTCAAGGAAAGAGAGCCAAAATAAATGCAATCAGAAACTTCATACCTACAGGACGTAACTCAGGAGTACCTAGGTGTTTCCACTGTAATGAGCCAGGCCACTTTAAAAGACAGTGCCCAAAGCTTGGCCAAATTCCTTACCAAGGACAGTACAGAGGTCAGAACCAAGCTTCAATTACAAAAGAAAAAGGATCTATTGTAATTCTTAAAGAGCTTGAAGAAGAGGGAGATTCTACAAATTTTCCATGTGTGGACGTGCAACGCCACGTGTACACACATTAAAATAAACTTATAATGGGGATGGAAGCTGATATGGAGAGGGCATCAGTTCACGCCACTCTCCATAAGAAATGCCCAAATTGCTAGTTTTTGATGATTCAAACACCAACAGAATATCAGGGTAAGTCCTTTAAAATTATGATTGATTGTGGAAGCACACACTCGTTCATGTCACCAAAGTGTGCTAAGAAATTAGGTATAGACACAATACCTACATCTAGGTTACTTGTGGAACTTGCTAATGTAAAAGAAATCCTATCTACTCAGCAAACTTGCAAAGTGACATTTAGCGTGGGAAGCAATCTCTCTGAAATGGGATTTAGGATCATGATTTTAGGGGCCTATGAATGTCTATTGGGTATGGACTAGCTAATCCCCAATGACACACATATTCAGTGCAGAAAAGGCCAGGTGACTTTTCAAAACCTAAAGGGAAAAAAAGTGATGATCCAAGGTGAGGCAGGAAAACCCAAGGTTCAACTAGCCAAATCATCTCACATAATAAAAGGGATAAGAAAAGGATTACTTGTGTATCTCATCAAGTTAAATAAGGTTGAGCAGAATAAACAAGACGAGGGAGTGTTGAGAGTGGAAAAAGATTGAATTTTTGACTGATTTTTGTTGTTTTTGAGGTCTGAATGATTGATTTTTGATGGATTTAGAGTGATATATGGTTGTTAATGGAAGTTTTTGAGTGTTTTTTGAATGATATTGATTATGTTTTGGAAGATCATGATGATTTTTAGTGGAGATATTAAGCTCTATGATTTTCTGTTGAGGTTCTGATTGGTTCTGTATAGCTTCTGTTTTGTTCTGATTTTCTTATGTATGAAGCATGGATTGATGATTGATGAATATTGAGATATTTTGGAAGCTTATTGAATAATTTTTGATAGTTTGAAATGGTTTGAGTATGAGTAATGAGGTTTTGATGACCTTCTGTAACCTTCTGTAGACCTTTTGTAGAGCCTCTGTCTCTGCTCTGTCTCTATACTGTAACTGTACTGTAGCTGCTCTGGTACTATACTGTAACTATTCTATAGACCTTTTGTAAGTGTTCTGTAGAATGTATGTGTGACTTTGGAAAAGTTTTCTAACCTTTGGAAATGATGAATCTAAGTTCAAAAGAGCTAAAACAAATGGAAGAAGCAGCTGCTGAAGACTGAAGAGAAGACTAAGTGACAGTGACAGTAGTGAGTTGTAAAAAGACTTTGTAGTGGCTCTAATGACTCTTCATATCAGACATACCTCTTGGGAGGTGCATCCACGACCTAAGAATGATTACTGAGAGTTATTATGAGAGTATTTTAGTGAGGAGATGAGGTACTATTGATAGAGAGAGAGAGAGAGAGAGAGAGAGAGAGAGAGAGTCAGAGATAGTCAATTCTATCAAAACAATGCAACTGTATATGAGAGATTGAGAGAGAGAACTATAAAAACATTGAAGATGAATAATATGTGATTGATTTCCATTCAAAAATGGTGTATTCCTTTGTGTTCATTGTTATATTGAAGAATTCTATGAAGATGTTGAAGATTATGGTTGATTCTATCAAATCCGTGGGAGATATCTACTATGATGCTACGTGAAGAATTGTTGTTTTCTTTGTTTTGGTTATCAAAAGAATGAAATAAAAGCTTGTTGATGTTACAAGATAGATTTTCTTGCAAGAGAGTCCCCTTTTCCTTGGTGTTCCTCTTGGGGCTCCATGTTTTTGGTGCGCAGCCAGGGAAACTTGCCATCAACAAGCATAAGAAGAGGCTGAAAATGAGGAAAATGGCATTGTCAAGAAGAGGAAAATTCAATGGAAGTTTCCAAAGTTCCTTATTCCACTGAAGAGTTAGAAATTCTTATTATCAAAGACACTTTCCACAAGAATTTCATCCCACAATGGTGGAAACATATCACCATCATGATGCATGCTCTATGTGGTGGACTATTTCCTCTTCCTGTTGAAGTAGTAGAAACTTGCATCTTGGTGGCACTGTTTGGGAACAAACTAAAGAGCAGAAATAGAGAAAATGCTCCATGGAAGATTTGGCATTTATTGAGAAGTTTCCAGACATCATCAAGTGGGAGATTGTGAAGAAGCTTCAGGAGTCATGGTCTGTGGAGGTTCACAAAGACAAGAAGGAAAAGAGTTGGAATCTGTTCATGGATGCTCAACAGCAAGATACGTGGGATACTTGGTGCACTGATAATCTTCTATTTGTCCATCTAGCAACCCATTGGAAGTTGGTAGACAGAGTGTTTTTCACAACATACACTATTGAAACCCTTAGAAGTTGGCATTATTATAATGACACAACAACGATCCTAAGAAGAATGAGTTTTGATACTTTCAGAATTGAATATCTCCCCCTCTGTAGTGGTTTGAAAGCTGAATTCAGAGATGCTGAAAAGAAGGAAGTAGAAGAGATGTTGGCCAGAGAATCTATCAGAGACTGAAGCCCCCTCTAATACTATCCTGTTGAGTCCAAACCAACTAGTTGGAGACAACCCCCTGATGAATGACGCAATAAAGAGGCAAGCGTTAGAACGAGTCCAGAGGTGCGTAAGAAGAGAGAAGGAAAAAATCAAAGCTGAGAACAAGCTTGTAGCAGAAGCCTCCTTTGACACCCTAAAAGCACTCTTTACAGAAGTCTCCATGGCGACTCAAGGTTCCCTTCCTAGTCAGATTCGTCCTGGAAATATTGATGACAGGCCAGCAAATGTAGTCCCATTGCCACTTTTTAAGGGAGAGTACAATGAAGACCCTGACCTTCATGTAGCAAAGTTCATGTTAGCATGTGTGGCTAGCAATGCCAGAACCCCTGAGCATTGGTTAGCAATATTCCCCGCTACTTTCAAGGGTACGGCATTTCAGTGGTTTGAGAGACAAGCAACACGAACTTTTGGCACATAGGATGACCTGAAGTTGGCCTTCCTCACTAAATTCAGGCGTGAAGGTTTTGAAGAGCGGATGTGAGAGGAGTTCATGAACTTAAGTCAGTCCTCTGGAGAAAGAGTAGAATCTTATGTTTCGCGAATGGAATCCATCCTGAAGAGATGGACTAACCATCATTTGGACAAAGGAATCCAAAAAGGAGTGTTCCTCAGAGGCCTACAACCAGAAGTTCGCAAGTTCATAGAATTGAGAAGACCAGTCAATCTACAAGCTGCAGTGGAAGGTGCAAGATTGTATGACGAAGTTGAAGCAAGGCTGTCAATGACTCCAGGAAGAGGAGTCTTACCTCCTCCCATGCCTGGAATGGTATACCCACCAAATGCAGTCCCAGGGATAGTTCCCCATCCCTATCCCCAGATGCAAACAGTGCCGCAGTATAATGCACCTAATCCACTGTGGTCACCGCAAACGACAGTGCCTCAAATGATGGTTCAACCACAACATCAGTGGCCTCAAATGGTTCCTTCAATGGCAACTCAACAATGGAACCCTACCAATTGGAATCAACAACCCCAAGTCTCAGCAGGAGCTCTGAATCAGAACCAAAATAGAGGACCCTCTGGATCGAACCAACCAGTGTATGCAGTAATTACAGAAGCTTCCCAAAACCCTACTACAAGCACTTCAGAAGGTGAAAATCTGAAGGACTACTTATCCAACTCAATTGCAAGTATCAAGAAATAGCTTCTGGATTTGATTACAGAGCAGCTATAGACGCTGAAGGTGAATACCACCAATACATCCACTCTTATGGGAGCTGGAAGAGATGTGATGCGTTCTAATACATGGTGTGGAAAGTGTCATCAAGCGGGGCATTTAGCAACTGAATGTACCTGAAAACCAACCATTCCTAGAGCCTTCTGTTCCTACTGTTTGCGGAAGAACTATATAGAGGATATTTGCTCTCTGAAAGAGATGCATGAACGAAGACATAAGGACGAAAATGCAAGATTCAACTTGCTGGAATCCAAAATGACAACACAAGATATTGGACCAAAGCCTAGAGAATTTGGTCCTAATTTTGGTCCAAGGAGGTTTCCCTCTCAAAGTTACAAAGGACGACACTCTGGCGGTGGTCAGAGATCAGAGGCGGAATGCTATAGGTGTGGAGAAAAGGGACATATCTCCCCGAATTATCCAAACCCTATACGATCTATGGAGTACAAGCCCTTATGTAGTCGATGCAAAGGTGAAGGCCACACTGCAAAGGACTGTTTAAGTCCAGCCCCTGTAAAGGACAATGCCATTGATAGCCAAGAGAAGGTACAAGAGCCTGCCTCCAATTCGGTAGAGTTGGAAGTTGCCGCTGTTACGTGCACCAAGAAAAAGGAACCAGTTGTTTAGAATGAAAATAATTCTCCTGCCAAGACTGTGAAGTTCAACCTGCCAACCGAGGGATAGAGTAGTACATAACAAAACAGTGTAGTACAGAGCACTGTACTACTACAGAGAGTTACAGAGATAGTCCCAGAAACAGGACTAGAGGTCCAGGAGATAGATGATACAGAAGCACCTCCAGAAACAGAAGAAGTGCCGATGCTGCAATTACTAGAAGAAAAAGGAAAGATGAAAATAGGTGTAGCCCCATTCCCAAGCAGGCTGGAGAAGCCTATGGATCCTATCAAAGATTATGATTTGGTCAAAGACCTAGATACTTTTAAACCAAACTTAATATTTCGACAGTTACTGATAATATCTCCTAGCTGCCGAAAGAAATTCAAAAGCATCTTGACAATAACCTATGTTTCTTCAATCAATTATCGAGAGGTGAGGATTGAGGAACGTTACGACCATTGGAGTCAGGTACGTTTCTGTTTTGCTATGCACCCACGGGATGGGTCTCTGCCATTAACACAGGACACGTCACTCTGTTCTATACACTGCACTGCAAGGCTCCCTGGCCTTTCTCCTTACACTTATGCCAGACGGGGCCAGACGGGGTTGGACGCACTGATGCACCATCAATTGTGCACCTTGGCATACTCCCTCTACATCATTCCCTTTTCAATTTCTAAACTAGGTGTGAGCTCTGGGTTTTCATCATTATTTCCTCGAGTGATGTTAGTCATGGGGCGAGTAACTGTTCTTTCATTCCATTTGTGATCACGAGTTGAGTGTAATATCCCTCGTCATCGACAAATTTCTTGCAATTCCTTCAACTAGCTACCTCCCTGGGTGCTGCTGCATGGTCCCTGTCATGAATCACGAAGACCGTGTGCTGCGAAGACACCTTGTTACCTCGTCCAGCCGACACAACGACACCAGACGCAACCTCGAGTCGACATTCCTCCTCGGCAATATGGGCCAAGTTTTTCTAACCCTACACCTTCTGCTTCTCAGTGATGGTTATGTCTTAAGTGTGGGGACATTGTGGTTGGTCTAATGTGAGGTACCAGGTCCTTGATGTTTGGTTTACCATTCCTACTAAGGTTCTAATTTTGGGGACGTCGTGGTTGGTCTGATGTGAGGTACTAGGTCCTTGATGTTTTGTTTACCCTTCCTGTTAAGGTTCTAAGTGTGGGGATGTCGTGGTTAGTCTGATGTGAGGTACGAGGTCCTTGATATTCAGTTTACCCTTCCTGCTAAGGTTCTAAGTGTAGGGACACGTCCCTGTGCGTCTATGTTGCATATCCCCATGCATATACCCTGTTCTGATCATGCATCTATGCCGTGATTTCATTTTACCCTGATGGGGTTCCTTCCCCCCTCTTCTGCTCTATTTCACCCTATCCTCGGGGTTGTTTCTTGACCATTTTCCCTTATTCTTGGTTTTGTGCTTCTTTCATACGAACACACCCTACGTTCACCAGAATTCCAATCCAATCTTACAAACCTGTTTGTCCCTTCGAACTACCTATTTTTCCTTTTTACCAACCCTTGTTTTGACAGACGATTCTCAAGTTATTAAATTTTGAAACAATTCCCGTAAATGGAATGGTTTTTCATGTGAACGCATCTTTATTGCTTCAGAACTCTAATCTGATGTGTTAGGCTTGTCCTATCCCTTCCCCCTAACATTTTTCCTTCTTACTCCCTGTCATTCCGATGCACGGTTCATCCGTTATTAATTTTTATGTGTTATCGGGCTTTTTGTGTCTATTTTTTATATTTTTCCATGTGAACCTGTCCTATTTTCACCGGAATTTCAGTTTAATTTGACAGCCATATCCTGCCAGCCTTTCCCCTACTTTCTCCTTTTTCCTTTCTCCTCTTCCGCTTGCCGTATTTTTAGTTATTAATTTTTCCGAGTGTTTTTGGGTGTGTTTTTCATGTTTTTTCCACGTGAACCCCTTCTAATTTCCCCCAAATTGAGTTTTGATACACCATCCTTGTGATTTCCTTTCTTCGTGACATTTTTCCTTTTTACTATCCTCTATTCCGGCGCATGGTTCTTCCCGTATTAATTTTCGAGTCTATTTTCAGGCCCATTTTTGGGATTTTTTCCATATGAACGCATCCTTTTTTTATCAAAACTGTGTTTTTCCATGATATAGCTGTAGGACACCTTGTTCTGCATAATTTTCCTTCTTTCCACACTTCGTTCCAATGCACAGATTTTTCGATATTAATACCCGTATGTGTTTTCGGGTTTGTTTTTTGCATTTTTCCCATGTGAACACCCTGATTTTGACCCGGACCTGGTGTTGCATGTTTCCATCATTTTCCCCTCGTCTCCCAACACATTTTTCCTTTTTGCGAATTTTTGATCCGATGCACGGTTCGGGTTTTATTAAATTTGTTTCCTTTTTCCCGTGCGACCACGTTTCTCATATCGCGCGTGAACGCGCCTGTTTCTGGGTTTACGCGCCTCAGGATGCCCCCGTGGAGTCTGTGGTTCGACATCGTCATCCCTGCCCTATTTGATCCCATCACTACAATTTTTTTTACTCCTGCCTCGTGCATGCGCACAGGACAAGGGGTGCGTTCTTTTACACATCCCTATTCACTTTCTTTTCATTAATGAAAAAAAAAAAGATGAAACAAAACATAAATTAAACCCAAAAAAGAAACCAAAACAAAAAGAAAGAAAGAAAACAAACGAAAATCAAATAATACAATCAAACACACCACAAACCACATATACCCCATTTTTTTTAAAAAACACAAATAATATTTTATAATAATAATAATAATAATAAATAACACTCACAAATAAACAGAAAGAGAGAAAAAAATCAAACAAACAATAACGACAAAAAAAACACATAATAATAATAAACCAAACCCTTTTTTCCCTTAAAAATTAAACAAAATTATTTTTTAAAAAAACAGCAATAACACCAACAAAATTATTATTTTAAAAAAACCAAAACAAAAACCACTAAACCCAAACCCCCACCATCACTTTCCAAAATAATATTAATAATAATAATAACTCAATAAATCCAAACACCCAACCACAAAACAAAAACTTGATTAAAATAATTTAATTTAAAAAAAAACTTACTTGCGTGCCGTTTGGTCATCCTCTCTTCCAATGGCGTGCGTTCTCCTCGCCTCATAACCTGCGTCTTCTCCCTTCTCTACGACAGGGCCCGTGCCCTCGTTCTTTTCCCTTCTCCCCCAGCGCTCCCGCTTTTTCCTTCTCAGCCCGCTTGGCACCACTCACTTGCCTGGGTCCACCCCGTGCGCCCCCGCTTGCAGCGCCTCCGACGCTCCCTCTCCCCCTCGGACGCCCTGCGACGACCGCCGTTGCTGCCATTTGCTGTTGCCGCTGCTGACGCCGCCGAACACCGCCGCCACCGATATCGCCCGCCATTCTCCTGCTACTCCGCGCCGCCCTCCTCTCCAAGTCGCCCGCTATCCTCGTCCTCGTCCTCCTCCTTCCCCTCCTCCTTCTCCTCCTCCTCCCCCTCCTCTCCTCCACTCCCCTGGTTAGTACCTAAACTAACCTTAGTTAACAGCTAAACTAACATTAGTTAAGTTAAAATAAACATTAGTTGATCCAACTACCCCTAATTAGTTTCCCAACTAGCTCTAGTTAGTTTCTCAACTAACCCTAGTTAATTCCACTAACCCTAGTTAATTCCACTAACTCTAGTTAGTTCCCCACTAACCCTAGTTAGCTGACTCACCCTTGGTTAAATTAACTAACCATAGTTAGATTGACTAACCTCTAGTTAGTCTAACTTAACACTAGTTAGTCTACCCTACCCACAGTTAATTAACTTACCCACAGTTAACCTCCCTAACCCTAGTTAGATTAACTTACCTTTAGTTAGACCTAACTAACCCTAGTTAGACTTACTGAACTAGACTAACCTCGTTAACCTAGTTAACTAGAGTAACCTAATTTACCAGACTTAACCTAAGTAACCAGATTAACCTGACTAACCAAACTAACCTAATTGATTTACTTAACTAAACTACCTTAATCAACTTTCTCAGACTAAGCTCACTTAATTCACCTAATCTACTCAGTTAGCCCCCGTTCCTGCCCTTCTCTTTCGTTCTTTTTTCTACTGAGTACGGGTGTGCTAGTAGGTGTTCACGTGCGAGGACGCGCTTTCGACTTGTCCGTGCGGTGGAGTGTTGCGACCTGCCGTTCACACGCAGCCCGGGTACCACCTTGTATTTTCCAATCCACAAATATATAAAAAATACATCAAAATAAAAGGAAAAAACATTTAAAAAAGTTCAAAATTCATTTATTTTTTTAAAAAAAATATAAAAATTTACCAATATTTTTGAAACTATTTGAAATATTTTTAAGGTGGAAATTAAAGAAAAAAAAAGTTACAAAAAATAAAAATTTGAAAATTAATTCAAAATCACATGAAAAATGAGTAAATTTCATTAAAAATTAATAAAAAATCAAAAATAAATTTTGAAAAATCCAAAAAAAATTCATAAATCCCCTGTCCTTTTTTCACTAAAAGTTAATTAAAAATATTTCCATAAAAGGCAAAAATATTATTTGAAGTTTTAAAAAATCCTAAATTTAATACTACACTTCATAAAAAATCATTTTAAATCCTAAAAAATCAGCTGAAAATCATGGCTGAATTAACATATATTGTGGACACTTGCAAGATGGCTGAAAATTCATTCTTACACTTCAGAACATATCCATGTGTTATATATCCTAATTTAATTATTTTTTAAAAAAATAACAAAATAATAACAAAATAACAAAACAAATAAACTAAACCAAATAATATACATAAAACAAATACACCTAAAATAAAAAATACAAAATACAAAATAAAAAATAAAAATAAACCAAAAACACTAAGATACTTTATTTTTTCTCAATCGTGGTGTTTGTTTTTTTTTACTAGATTCATTGCTTTTGGGGAACTACTCCGTGCGCCTTCAGTCCATTGCATACACACCCCTACCAGGTATTTATTTTGTGAGATTTATTTATTTTCATTACCCCCTTAACCACAATTAATTGCTAAAATAAACTTTATTCACCTACCTTTTCCACGTGCATTCACGCTAAATACACAATTTAATAATAAAAAAATCAATCAGTTGTTCACTTTACATGTGCTACGTGCACTTAAGAGGCACCTTAATTTTTAATAAAAATGAACCAGCCGTCACAAAAAAGCATGCGCTGGCAAAAAAACGGTTCACATCACTATTAATTTTTAATTGATGAATTTGCATTTAGAGACCCAGTCTTGGAATCGTAGTCTAGGATTCGTTAAAGCATCATTTCACCCTAATAATTTGTAATTAAAATTTTAAGAAGGAACCATCGTTTTCTTATTAAGGTTTATAACCTAATAAAATGTCACCCATTGTTAATAATTTCTTAAAATGAACCCTTCATTAAAATAATTTCCCCTCACTGCATTTTTTTCTCCTTTTAATAAACATGCTTCGTGGGATGGGCACGTAAAGTCCTCTTAGTTGAACTTGTTGGTCAAGGTTATGGTTAGGTCATGATGTACATTTTTATGGTATTATGATTTGTCTATGTGTTACAATTACAATTACGGTTTGTAGTTCTTTCTTTCTTGCTTGATACGAGGATTTGGATGCTTTTATGTTGCATCGCATGAAGTTTTCGGTCGCATATGTGTAGAGGTCATACTGAATTTTTTCTAGGATGTGTATTGTTTAGGGTGGTAAATGGGTTAGTTACGTCTATGTATGTGTGTCCTTCTGTTGATTGATTTCTTTTTGATAGCCCTTTGGTTGTTTTGCATGCATTCTTTGTGATTGTCTATGTTGTGGTGTGTGTGTTTCTCTATCTCAATGGTGCCTCACGCTCCTCCTCCTATCTAGTATGTCCTACTGGTTTATAGGGATTACTCTTTCCTACTAGCTTCCATTACTTGTCCAAAGAGCTCTTTACAGCTTCCAGGATGGTGTTAAAAGGAGTGGCTATTGATTGGAGTACTTACCTGCTTACGAAGATGGACCAACATTTTGTCAAAGTAACCAGGGGAAATGTCACAAACGTCACATATGGATCCTACCTGTATGCTTTCTTGACATACTCACGCCTAAAGAATGGTGTGCTACCACCTCCTCCGTCTGATCCAATACCTCCTCCACCACCTTTAGAAGAGTCAGAACCTATTGATATAGAGGATCTTGATTCTCCTCCTCCACTGGTCATTTAGCGAAAGCACTTGAAGCGTGTGGCTGATAAAGCTCCTTCAGTTCTTCCTTCAATTACAATTCCTGCTACATCTGGCAGTGACCTCCCTGCTTACCTCACATGTAACAATTTGTTTAGAGCACATAGAAAGGGTTCTTTGAACATATCAGTACCTTCACTGAACAGTTTAGTATCAAGAGATGCTATTCCATTCCTCTATAAAGTCATCCAGAGTTCGATTGAACTTTCAGTGACAGCTTGTGTTCAACAGCTGTATGCTTCCTTTTATAAAGAACTGATGCAGTCCAAAGACCAGTTGCATAAGGCAACATCAGAGTTAGCCTCTGCTAAAGACACACTTGCAGATCTGTTTAAGCAGATGGAGCAACAAACCCAAATGATTGAGACTCAAAGAGAAGAGATATCTTCTTTGAAGATTCAGTTAACAGAAGCTCAATCAGAGGTCATTAGAATCTCAGAGGAGAAGGAGAGGATATCCAAAGAAGCTAAAGAGTTTCAAACTCTTTTAGATGCAAAACTCTCAGTCTTATAGACTGCTCATGACACAGTGGAATCACAAGCGTCCCAAATCAAACAGTTGCAAGACCAAGTGGCACAGTCACAGTCTGTTCCTCCAAGCCCTAATGTTCCTATGATTCCTTCTATCTCTAAGCAGGACTTGGCAGTTCTCCAGAGACAAGCCACCTTATGTCCATTGTTTCAAGATAAAGTGGAAAGATTGCAGTCCAGGATGGATTTGTTATGGTCAACATTTGAGCATTTCCAAGAGTATGTTCCTCCGGACCATTCTTTCTTTGTCCACTATCAGTTGCAGAAGTTGGCCTTTTATATGAAGCTTTCAATGATGGATCTTCCTCTTCCAGAGGATGGTTGGAGTGGGGCTTGGTCTTTTGAGTTGTTGATAGAAGTGGCATGTATGGTGTTTGAAGATTCTGTGACGATGGATACCATGTTGCTTTCTTACATGTATCTACGAGGTAATCTCTTAATTCCAAATGAAGTAGATATGGCCTGGTATGTGGGGGATATGATTTTGCAAGCTATTTTATATGTCAACTATTTGGAGTTGTGGATAGATGATATGTTTTAGAGTTACTCTTCAAAAGTGACAACTTGCTCTGATAATTCCTTGCACTCAATGATTGATTCTGTGGTCCTGAATCAACGTCAGAATACAGCTTCTACCTATGTCCAGAGCACTAACCAATTGAGGGTGGATCTCTTAGCTTACCTTTCCAAAAACCATCCATTTGATTCAACCTTTTTAATGCCTATCAAAGAATATCTGTCTTAGGTCCCTCATTTCCTAGCCTATTGTACTACCAACAAATGGCTCACCGCTATGATACCTATTTTTCCCTTTATCAAACCAATTCAACAACAATCTTACCCCTTGTTTTTCAACCTCGATCTTTTCCTCAAAATTTCATATTTACATATTGTTCTTTTATTGAAGATAGAGTATTTTCCCCTTCTCCACCATGCCCTTCTCCATCTATCCATATACCTTCTAATTTTCCTGTTCTTTTATTGAAGATAGAGTATTTTTCCCTTCTCCACCATGCCCTTCTCCATCTATCCATATACCTTCTACTTTTCCTATTTATCAATTAGCACCTTTCCTAATTGATTCCCTAAAATTCTCAGCCACTCCTTCTTTAACTTATTTCTCATTTTATGATTTTTCCTACCCATCTCTTCATCCTCTTTTACTTATTCCACTTCCATCTCTTGCCACTTCTATTTCTCAACCCCCTCAGTTGGTTAGTGAATATGAAGGGTTTGATCAGCAGATTCCAAGAAGAAGAGGATGGAGCTCGACTGATTCTCTTACAGGACCTCAGATAAACTGGTCAATAATTCCAGAAGATTTGACTATTGCCAGTCAAGCATACTAGAACTACCTTCATTTTGCTCACCAATATTCACAATCTCTAGATTCTTCAATGAGATTGACAGCTCATTTTGCTTGGTATCTAGCATACATGCATAGGCATTTCCATAATGATTGAAAGGCAATTCCAAAGCTTTGTATGAATGTCAATGTGAACATTGACTCCCACCAGTTGGATGTCCTATATTTTCATGCCCTATGTCTTCCTAGAAGATACCTTATTTTGCTAGAAAGGATGTGCTGCCTACAGTTCTTTCAAAATCCTCCAAAGACATTTGTAGATGAATCCTTCTCCATGGATTGTTTTCAAAACCACCAAGCCTTCAAAAGGGATCATCTTCATTGATGCCTTTGCAATGTATTTCAGATGATTCTTAATGATATATATCTCTCTTTTTGGAGGTGTCATTCAGATGGTTGTGTTAATGTTTGTGTGTGTGTGTTGTAATAATTGTATGTGATGAGATCGTGCTGATTGAGAATAATTTGTTCGAGAGCTCTTTTCAACCTATTGATGGTGGATGGATAGCCTATGGTGGAAAGCTGAAGAGAACCTCTTATATCCTTTATAAATTTGTTATGGATTTTAAATGATTAATCACATGAGTTAATGAATAACGGGAGTTTTCCTTTACTAGTTTTTTCTATCAGATACAGGTGATAAGTTGGGATTGTGGTTTGGAAAGATTATTGAAGATCCGACGGAAGATAAAATTGAGCTTTTTAATGAACTTATATCCTTCTTTTCCTTAGGTCGTGAGGACGCTTCCTTTCTAAGTGTGGGGATATGTTGAGAGTGGAAAAAGAGTGAATTTTTGGTTGATTTTTGTTATTTTTGAGGTCTGAATGATTGATTTTTTATGGATTTAGAGTGATGTATGGTTGTTAGTGGAAGTGTTTGAGAGTGTTTTGGATGATATTGATTATGTTTTGGAAGATCATGATGATTTTTAGTGGAGATATGAAGCTCTATGATGTTCTGTTGAGGTTCGGACTGGTTCCGTATACCTTCTGTATAACTTCTATTTTGTTCTGATTTTCTTCTGTATGAAGCATGGATTGATGATTAATGAAGATTGAGATCTTTTGGAAGCTTATTGAATAGTTTTTGATAGTTTGGAATGGTTTGAGTATGAGTAATGAGGTTTTGATGACCTTCTGTAACCTTCTGTAGACCTTTTGTAGAGCCTCTGTCTCTGCTCTGTCTCTATACTGTAAATGTACTGTAGCTGTGAGACATTTCTTCAATTCCTCAGAGTTTGTAAAATTACCCTGATTCTCAAACTGCAAGTCCTTATCATCCCTCTTCATGGAAGCGTATGCTTTTGATCTCTTGCTGAATTTCTTCTTTGAAACCATATTGTGATTAGGCAATGGATCATTCTTTGCAGTTTTCAATTCACGAGGCTGCTTGCGTAATGCCACTCCCCAAGCTATCTATCAAAACAGTGCAACTGTATATGAGAGATTGAGAGAGAGAACTATAAAAACATTGAAGATGAATAATATGTGATTGATTTCCATTCAAAGATGGTGTATTCCTTTGTGTTCATTATTATATTGAAGAATTCTATGAAGATGTTGAAGATTATGGTTGATTCTATCAAATCCGTGGGAGATATCTACTATGATACTGCATGAAGAATTGTTATTTTCTTTGTTTTGGTTATCAAAAGAATGAAATAAAAGCTTGTTGATGTTACAAGATAGATTTTCTTGCAAGAGAATCCCCTTTTCCTTGGTTCTCCTCTTGGGGCTCTAGGGAGAGCCATATTGAATGAAGGAATATGATGACATCTTCCTAGAAGAGTTGACTAAATTACCACCTCAAAGAGAAGTCGATCACAAGATCATACTTGAACCAGGAGCTGCTCCAATATCTAAGAGTCTGTATAAAATATCTATCCCTAAAGCAATTGAACTGAAAGATCAACTTAAGTAGTTACTGGATCAATGATACATCAGACCCAGTAATTCGCCATGGGGAGCCCTAGTATTGTTTCAAAAGAAAAAGGACGAAACTCTCTGCCTTTGCATTGATTATTGAGGTCTAAACCGGATAACAATCAAGAATAAATATCCGATCCCAAGAATAGACAAGCTACTTGATAGACTACAAGGGGTGAGAATCTTTTCCAAGATTGTTCTCCGATTTGGTTATTACCAAATAAGGATCAAGAAATAAGATATCCCCAAAACTGCCTTCAATACCAGATATGGTCATTTTTTATTCCTTGTGATGTCTTTTGGTCTAACTAATACCCCTGCTACATTTAACAGATTAATGCATGACATTTTTGAACCTTATCTTGATGAGTTTGTCCTAGTCTTCTATGATGACATCCTAACATACTCCAAGAGAAACGAAGACCATGAGCTAGAATTGTGCATTGTGTTGGACACAATGAGGATGCACAAGCTCTATGCGAAGAAAAAGAAGTGTCTTTTTCAAAAGGCAGATATAATATCTCGGATTCATAGTATTTGCTAAAGAAATCTTTGTAGATCTAGCCAAAGTTAGAGATGTTCAAGAGTGGCAACCTCCAATGACAATTAAGGAAGTGAGAAGTTTCTTAGGGCTGTTTGGATGGTATAGAATTTTCATAAAAAATTACACACTAATAGCTACACCTCTCACTGATTTGCTAAAAAAGTAAACTAGTATTGTGTGGACACCCATTGAGCAAGTTAGTTTTGAGCAGCTCAAGAAAATTTTGGTAACAACACCCATTTTAAAGCTACCTGACCTAAGTCAAGAGTTTGAGGTCGTAACAGACACAAGTTCTCTTGCACTAGGTTGTGTGCTTATGCAGCAAGGTCATCCGATATCCTATTCCTCAAGGAAACTGAAAATACATGAAAGGAATTATGCCACCCATGATCTCAAGCTGTTAGCTGTGATCCATGCTCTCAAATTATGGCGACACTATTTTCTTGGAGGCAAGTTTACTTTGGTCACTGACCACAAAAGTCTCAAATGGATCTTTACTCAACTAGACCTCAACATGAGGCAGTGTCGGTGGATTGAAGTCTTGCAAGAATTTGATTTTGAAATCAAGTTCAGATTTGGGAAAGAGAATGTGATTGCTGATGCATTAAGATGTAAATCTTTTTTGAATGCACTTATCATGGAAGAGCCATCTAAAGGAGAGACTTTAGCTACCATGATATGGATGCCTTGCAATCCAGTCATTGAGCTAGCCAAATAAGAGGTAGAAAATGATCTTAAGTATCAACTAATGCTTAGAGAAATCCTACTTAAGGACACTGATCCTAAGCTCAGAGTCAAATACCAAAATTTCACTGTGGATGATGGACTTGTCTATTTTAGGACAAGGCTCTAAATTCCCCTCAGTCAAGTGCTGAAAAAGAAGATATTATGGGAAGCCCATGACTCCCCATTCTCAGGACACCCTGGCTATGTAAAAAATCTTAATGCAGTTAGGAAAAGTTACTACTGAAGCATGATGTACTCAAATATGTTACCGAATGCCTAAGTTGCCAAGGGTGAAAGCTAAGTTACTCAAATATCTTTAGGCTTTATGGATTGCCTAAATGGATCGTTAGTGATCACGACTCTCTATTTACGTGACATTTCTAGAGAAGCCTATTTGAAGCAATTGGAACCTAGCTTTGTTTTAGCACAGCTTACATCCCCAAACTGATGGTCAAACAGAGTGGGTTAATCAAGTCATTGGAGATATAGTGAGAGCTTACTGTTCCAAAGAATTGACAAGGTGGATACAATATTTGCCCTTAGTAGAATTTTCCTACAATGCATCATATCACCAGAGTATTCAAATGACTCCATTTCAAGCATTGTATGGGCAAGATTGTTTGATGCCACTGAATTACTCTGATCTAACCCTAAAGGTTGAGGCTTCTAAGAAAATGCTAGAAGACATGGATGATCAAGTCAAAACTATCAGACAAGACATCCAAGGTGCCAAAGATCGCCAGAAAGCTTATGCTGATCTAGGATGGCAAGAGCATATCTTCCAAGAGAGAGACATGGTTTTCATCCATCTATTCCCAAAGAAGAGTTCTCTGGTATTGGGAAATTTCAAAAAGTTCAGTCCAAGGTATTGTGGACCATACAAGGTTCTCAAATGCCTAGGAGCTAATACCTACAAACTGCAAATTCCTAACTATGTGAAAGTCCACAATGTATTTCACGTTAGTCTTCTGAAAGCTTATGTGGCAAATCAAGATCATATTCTTGATGATTAGCAAATTGTAATGCCTAGTTAAGGAGCCCTTGAATTCTAGCCTGATAAGATCCTAGATGTAAAAGAGAAACCTCTGAGAAATAGAAAAATTAGAGAGTATCTTATCTAGTGGAAAGACTATCCTGAGGAGGATGCTACTTGGATAGAAGAGACAGCTCTAGAATAATAGTTTCCCCAATTCTTTTTGAGATAAGGACATCTCGATTCCCCTAACGAGGAGAGGATGTAATGTTCCCTCCATAACACTTCATATCTAGAAATAAATTTAGACTTGAAGTGTTTTAAAAAATTACTCGTTGAGTTATCACACAAGTGACCGCATGTAATATCGAGTCTTGCATTAAATCAATTTTGCAATCCGACATGATAAGATGCATCAATGTTCCCAGCCAATAAGAAGCAAAGACACCTTGTAAATAATATTACGACAGCTTGATCATAATATTTTTCGCATTATATTTGATTTAGCATTCTTGGTTCCATTTAATGCATCAAAGATCACATTGATTTTGTAACGACAAGAAAAATTGCAAAAGCCTTAATCGGTAGACAAAGAATGCACAAAAACGAGCATGATATTGAGTAAGTTAAGTATCAAAGAGTATGGCATGACTTTAAAACCTAGATAAGTCATGAGATAACTTGGCCAGAAACCACTAGATGAAGTCGTTTTGAAAAAAAAAATGTTTAAAAAAAATAGTCCACAAATCATTACTTTTTTATGCCAGGAGGGAGAGAAAGCATTTTAAAATCATCCCCATACCAACATCCAATAGATAGGTAATCAAAAAGCCTTTTTTATAAAGTTTACTTAGCTCTTAACAAGCAGCCAAAAGAATGAGTCGACTGCATGCTCCCCCTCATGGCTATAAATACACCCCCTCTCCTTCACTAAGTAAGGAAGACCTCCCGATGATGGAAAATTTTCTCTACATCTCTTTTTCATTCTAGCTTGAGCCTTGAAGGAGGAAAATTATCCCTATTCTACCTCATTTCCATTTTCTCTACCCCTTGTTACGTATTCCTTCCATATAGCCAATCGCCAAGCAATATGCTGGCAATTTTTTTTTGGATGACCACCAACTCTCCCTGAACTACCACGTTAATTTCACTTGACATCCATGGCTCCACGAGGTCGCAAAAATTTAAGAAGCCCATTTGAAGTAAGAGAATCAAGAAACACGACCGATGGAGAAAATGACGTAGTAGAAATTGGTGAATCCCTTGTTCCTACAAACTTGATAGAGGTAACATCTCATCAATTTGAAAAAAAATAATGTTTTATAGTCTTATCACTATATTTGGCTTTAAATGAATATAAACACATTCTAAAGAAAATGCATATGAACTGTTGCTTAGGAAAATAGCCTAAGTAGTATAATAACTAACTATTCAGTGAAAAGACTCTTTCACTTGGAAAAGGAATATATGCCTATCATTAAGAAATTATCGTAATTATGATTTATTTTGTGATATTTATTGTTATTTCGTTAATGACACATGTGATTATAATAACTGAAAAAAGGTAGATGAAGTTAGGGAATGGAATATTTTATAAATTTCCCTTGACATTGACTATCTCTATTTAATTTTTCTAATGATAAAAAAATACAAATGAGTTTGATACTTATTTATAGAAAATCATTTAGATAATATCATGAAATAATCAATGCATTAGATCAATAGAGAATTGCATAGGAAAATATATACTAGATGCACATAAATTAGGTGCATGGAAGTATAATTCAATATATAAAAGATGAAAGAAAAATTACACTTATGATTTTTGTATTGCTTAGAATAAAGTTTTTAGAAAAACAATAAGCAATGCACTTAGAACATATCTAAATAAAAATTGATATTTCTAAATAATATTGAAAGTTAGACAAATGGTCATACATCATTGATTAAACCATAGAATATGAGTATTAAAAAAAAGATTTTCTTATTGAAAACACATGCAATGTTAATATTAATGGTTATATTGGGGAGAGTGTCAATATCATGAGTTGACCCTGTATAAATCAATGAGAAAACCTTACCTAAAATATTGAGAATGTTGAGGCAAAAACAACTATGAAATACTCGACAACCTTGAGACATCAGTATCAAGAAATTAAATAAATATTAGAAGTTTGTAGGACTTGTTGGACATTGATAAGAATTTGTCGATACTAATTCTAAAGTCTAAATAGACTTGAAAAAGCATTTGAAATCCTGCTAAGTGCGGGTTAGGGCAGGGTAGTACATGAATTGCCTACCATAGGTATAAATGCCTATATTATCTTTTAGGGTGAAAATACCAAGTTTTCATAAGGATAAAATAGACTTTAGATTTGCTAAATAACTTGCGGAACCAAAAAAAAAGTTGCAAGTAGGAAGCAAAACCCTAAGAATAAGGTGGGACCTTAAAAGAGAAACCCTAGAATTGGGTGGGGCTGCTTTCTATGTTAAAAACACTTACTACTGTTTCTTTTTTGATTTGTGTATGCATTCATGGTTGCACATGAAAGATTGATTGTGCTTGCAGCAGAGACGCTAGATCTGATTGTAAATATATAATCATGATAATAAGATGAATGATCGCGTTATGCATCCCCCACGGCTAGACACAAAACCTTCTCCAAGGGGGATTATTTTATACCGTCGCGAGAAGCTTTGGACCGGCCGCGATGGCGAGAGTTCATTCGGCTAGGAATCCATTAGGCAGGAGGAGGCAGAAGTGCTAGGGGGGCTCTAGCCGTAAATCTCTTGATCACATCTAGGAACTACCTGATCCTCATGCGAATCAGGATGGGAACTTGGAGCCCCTGGTACTAATAAAGAGACAGAAATCTCGGAGGGTTTGCTTTCTTCTGTAGAGATAGAAGGGATTTTCCGATGATGAATGGAGGCTTTATCTTTTGCGTAGGCAGAAGGAAAAAAGCATTGTAAATAACTTTGTGAAATAATAAATAAATATATTTTTCCAAAAGATTATTTTTCTATGTCTTTGTATTGTGTCGTAAAATTACGGGAAGGAACCTATAATAACGGGTTAATTAACGAAGTTGCTTTCATATGTCATAACTTAATGTGATAAGTAATTAGAAAACTAAAGAAAACCATTTGTGGGAAGCAAGTGGGCGAGATCATTGATGGATCCGTCCTACAAATGGGTGGTCCCGGTAAGCTGGGAGCTTCTCTCAAGAGATTGAATGAAACATTAATTAGGAAAAATGAGATAGAGCTGAGCGTTGACTTACATAGGGTCAGGTCTTAAAACCTTGATCAGTAATTATCTTAGAGGAAAGGTGCGGCAACTATGCGAAAACTCCGTTAAGGTTCCCTAAATCTTAACTAGTTGATGGAAAAAAGCGTTGCACTCCATGAACCAAGGGTAACTACAATCGCTCCAGTCAGACAAGAAGCCCTTGTGGCACACCTTTGATGGAGCTAGCTAATGCATCAAGACTTCAGTTGTCAAATAAGGACCCCGAGCTTGCAGGTTGATCCTCGTGGGGACGGCCAGTACCTTGCATTATGGGGTGGACTTTGGGAAACCCAAACAATAGACCCGGTGCATTCTCGCGAGTGCCGGGTGAAGCCGTCTAGGACAGTTCCCTAATGGACCACTAAAACGTACTACTAGGGAATTATTAGGTAGGCACGTGAAATAGAGGTACCCACATCGTGGACCTCCTCTCTAAATGCTAAAAATACCTCTTCATCCAAGGTGCCAATTCCTCTTGCTTCACCACCATCATTTTATAATAACCCAAACTATTGTCATGCCAATAACTCTCTTAACTCTTTGGAGCTACTTTGGGTGAAGATGAAATTTGATGGTTGGATGCAGATAATTTTTTGACATATATGCAGAAAAACACTGTATTGGGGAATATGGAAATTTCCCATAAGTTTGGGACATGTGGTCAAATATTTGGATTTGTCATAACTTGAACATTATAACTCCAAATCAAGCGCTCTATAGCTCAATAGATTCCATTTTTCAAGTGCTTTCCAATGAGGTTACATCATATGGTTTTGAAAAACTTGTGGGCATGTTATCCGAGTGTCACCTTTTTAGTATTCAACAATTAGGAATTGGGAGATTCCCAAACTCACTAATATTGTGTTGAAATGCAAATTAGACCGTTAGATTGCATCATGCTGCTTCAAGTAGTATGTCATTGCTTTAGGTTTTGACAAAAAAATTTAGATTTCTGGCATCAAACAGTGGTATATTTTATTAGGCTTTAAATCGAGAGATATAGAACAACATAGAAATGATTATATCATCTTACTTTCAGAAATGTGTTACTGCTTCATATAGGAAATTCAAATTTTTGCTATCAAACATTATTTTTTTTTGGTGTTTTAACATAGAGAAATGTTTAAATACACGGGATCTAGAGCATGGCACATTCAGAAGCTATGGAGGTTGAAAAATGAAAAAGAAACTCACGAAGACAGTGACCCTAGCAAGGACAAATTCTTACACAAGTGAATTAGGTTCCAAGATGGAGACTAGGACTCATAAACACAATCTTGTGTATTGAGAGTGACATGACACTTTACTAGAAAGAAAAGAGTACTATCATTGCATTAGAAAAAGATTGCAAGTATAATGCTTTAAAAGGAATTGAGTGGTGGTACTTTCTCCTACTGTGCTTATGGGATTTTGGTCCTAAGCCCTCAGTGCTCCTCACAAAGGGACTAAAGTAGGTGTGATTGCAAATATTTCAACACCCCTCCTCAATCACAACCAAAAGTACAAAGCATATAGAGGCTTTAGTGAAAACAATACCTGCAAAGTGTGGGGACACCATAAACATGGCAAAACTCCAAAGGTTGTCGTAGAAAGGCTAAGTATGGGTACCACAAACATGATGGACATCCAGAGGTTGTAGCAGGAGCCTCACAAAGTGTACAGAGGCTGAAGTACAGGGCTAATTGAGGAGTTTGCAAGTTTATGTCTAAGGCATTAGGGCTAGGAAATGAGAAGCTAAAAAAATCTATTTGAATAGAAGGACTGATGATGTTTTTCATTCTCCTAGTGGTCTTCTTTTTATTCTTCTTCCTTTGTTTTGTTTTCTTCTTCTTATTTGATTGCAACTAGATAGGCCTTTTGGGACCCTTTTTTGGAGTGGTAGAACTTCTCGGTGTGTCTGGTCCTTTTGCAAAAGTCACAAAAGAGCTGATCCCTCTTGCCTTTGTACATGTTGGCAACATATAATGCATGTTCATCTCTAGAGGTGCTTGGTTCTTCCTTAGTTTTTAGCTTCTTTTCCTCTTCTAATAGTGATGCCTGGATATCAACAAGTTCAGGATTTGGCATATTGATTAAAGTTGTTGATAAATTATTATATTCAAGAGGCAAACTCTTAAGTAGAACACCGATGCAAACATATTCTTCCATTTTAATGTTGATTCCTGCAAGGATTCGAAGAGGGCATCCCCCCTTTTGATTTGAACAAAAAATCTCCCCATTTCGCCCTATGGTTTGGGAGATACGCTCAATTTTGTGCTTAGAGGTACTGTGGGACATGCAACAGTCCTGCACAGTAAACCCACAAAAGTCAATTACAGAAAAGCCTTCTTTATGATTGAGTGTAGGCCCCATAGCTTGATTTGAAGAGGGCATCCCCCCTTCGATCTGAACGAAAAATCTCCCCATTCCGCCCTATGTTTTGGGAGATAAGCTCAATTTTGTGCTCAGAGGTACTGTGGGACAGGCAGCAGTCCTACACAGTCAGCCCACAAAAAGTGATTACAGAAAAGCCCTAATCATTTACTGTCAAAGACATTTTTAATAGCCTCGTAGAGGGGATCAAGAGCTTTAATTTGAATCAAAAAGTTTGGCGATTGGACCTTCCTAGCCCAAGATATTGCCATTTCTGTAATAAGGGGTCTGGTGGACTGCACTTGGGATGGCACACCACAAGGGTAAAGCAAAGGCCCAGGAGGACTTCCACTATGAAATAAGGGACTCCCGTGCCTCAATGAACGATCCTAGCTCAGCCCAAGAGGATTGTGAAGACATGTTTGAAGAGGGTGCCCCCGAGATGGACCGCTTCTCTATGCTCAACCAAACTCTATACCAACATGAGACTCATCATATTGAACGACATCAAGAGATGGAACAACACCATAGGGAGCACACTCATGGGAATGGCTAGCTGAGAGCAGAGTTTTGAGCTCGGATTTGCCTAAAATTTGCCAAAAAATCCGAAATTTAGGGGAAAAATATTCAACATCGAAGGCGGCGGCTCCAACTAGGATAATTTTAAGCACCAAGTGAAATACGACTCTTAAAAGGCGCCCGAGTGACACTTGATGATTTTTGATAATTTTTCAAATTGCTGTGCGGGTTGTCACGAGTTGCCAGCCAATGCGGCCTATCAAGCTGGATGCCCAGGATTTTTCAGAGCTCAATTTTGGAGCCCGGACGGGGAAATGGCCAAGAAACCGGTCAAGATGCGAAGAGGTGGACTTATTTTTGGCCAAAGTGGGCATGAGCTTTGGGAGCCCAAGTTTTTCATGCAACATGAAATGTGACATCAAATCGTAGGCAACATGGAGAAGAAGAAAAGCGTGAGAAAACTGGCGCCGATTTTTGCGCTTGATTCTTGGGAGATGGAGGATGGGGGTTGCATACAACCCACCCAAGTGATCATGGGCCTTGATTCCCTTCTGTATGCTCAGCATTTCGCCGCCCTTCACCCGCACAATAATGGCTTGGATGAAGAACTGTGATTTTAGTCTTTCTCTCTCCTCTCTCTCTCTCCCCTAAGGGGCTGTTCTTGTGTGCAAGAGGAAAATGAAGAATGGTGGAGGAAAGCTTGTCCAAATGAGACCGGATTGCTTCCGGGTAAATGTAGACATCAAGATTGCTGATCTTGAAGATGCTGTACATTGAATGAGGGCTGACACGCAGTCCCGTAGCAAAATCGAGATCCCGAGATACAAAGCCTAAGCAGTAAATCAAATTTTATGAAGAAAAAATGAGTTTTTATGCTCTTTGGTTGATGAAATATTGTTCCCATGGGCTGATTATGCATTATGATGTTGTTTGCTATGAGTTTGATCAGTTTATGCTCTGAAAATCAGAAAATCATAAGTGATATGGCTGAAATAAGTGTTATAAAACCCGTAAAACACGCATTTAAGGGGTAAAATGGGAGTTTTTTTGCAAAATAAAGGGGAAATATGAGATATAACATCAATAAAACCTAAAATTTTGCTGTCAAAGAACCTAAGGGCCACAACCCACGATCAATCTTAATTTCTAGTCATTTTTTATTGAAAAAAATAGAGAAAATATACCAAAAAATGGTGAAAAATGGGTTTTAAATGGAAGAAAATTAGGAAACGATAAAAAAAAAATCCAAAAAATTACATAAGTGTTTGTGCAATGTATAATGAAGGTAGAGCACGAGGTTGGCCTCGGTTTACCCTCATTTCTATGTTTTTGTCCGTATTAATCGCTTTCTCTACAAAGAAATATACATAAAATGACTCTTACACCTATCAACGGTTGCAAAACATTAAACGGTAGGGTGAGAGGGGAGTTTGAGCGTCAAAGTATGATTTTAAATCTAATTTATGTGTTGCATCATGCCTATAAGACATTGTTTTAAAATAAAAGAAAAGGTAGCATGAGCGTAAGGCTCGGTGTCTCTCCTCGTTTCAATACATAAACGTTAGCATGGAAATCATGGAAAGATTGGTTTCGCACGATACACAATGCTGATTTTCTTATGTTTGTGCACTAAACCGTTCACATCATGCACTATGCATGGTTCATGGTATCAAAGGAAAATCTCCTGGACTGCATAGCAATTGTTTTCTTAGGACTTTGACCCACGATTGAGAGTGTGAGGTTATCCCTTGCCGTAGGATAGAGGGTCAGTTTCCTAAGGGACTGTTAAGTGAGGAAGCATGGTATATCTCCTGGAAATATGAGAAATATAAAAGAGAGAAGTTTGTGTTTGTTTGTGTTATATGTTTAGCAGTGCATCAAAGGGCCAATTCCTGGGATGTAGGAGAGCTGCAGTGGGGCTCCGACTATTAGTCGATGGAGTGCCTCCTATGTGCGTGTGACAAGGGGTTATGCCTATGTACTTTGGGTTCTCCCTTTGAGGAGTTTTAGGGAAATGTTGGACTATAAACTATAAATGCATGAATTAAGCTTTACGACAGTTTGTCCTTTAGCATTGGATTGACGCTCCTGGTCTGCGAGGCCGTGAGGTTGTTTGTGTGTCATGAGCATGAAGTCCGGCTAGTGCTATAGCCAGTGCTGGCCCATTTTAGGTCCCATCAGTGGTGCGTCTGCCGGGAGCTACCAATAAGTGGTGGTTTTTGGATCTAGGGTTTGTAGGGACCAAAAGACAGTTGGTTTATGTCCTCTGACAAGGACCGTCAAGCCGAAATTCAAAAAGCAGAACGTACTGAGAGGGCTAGATGGTGGTTAGAGATTGTAAGTCGTTATTTTCCTCAAAGGAGTAGCCCCGTACGTATAAGAGGCAGTGGTTTTAGTCACCCAACTGCTCCACATAGTCTGTTAGGTGCAGGAGGAAGTGTAAGTTCTTCTTCTCCTCCACCAAGTCTACCCGCTTCAAGTGGAGGTGTGATTCCGACAGTTCAAACTCCCTTTGCTAATCCGACTGTCACCATGGCACAACGTATTGCAATTCCTGCAGGGACGCCGAATTTACCAGCTTTAGGAGTTCCCTTGCCCATTTTTAATGGGTTAGCGGAAGAGGATGTGGAATTTCACATTTGTGAGTTCCAAAGATTGATGTTCAATTATCGCATCCAAGATGAGGGACATCTCATGATGTTCTTTAATGTGATGTTAAAAGGAAGGGTTGCGGTATGGTATCACAGCATAGAGTCTGGAACCATAACCACAATTGATCAATTTTATGCAGCTTTCCGAGGAGAATATGCCCCTGAAAGAGGTGGCCAATATTGGTTGCGTGTCTTGAATGTAACAGGCCAAGGCCCGCATGAGAATGTGAAAGCATATGCCAAGAAGCTTAAGGAAGTGTTTCGTAAGTTACAAACTTACATTCCCATTCCGCCGGCTGCCCAATTGCAATACTTTTTGCATGGGTTGGATTTTAATATCCAAGTACAATTGAGCAGTGTGGCCTTGGCAGATATAGACACCGCTATTACACGGACAGAAGGAGTAGAAGCACGATTACAAACGGCCCACTCCTCTCGAATTAATGTTAATGCGGGTTTAATACCTGGAGGCAATCCATCATTGACAAATGGAAGTCAAGGGATGCCTATGACTAACCCTAATGGGAGAGGGAATGTGGTTCAGAATGTACCTTTGCTGCCAACTCCTCCCAGTGTGACTATGCCTATGGCAAGTTAGTTGTCTCCACCAAACGTTGGAGGCCAAGTTTCGAATTCTAATGTTGTTCTTGTGGGTCAACAACCAATGCTAAATCAGATGGTTAGGCCAATGGAATGACGGGTAGACGATCGAGGCTACAAGTCGAGTGCATCTAATGTCCTTGGCGAAGTTAAGGATATGATGAGGCATTATACTGACATGATTTCCGAACAATATGGACAAATAGATGTCGACGTTAATTTCTTGAAGAAGCAGTAGAATCTGATAGGGAGTCAATGCCTTAAAGAGGGTGGACCCTCAAGATTCAGTTGTAAGTGGTGTGGTAGACAGCATTTTCCTAGAAACTGTCCAAATGTTAAATGCGATATTTGTGGGAAGTTGGGCCATTTAGCTGCTACCTGTTGGAGTAAGATTAGTTCCCTCCAACAAGGGAGTAAACAGCCGGGCCCAGTAAATCATAGAGCACAAGGAAATAACTTGCAGCAGAATGATGCACCAAGACAAATATTGCAGAGGGGAAAAACAACTGTAGAAGAGTTGCCACAAGGCAATGGAGTCAGCCTTATTGAGGCTATATGAGTCAATGATGCTGAAACCTCTAACTTAAGAACCGTGACAAGAGGCCAAAAGGCTAAAGAGGTTGACAAAGGTAATGCAAAACCGGTCGAGGGAAACCCTAAACAAGGGGATAAGGGGACGCAAGTCCAGAATCCTAGCATGGAAGGGGGACCGCTAAGGCCGGTTGACAGAAAATGCGACCCTAAAAAGGATGAGGAAGTGCCAAGAAAGAAGGCAAGAGCTAAGAAAGAAGCACCAAAACCGGTCCAAAGACCAAAAGAGAGGATGGTTTGGCGAGAAAAGAGAGCTTTGGCTACTTATCATGACTTTGATTTAGCAAGTTCTCTTTGTGAAGTCAAACCAGATGTGAACCTCTTGCAATTGATTAAATCATCTCCAGGAGTACGCAAGGAATTTAAGAAAATCCTGTGTATTCGGTATATTTAGAACCTTTGGGCATAGCACAAGTAGGGGAAGATTGGTTTGATCATGCTGAAAAGAATTGCCCTAGGGTTCCAGCTTATGTGGATGGAATATTAGTGGAACATGCCGTTGTAGACGCTGGATCCTCCGTCAATATCATGAGTTCAGAGTTGATGGAGAGGTTGGGTCTAGGCATCCAAAAAGATAGCTCCACCCTTCTTAGAATGGCTGATGATATTTTGAGACAACCAGAAGGTTGCGTTTCCATGTTACAGTTGCGAGTGTAGAATGTTTCTTAGACTTTAGGGTGATCAGATTTGTAGGACATCCTAGCTATCGAGTCTTGCTAGGGAGGCCTTGGATCTTACGAATAGACTGTCAAGTCGATATACCCATTGGTCGAGTGGTTCTAGTTAGAGGTGCTAATCGAGTAATAGTCGATGCTTACCCTGAGTCTCTGCAAAGTGAGAGAGCTCCTTTATCTTCTATTGAATTAGAAACAGCTGATGATCCATCTGGTAGTGAGACATCATCCAGTGATGAATCTAAAGAAGGGTCCACTATAGAGGATATTTATCAGATAACTCTAAATGATCCAATAGAGCCGCAGGAAAGGATAAGATATGCAGATGTGATTGAGTTAGACCTTGGCACGCCGAATGATTCGCGGCCAATTAAATTAGGTTCCATGCTCAGTTTAGCAAAAAGGGAGGACTATGTGTCCTTGATTCAAGAATTCCGCGATATCTTTGCTTGGAGTTATGATGAGCTGAGAGGCATTCCTCCCAGCCTGGCAGTTCATACTATTCCTGTAAAAGAAGGCAGTCATCCTATGCGTCAGAAGGTAAGGCATATGCCTTTCGAACTGAGGGACGGGCTGTTTGAGGAGTTACAAAAGTTACAGAAAGCTGGGTTAATCTTCCCTGTTCAGCACACAGAATGGTGTTCACCAGTTGCTATTAGGAAGAAGAAAAATAACCAGATCGGATTATGTGTAGATTTTAGAGAGCTGAATAAGCAGACAGTTAAGGATTACTACCCATTGCCATTTATTGACCAGATTTTGGATCAATTAGCGGGTAGGGAAATATATTCATTCATGGATTGCTTTGTGAGATACAACCAGATGGCAATTGTAGAAGAGGACAAGTTGAAAAAAACTTTCATTATTGTCTTTGGTACTTTTGCGTACCATTGATGGCCTTTGGTTTATGCAATGCACTTGGATCATGGCAACGAACAGCAGACAAGACCTTTGGTGACATCTCCCCAGATGAGCTGAAAGTGTTTATCGATGACCTAGGGGCAGCCACTATAAGGGAAAGGATGTTGATCATTTTAAGAAAGTGTTTTGAGGGCTGCAGACAATTTTGTATCGCTCTTAATCCACTGAAGTGTGTCTTTGGAGTGCCTTATGGGCTATTGCTAGGTTATGTGGTCAGTTCAGTGGGAATCGCAAAACTGACCTTGAAAAGATCAAGGTCATAGTTGCTATGAGTCCACCATGCACTCCGAAAGAGGTTCATAGCTTTTTGTCATCGATAGGGTACTATTGGAGGTTTATAAATGCCTAGGCAGAAAGAACGTTGCCATTAACGAACTTATTATCCTTTAGCTGTCTATTTGAATGGAGTGACCCTTATAAGGTAGCTTTTGAGGATGTGAAACAGGAGCTAGTAAAAGCACCCGTTTTAAAGGCACCTAAAAGGGGCGAGGTATTCTATATATTTTCAGCAGAGCCACCATGCATAGTATTAGCTGTTGTTTAGCCCAAATTTGGGAGGAAAAGTGGTATCATCCGATAGCTTTTGCTAGTCAAAAATTGGGCATTTCAGAGATCAACTATACCTACATGGAGAAGTTGTGTCTTGCGATGGTCTTTAGGACTAATAAATTCAGGCGCTACATCCTCTATGAAAAGGTAGTGTTCTATACGAAGGCAGAAGGGCTTAGATTGCTTATGAACAAGCTGCAGCCGCCTGATCGTTTGGCAAAGTGGTTAATCACTTTGCAGGAGTTCGATTATGAGATTAAGAGTAAGCCATCGAGGTTGCAGGGTATTGTGGAATGCCTTCTGGATTTCGAGGAGCCGAAAGAGACTTTGGCTAAAGGAAGCGACATTGCAGAAATGTTTAAAATTGATACAGCTTCTATCCCATCTTGGTATGATGCTATTATGCATTATCTATCGACAGGAGAGACTGGAGCTGGTTTATCAAAGTCCGAAAAGAGGAAAATTAAGCAACAGGCTTTGAAGTTTTCCTTGATCGCAGGGACACTATATCAGCAGGGTGTTGATGATATCTATCGCTGATGTTGATGCCTGACGAGGTTCCTTTCATCTTGGAAGAGTGCCATGACTCCCATGTGGAGGGCACTTCGCGGGACAGTTGACGGCGCAGAAAGCTTTACGAGCTGGATATTGATGGCCGTCCATCTTCCAAGATTCTTTTGAGTATGTTAAGAGATGTGATACTTGTCAAAGGCATGACAGTAGAGAGAATAGGAAACACCCACTTACGCCTATCATGGCTATCCTTCCATTTGAGAAGTGGGGCATTAACTTTGTGGGTCCTATCACCCCATCGTCTACTACCCAGAAGAGATACATTATAGTAGCAACTGATTATTTTACAAAATGGTCAGAAGCGTGGGCGACGAGGCAGGACAATGCAAAAGAGACTGCAAGCTTCCTTTTAGATCAGATTATCTAACGTTTTGGTCCACCGAAAGAATTAGTGTCGGACCGTGGAACCCACTTTTTGAACAAAGTGATCAAAAGCTTGATTGAAGCTTTTGACAAATCAAGCATAATAAAATGACCCCTTATAATCTGCAAGCAAATGGACAAGTTGAAAGTACTAATAAGCAGCTTGTGGGTATCTTGTCTAAAATAGTCTCTGAGAAGAAATGCGACTGGGACAGGAAGTCGTATGTGGCAGTATGGGCATACAATACAACGTTCAAGTGAGCTACCGGCCATACTCCATTTAAATTGGTTTATAGGGAAGAGTGTATGTTACCCCTCGAAATCGAATTGCCAACCATATGGTTTGCAATTAACCACTCCTTGGGAGATGAGGATTCCCTCTTTGAACGTTTCATGACCATAGCCCACCTGGATGAACTGAAGTTGCAGAGCTTATTACACCAGGAGGTAGCTAAACGTCGGATGAAGCAGTTGCATGACCTTAGAGCAAAGAAGTATACCTTTAAAAAAGGGCAATTAGTTCTGTACTATGATGTGCATAGGGAGATGTTTCCAGGGAAGCTGAAACCTAAATGGGATGGCCCCTACAAGATTGTCAGGATAGGGAAAAATAGGTCTACGGCTCTATTAGCTGATCTACAAGGAGTAGAGTTTAAAAATAAGGTTAATCTTAATAAGATTAAACCTTATTATTTCTAAGTATGCTAATACAAAGAAAATGCATTGCAGGTCCATGCTGGGGGATGATTGGAGACCTGCAAAAGAGCTTAAAGCTAGTGGATGGGTCGGTTAATCCCTTATTTGGAGCACCCATATCTGGATAGAGATACCATCAGGGGAAACTTATCTGGTGGAGCAAAGGATACAAAGTGATTGAGCAAGAAGACGAAACCTTTGTATGGGAGATCAAAGTCTTTTGCCATCACTGCTTACGACTATTGACAAGTATCCCTATTGAGTTCAATGAAGAAGGTGGGATGGAGCCGTCAGTTCATCCTCTAAACATGTTGCATTTTGATTATCATAATTACGAATAGAGGAGTTCATGATCAGGCTGTGTAAACCTATTGTGGACATATATATTATATTTTGATGGAGCATCCAGGGGCCCTAATAAAAAAGGGAGTGTTGGAGTAGTAATCCGAGATCCCCGATGTAGAGTTACGATGAAGTTAGCTACTTATCTTGGGGCATGATTCACTAACAATATGGCGGAGTATAAAGCCTTGATTATAGGACTGCATATTACCAAATAAGGTGGTATTTGTCGGTTGTTAGTAAAAGGGGACTCCCAGTTGATTCTGAATCAACTAGATGGGACATACACAGTGCAGAATCCCATCCTTTGTATGTATCATCGAACTACGATGACCCTACTTGAGGAGTTTGAGAGAGTGTCTTTTCAGCTGATTCCACGTTAGTGGAATCAGTTTGCAGATTCACTGGCAAATCTTGCTTATGAAGAAGACATTTTCTTTAATTGTGGTCCTAGTTTGGATATTGTGATCAATGATGAAACAGGACCCGGTTGCTTGTGGGGTATGTTATCAGAGCATGCAATATATGGCAGATGATGGTTGATATGGGTGATGCAAAGAGTAGCCGAGACCAATCTACCGTTATTATCCTGGACCCATAGGTTAATTAGACAACATGTTATGCATACACCTCTTGCTATATATGCAGGAGGGATGGGTCATAACCTTATGCATTTAGTTTAGGGCTATGAGCCCTGGGGTTTTTCCTCCTTGGAAAGGGGCATATTATTGTATATCTGTATTATTTCGGGGAGGGATGTGTAGGTGCTATTTTGTTTGATCTTGTTAGGCCAAGAGGGCAAGTGTTGCGAGGTTTTGAATGTTTTATTTCGTAAGGCCAAGAGGGCCGATCAAGTTTTGTAGTGAAGTGCTTTATTTAATTAGGCCAAGAGGGCCAGTCGTCTGTTTAGTGCAGGTACAGTTAATGGTTTCTTGTTTTAGTTTTGTGCTAGACAGGTTCGGAAGAAGAGCTTGGAAGGAGCCTTGTGTTGTGAGGAAGCTTCTCGTGGCCCTATCCAGGTGATATCTTTCCTTTATGAGTACTGTGGTTTTTATGCTATATATGTCTGTGTACTTGTAAGGGATTTTCTTTTCTTGTTGGTGACCAGCAACTAAGGCATGAAGTCCCAGGTTTAGGTTCAGTATGTTTGAGGGAGGTCTGAGTAGTTGTTGCCTCCTGTAAAGACATTGTCAAGCATCAAAAGACCTGTTTTAGAAGGAAGTTCTAGTGACCCTGTTCTGCTAGCCTGCTAGGCAGCCATTCTAGGAGTTCTTGTTAGTTGTAAGGCAGTTAGAAAAGTCCGCCAGAAGGAAAAATAATGAGGATAGAGGAAGAAAAACCCTGAATATCTCAAAGAAAATAAATATATATGAAGATGTGTAAAAAGGGGTTCTAACCCCCTATAAAACTAGAAAAGAAAAGAAACAAAAATTTATAAGCAGTTGATCATTGCCTAGTGAAGGCCTGGTAGGTTCGTGGGGACAAGTTTGACCTGGGGCCGATGCCTTGTCTTCCTAGGGGTGGCATCTTGTTGGAAAAGAAGGAAGTCAGGAAGGTTGAAGCAAAAATAAAAGTGAGCGTCAGAAAAGGATTAAGTGTCGCCTTGCAAGGGCTTGGTAGGTTCTTGGGTACCGAGACAGGACCTGAGGCCGATGCCCTGTTCTCCTTGGGTCACTACACTCAGCTCCCTCCTTTTTACATGCCCGAGTATGGAAAAAATAAAAACCTAAAAGAAGCAATGTGCTGAAAGAAAATACTTCTTGATCAGGCTATAGGAGTCCTCGCCTAGTAGGAGCTCCTGGTTGTGTTGTCCTTAGTTAGGTAGGTAGTTCAAACCACCACTTAAGGCAACCTCTTTGATAGTTCTTTTTAGTTTGGCCGTGTTGGAGCAGTCGGTTAGTGACTAGCTTCGGACCTTCTATCAGATTATGCTAGGCCTACTCGATTTTAAACACCAAGTGAAATACAACTCTTAAAAGGCATCCGAGTGACACTTGTTGATTTTTGATAATTTTTCAGACTGCTGTGCGGGTTGTTAGGAGTTGCTAGCCAATGAAGGATGTCAAGCCGAACGCCTAGGATTTTTCAAAGCTCGATTTGGAGCCTAGACGGGGAAATGGCCAAGAAACCAGTCAAGATGCGAAGAGGTGGACTTATTTTTGGCCAAAGTGGGCATGAGCTTTGGGAGCCCAAGTTTTTCATGCAACATGAAATGTGACATCAAATCATGGGCAACATGGAGAAGAAGAAAAACGTGAGAAAACTGGCACCGATTTTTGCGCTTGATTCTTGGGAGATGGAGGATGGGGGTTGCATACAACCCACCCAAGTGATCATGGGCCTTGATTCCCTTCTGTATGCTCAGCATTTCACCGCCCTTCACCCGCACAATAATGGTCTGGATGAAGAACTGTGATTTTAGTCTTTCTCTCTCCTCTCTCTCTCCCCTAAGGGGCTGTTCTTGTGTGCAAGAGGAAAATGAAGAATGGTGGAGGAAAGCTTGTCCAAATGAGACCGGATTGCTTCCGGGTCAATGTAGACATGAAGATTGCTGATGTTGAAGATGCTGTACATTGAATGAGGGCTAACACGCAGTCCCGTAGCAAAATCGAGATCCCGAGATACAAAGCCTAAGCAGTAAATCAATTTTTATGAAGAAAAAATGAGTTTTTATGCTCTTTGGTTGATGAAATATTGTTCCCATGGGCTGATTATGCATTATGATGTTGTTTTCTATGAGTTTGATCAGTTTATGCTCTAAAAATCAGAAAATCATAAGTGATATGGTTGAAATAAGTGTTATAAAACTCGTAAAACATGCATTTAAGGGGTAAAATGGGGGTTTTTTTGCAAAATAAAGGGGAAATATGAGATATAACATCAATAAAACCTGAAATTTTGCTGTCAAAGAACCTAAGGGCCACAACCCACGATCAATCTTAATTTCTAGTCATTTTTTATTGAAAAAATAGAGAAAAGATACCAAAAAATGGTGAAAAATAGGAGAAAATTAGGAAACGATAAAAAAAATTCCAAAAAATTACACAAGTGTTAGTGCAATGTATAATGAAAGTAGAGCACGAGGTTGGCCTCAGTTTACCCTCATTTCTATGTTTTTGTCCGTATTTATTGCTTTCTCTACAAAGAAATACACATAAAATGACTCTTACACCTATCAACGATTGCAAAACATTAAACGGTAGGGTGAGAGGGGAGTTTGAGCGTCAAAGTATGATTTTAAATCTAATTTATGTGTTGCATCATGCCTATAGGACGTTGTTTTAAAATAAAAGAAAATGCAGCATGAGCGTAAGGCTCGGTGTCTCTCCTCGTTTCAATACATAAACGTTAGCATGGAAATCATGGAAAGATTGGTTTCGCATGATACACAATGTTGATTTGCTTATGTTTATACACTAAACCATTCACATTATGCAGTATGCATGGTTCATGGTATCAATAGAAAATCTCTCGGATTGCATAGCAATTGTTTTCTTAGGACTTTGACCCACGATTGAGAGTGTGAGGTTATCCCTTGCCGTAGGATTGAGGGTCAGTTTCCTAAGGGACTGTTAAGTGAGGAAGCATGGTATATCTCTTAGAAATACGAGAAATATAAAAGAGAGGAGTTTATGTTCGTTTGTGTTATATGTTTAGCAGCGCATCAAAGGGCCAATCCCTGCGATGTAGGAGAGCTGTAGTGGGGCTTCAACTATTAGTTGATGGAGTGCCTCCTATGTGCGTGTGAGTGTTATGCCTATGTACTTTGGGTTTTCCCTTTGAGGAGTTTTAGGAAAACGTTGGACTATAAATTATAAATGCAGAAATTAAGCTTTAGGATGGTTTGTCCTTTAGCATTGGATTGACGCTCCTGGTCCGCGAGGCCGTGAGGTTGTTTGTGTGTCATGAGCATGAGGTCCGGCTAGTGCTATAGCCAGTGCCGGCCCATTTTAGGTCCCATCACCAGCAAGGGTCTAATGCAAATCTTGGGTAACATGGAATGCAAGGGGTACATGGGCAGCATGCATATGGCAATGGGCAGCATGCACATGGCAATGGGAAGTATGCACATAGCAATGGGAAGCATGCACATGGCAGTTTTGGGCCACATGGTCATTTTGGACAGCAAGGCCCTAATGTGCAATTTTGGACAGCTAGGGTTTGGACAGCAAGGTATGTATGGGCAACATGTAGCACATGGCATTCATGGACAGCAAGGCCCAAATGAGCTGCATGACAAGATTGTGTTTACTAAGTTTAATGGGCAGTCCTCATCCCCAACTGAATTAGAAGAATGGACATCTAAATTGGAATCCTATTTTCTCATTTACCCCTATACCGATGAGGCAAAGATTATTTTTGCCTCCCTTCATTTAGAAGGTTTTGCCCACACATGGTGGAGATTTATTCAAAGAGAAAATCAGCAGTTTCATGATTGGGAAGATTTCAAGATGCATATGATCCAAGTTTTTGTCTCCCAGGTAGAAAAAGAACACTTGGCTAGGCAATGATATTAGTTTGATCAGCAAAATCTCATCGTGAGGGAGTATACCAACCAGTTTATGAACAAAAGCTAGCCACCTTGTTTGTAGCCATAGAATTGGCTGAATGATATGGTTGAAAATACCATCACAATGAGGGCATGCAACCCATTGCAGGACATCAAAGATACCCTATCAGGCAACCCCCATATGCCGGTAATTATTGCAGCAACAATGTAGGGAATGACAGCCCCAAAATCCCTACTTACCCCACTTTTAATACTGAAAGGAAACATGGCAATTTTGGGACAGCAACCCCCTCCAAAAGTGACCCAAAGTATATTGAAAATAAGATACAAAATGGCTTCAGTCCTAACAGTCAAAAATTCATTCCTCTTGAAGTTGTCAAGGATCACAAGGCTAAAGGCTTGTGCTTTAAATGTGGGGATAAGTACACAACTGATCATGCATCCAAATGCCCCTTTAAGAACACAATTCTCAAGTTTAATAGCATGTATGTGCTAGAAGATAGTAACAAGTTGGAAGAGGACTTGCATGACAACTCTCCCATGATGACACTTACTGAAAATGCTGAATATGAAGAGGATCTTGACATGGATCAATTTTATGACTCACCGGGGACGGGTTCCCTTTTCACCCTGGTGGCTACCCCATGGATGACATGCTTGGGAATGACCCTTTGCACCCCACATTTACCAATATATCAGCTTGCTCGATCTCCATGGATGCATGGACTAACTCTAGGAGCCTGAACACCCTATGGGTACATGGTAACATTGATAGCAAGAATGTATACATTCTCATAGATAGTGGCAACACACACAATTTTGTGGATAAATCGACTCTTGGCCGTTTGACATGTGTTCCTACTGAATTATAGAGACCTCTTAAGGTTCAAGTGGCCAATGGAAATGAGGAAGTAATCTCCCATGTATGCACAACAAGTGTCTCTTATGCTGGCCGAAAATTATACAGCAAATGTGGACTTAATTACCCTTGATACAGGCCCCGTGGATGTTGTTTTGGGTTGTGATTGGCTTCAGCAGTTGGGAAAAATCTTTATGGACTTCTCTCAACTGTATATGGAGTTTGTAATGCATGGGCAACTTGTACATTTGGAGGGCATCAAAGAAATTGCAGATTTTCAGCTTATAACAGCAAGACAACTCAAAAAGGAATTTAAGAAATGCTCCCATATCTTTGTCTTGCATTTGCATAAGGATAATGATGACCAGCATACCTTGGGGAAGCAAAATGCACCACTAAAAGCACTTTTGGCTGAATATGAGGACCTATTTAGATATTGAATACTTTAAGTGAAGACTAAAGTGTAAATGACACTGATGAACTCTTAAGGGACACTAGTGTGGCTCTGGTGACCTTTCATATCAGACATAGCTCTTGAGAGGTTTATCCATGACCAAGAGAGGATTATTAAGGATGATTATTTCTTATTCTCATGTAGTATTGAGAGAGAGAATATGTTTGAGAGAGTGTGTATGAGAGAGTCAATTTCTATGTTCAGAGCTTAATGAACAAAATATTGTAGCCATGACTTTTCCAGTTTGTGTTGGTATTCTTTGATGATATACTCATTTACAGCAAGTCACTGCATGAGCATTTGAAGCATGTTATACAAATTTTTGATATACTAAGAGAGCACCGGTTATTTACCAAGGAAAGCAAGTGTGTCTTCATGCAAACAGAGTTTGAGTACTTGGGACACATTGTTAGTAAAAAAGGCATCCAAGCTGATCCTAAGAAAGTGCAGTGTGTTCGGGATTGGCCTACCCCCACTACCACTACCTCCTTGAGTGGTTTTCTTAGGATCCAAGCTGATTCTAAGAAAGTGCAGTGTGTCCGGGATTGGCCCACCCCCACTATCACTACCTCCTTCCGTGGTTTTCTTGGCCTCTCCTCTTTTTATCGAATATTTATTCGCCATTATGCCACAATTGCAGCACTATTAACCAACATGCTGAAAACAGAGGCTTTCCTACGGGATGATTTGGCTGATCACAGTTTTCAGCAGCTGAAAGACTTGCGCACTTCAGCCCCCATCCTCATATGCCTTGACTTTTCAAAGGATTTTACCATCCAGTGTGATGCTAGTGGACGGGGTATTGGTGCAGTCTTGCTGCAAGAACATGGGGTAATAGCATTTGAGAGCTGGAAGTTGGATGATAAAGAGAGAGAGTTGCATGTCTATGATCAAGAGATGTTGGCAGTCATTCATGCTATTAAAAAGTGGCACCACTACTTGTATGGCAGTAAATTTAAGGTTAAAAGTGACCACCATGTGCTCAAATACTTCTTGACTCAGCCCAACCTTACTCCCAAACAATGTAGATGGATAGCTACCCTACAAAATTATGGCTGTGAGATTACCCACACCCGTGGTAAGGACAATGTAGTGGCTGATGCACTCTCTCACATGTAGGCATGCAAGGTTTCATCTATCACTAAAATCTACCATGATTGGATTGAAGAGCTCCAAGAGGCCTACTTGCTTGATGCTGAATTCAACCCTCTTTTTCAAAAATTATAGCAAGGTGTTATGGATGACAACTCTCAATATCATCTCCATAATGGCCTCATTTGGATCCATGGCCGTATTGTGATTCCCCATGCCTCTCCTTTTACCCAAAGGATCCTTGAAGAGATGCATTCTTCACCGATTGCTGACCACTTAGGGGTTTTCAAAATATATGACCGCATCTCTAAAAGCTTCCATTGGAAAGGCCTATGGTGAGATGTTAAAGACTTTGTTTCTAGATGTGTGCCTTGTCAACGAAATAAAGATAGCACTCTTAAGCCGGGTGGATTGTTGCAGCCCTTACCTATCCTCGAAGGAAAATGGACCCACATTACCATGGATTTCATCACTGGTTTTACCTACAACCAAGAAGGGTTGGGATAGCATCTATATGATAGTTGACCAACTCACTAAAGCAGCCCATTTGATCCCTACAAAATCTCAGTTTATAGCATCTCAAGTTGCCACTTAGTTTCTGGAGCATGTATTTAAGTTGCACGGCTTACCCCACGTCATAGTACATGATCGAGACACCAAATTTATGAGTTAGTTTTGGCAAAAAAAAATCAGCTCCATGGGGACCAAATTGGCTCCGTCTACAGTCTATCATCACCAAACGAATGGGCAAACCGAGCGAGTCAACAAGTGGCTTGAAACTTATTTGCGACATTTTTGTCATGATGTGCAGAAATCTTGGGATGTATGCCTGCACTTGGCTGAATTTTCTTACAACAACTCCACTCATTCGAACATTGGAGTCTTTCCCTTCGAAGCATTGTATGGTTATCGGGTGCCCCTTCCCATCATGATCTTCAATGAAAAGCTCAACCCCCTTGGAAAAGAAGAGTTGGACCGCATGCAAGCTTTACTTCAACAATGCAAGGCAAACCTCAAAAGGGCTCAAGAGCACATGAAGCTCCATGCTGATGCAAAAAGAAGACCCCTTGACATTCAAGAGGGTGGATTGGTGCTCCTCAAGGTTCCCAAGTCTCATTATGCTACACTAAAGGACGGTTCTTGCAACAAGTTGGCACACTGTTACTATGGACCCTACACAATCATTAAGAAGGTCGGGGAATTTTCTTACCGTCTCGAACTCCCTCCCACTACTAAGATCCATAATGTATTCCATGTGAGCCAATTGAAACCTTTCATTGGCACTCCCAAAGATCATGTAGAGGAGCTACCTCCATAGATGAGGAGGGCCTTATTAATATATTCCTGAAGCGGTCATTGGGCAGCTTGAAAAGCAACTCTGCACCCATTCCATCCATGAATACCTGATCAAATGGTAACGCCTACCAAGAGAGGAAGCTTCTTGGCCCCCAACATCTATCTTGGATGAATTTCCACACCTCAAGGAGGCCGTATTGGCTAGAACTTAACCATGACACCTGTTTTGGCCTATAGTCTACGTCTGGACAGCCAGTTGTTTTGCACAGTTTTTATCTTGACCAATTTTCAGTCCCATTTTCCATACATGGGCTGAAAGTACACCTCAAGGGCTTTGCTGCAATACCTCACTTGCCCCGATCTCGGAGTTTCCTAGACGAAGTTATGGCTGTTATTCTCTAGCCATACTATCTTGGACAACACACTAGTAACTCGTAGACAGCCCTCTATTTTGCAACAGTTTTGGTATTGACCTATTTGCAGCCCCCCTCATCCACATGGGCTGAAAGTACATCTTGTGGGCTCCGTAATGACACCTTATTTGTCCCATTGGGAGTTCCTTACACAAAATTATGGCTGATTTCCTATAGCACACCCTTACGAGATATGACAACATCCCTTATTTTTTAGGATAAAAACTTTATGAGACGGGATGGTTTGTAATGAGCAGGGATCACGGGAACTTGGCATTGGAACATACTAGTCACACTGATGGTATATAAGGTGTAAGAGGGTATTTTGAGGCATCACAAAATTATCAAGAATCTCTCTTTTCACCTTCACAAGCTTTCATGGCTTCTTCTTCTTCTTCTTCTTCTTCTTCTTCTTCTTCTTCTTCTTCTTCTTCTTCCCTTTCCTCTCTTTCTCTCTCTTCTCCCTGTCTTCCTCTCTCCTCTTCTTCTTCTCATGCAGTCCTTCTCTCTCTTCTCTCCCTTAGTTAGGTCAGCTAGGTCTCTTTTATTACAATTATCTTCATGTTTTATATCTTGAAATGTCTTTTGTCTTAGAATCAATGCCTAGAGATTAACACAAACTAGAGCTACCTATAGTGAGAATCTAGTCGATTCAAACTATGACTTCTATAGGTATGGCAAGTTGAATATGTCTATGTTTGAATAAATGGACCATGATTGCAAGAAGATTTTGTGATGTTATGATGGCAATTTTCAATCTTTGGACAAAAATAGAAGCAGTTGTATTTTTTGCAACATATTAAAATTTTTGTGGCGTTGAGATGTTTAAGAGGTAGAGTAAGAAATGATCTTTAAATACTTGCAGTAAATGCCTTGAAAATGGAGATATTAGTATAATGTATTGTTGCTTTTGATGATAAAGTTTTTAACGTGATTGTTTTTAAATGTGTTCTTTTTGTGTGGGTATGAGTCATACGCACTTGGGAAACCTTAGCCTGAAGTAGCATTGGGTAGTCACCCACAAGTCATTTGTCCTAAATGTCACCACTTGGATCCAATGGAATACATGTCTAAGACAATTAGGTAGCTTTTAGGTGTACCTCACAGGGGAGTATTCACTTTAACCCATATGGATTGACCCGAGATTCCTTATAACTAAACTATATTCATTAACAATATTTTAGCACACTTAGGTTGGACATCCAAAATCAGTTTCCTTGATTAATCATTTAGTATAGGTTTATTATATGCCTTTAGATCACAAAAACATAGGCAAGTGAAAGTAGTCATTTATTTTAGAAAGGTGATTAAAAATTGGCTCTATATGAAACTGCTTTGTACTAAGCCAAAATACTAAGAATTGCTTTAGACTAGAACTATTAGTATTGAGAGTTATCTTGGATAGATTATCCAATACTAAGAAAAGACATTATGCATTGGAACTTTATATACTAGACCTTCATCATATCCCCTAACTATTATAGGAACCTTTCTAAATGCATCTGGACTCGCAAGTCATTGATTTGGTCTTAGACCCTTGAAAGTCTCCCTATAGCCTTGCTAGTTATCATGTACTTGGGAGATCAATCATACCTTGTAGATAGACCACTCATCTAGAGGACTAGTTCTAGCACCCATGACAAAACAAGTTCTTGGTTGTGGAACTCAATGTGGTGTGCTTGGGGATAGCTACAACCACTCCCAATCCCTCAATAGATTTCTTAATAGTTCACATGAACAATGATAAAATAGACATGCCAAAATAAGGAATACAATCTTTTCCAAACAAATTTTTGATATATTGCATCTATGGAACCAAGAAGTAAATCATGCAATTATTCTCCTACTAATCAATTGCAAAAGTATACTATGTTATTTTTAAAAGCTAAGGCTTAACTAGCAAGATATCTTGATTAAAACATAGTAGATTCAGTTCCATGGTTTTTGGAGAAGGAAAAGAGTCTATCCTCTAAGTAAAAACATAATTTACCTAAATTCAGCGGATCAACTAGCTGTGGTGGAGGTGGAAGGGGGACTACATTTGTCATCACAACTGCTTGCTCCATTGTATCCACTTCACTCGCATTGGTTAGGACTTACCCTGATACAACTACACTTCTCCTCTTTGGGCCATCATACCGAGTTGGGATCTAAAACGGGCCCAACATTGGCTATATGCACTAGCCAAGCCTCTTTGTACTCAAAGAACACAACCCCTCAATCTCACGGCCAGGAGTGTATAAGGGACATACTGCCCTAGCTACTATCGTGAGTCTCACGTTTGTTTTGAATTGTAATCCAATGATTAAACCCCACACTCCTTAAAGGGAGTCCCTACACATAGATCCATATAAAATACATCATAATCACAAACACAAGGAGGCACCCCTCCGACTAAATGATGTGGCCCCACTGCAACTCTCCTACATTGGGGGGATTGGCCCCTCGATGCGCCACTAACACAAATAACACAGGCGTCACAAACTCCACTCTTGTTTTAGAACGATCGAGGAGATAAGATATTTCCTCACTTAACAATTTCCCAAGGAACCCAAATGCCTAAACCTATAGCTTAAGTATCTCACAAATCAGCGTGGGTCACGTATATAAACCAATTGCAATGCAACTGTGAAGGCCATTGTGCTCAAACAATTTATGATTCATAAATTAGTGTTGTGAAGTATAACAAACATTTCTTTTAATGGTTTTAGCTTACATGTCATGCTTCATTGTTGCTAAGGGTTCTCATGTTGCTTAACCCCTTTAAACTTAATTCATAAACGTCCTATACGGTATATATACAAACAAATAGAGCATAATTTCATATGTTCTCAACAACTAATCAGCATCAAAACCCCTTTCTCCCCCTACTATTTTGGTTGAGCAACGTTGATAGGTGTAAAGAGCAGCTTTTTCATGTGTTTTTCTTGTAAAAAATAGTAAAAATGGACTTTAACATAGAGACACAGTTGAGCTGAGGCTTATCCCTCATTCTATAGCCATGCCATACATTCACGGACATAAAAAATATTTTTTCTTAATTTTCTAGCACAAAAAAACCAACCTTTCAAAATTTCACTATTTTCCTTCATTTATTTAGATAAAACTTTTGATATTTTTTATTTATGGGTTGGGACTGATCACAACCACTGAGCATTGATTTTATATTCATTTTGATTCCATATGAACCTCGAAGGCATAACAAAACCCCTAAAATTTATTATTTTCATGAAGACCACATAATTATGGGTTTTGTATGTTTTGATATAAATAATAAAACAACTAAATTTTTTGGTTTTCTTCAAGATTTCTAATAAAATTCAGCATTTTCAATCACCATTTACAAACAATGTCATCAAACATCTTTCATAAAATGAATGAATAAGTGCTTATGCATAGAAATCCGATTTTGGAGGCATGTATTTAATGGTTGGGGGGCCGTTGACGCTTATTTTCTACCGCTGACACTCTCTCCAACTCGCATCCATGACCTGCTACGGCCTAGTACCATTATTCCATCAGCATCTCACATCCACTTCCTCCCCTTTCTTACATGGATTCATACATGTGAACAACCCTCAAGAGGAGAGAGGAGGGAGGAGAGAGAAATACTACAATTTGAGCTTTCTCTCGACGCAACCATTGTGTGATTGAAGACCGGCATTGGAGAGCGAAAAATGGAAGGAAGAAGCGAATAAGCGTCAATAGCCAAGAAGGGGGTAGCACATTTTTGCAGCCGCCGTTTTGCAAAACCCCCCCTCCCAGTCCCCACCCTTCCCTCCAAATTTTCATTTTTTAAAGAGGGCATTTGGCCCCCCCTAAAGGGCATGCCCAAACTTTCTAAAATCTTGGTCATTTTGGCCTTTGTAGCGTGGCTTTCTGTCTCTCCTGTCCAACACTTGAATTAAGTTTCGAAAAATCGTGCCTGACTGGCTCAACATCTCGAATGGCCAAGAAGCTCGCAAAGACTGCAACAATTAAAGTTTTGCATTTTTGTCTTCCTTGCCTTTGAAATTGTCAGATCTTTAGGTTCCACTTCCGTCGGCTTTAAATTTCTGCCTAAGATTTGCATTAATTCGCCTTTGATCTGCACTTGATGATCTCTAAAAACTACTCCCATTGGCGACCACAAGATAGGGAGACTCAACCCATCGAATCCCACGAATTGATCTACAAAAAACAACAATCAAAGAAAGCATTAAGCTACCACAAAAAAATACTCAACAAAGCACCAGAACAGCTCTCACTCTAGCTCCTGACAGAATCAAGGCATGAAAATCCACAAGAGGTAGGTCTAGCATAATCTGATAGAAATATTGAGCGAGCCGCTAACCAACTCCTCTAACACAGATTGGCTAAAAAGCCTATCAAAGAGGCCATCATAGTGGTGGCCTGAACTACCTACCTAACCTAGGACAACGGGACTAGGACCTTCTATTAGGCGAGGACTCCTATAGCCTTGTCATCATACTTTTCTTGTAACATATTTCCTTTCAAGGTTTCTATACTTGGGCATGTAAAAAGGAGAGTGATGAGAGTAGAGTGACCCAAGGAGAATAGGGCATCGGCCCCAAGTCCTGTCTCGATACCCAAGAATCTACCAAGCTCTCGCGAGGTGACACTTATTCATTTTCTATTCTACTCACCGACCTTCATTTTCTTTTCTTTGGCTAGCTGCTACCCCTGGGAAGATAAGGCATCGGGGGTTTGACTCATCCCCAAGAACCTACTAGGCCTCCACTATCGGAGGGGTTTTTGTCGAAAGGTCCAATCCACTGGGGATTAGAGGTAGAAGGAAGTAGAGATAGGAGATGGAAGAGAAGATAAAGAATACAAAAGAGGTAAACACAATAATGACAAAGAAAAATGAATCAAATCAATATCTATTGACAAAACTTGAAATCCTTTGTCTAACACTACTCAGAAACACTCTCTAGGAATTAGACCTCGTGGAGCTCCCTCATAGAACAAAAACGTGGATCAGAAAATAACAAATCCTTCTCTATTGCTCAGAACCCAAATCTAATGGCTCTGTTGGCTCCAAAAGGGAGGTAAAACCTCAGGATACCTACTCACGGATCTCCCAGACCAACTCCTTTCTCTTCCAATTCAAACTACAGTTTTCAGCCTGTTGTCAACAGGCGATCGCGACGCGCGCGATTTTGCCAATCTTTCCTTTTTTTATGAAAAATCTCATAATTGGCTGAAAAAGCAGCTTGCTTTTTACATGCCATCCTAATCTAGAAGCTTTTTTAACTTTTTTGGATTTTTTACAATAAATAATATAAAAAATAGGCTAAAGTTATCCAAAAATCTAGTAGTTTTAGATAATCCATGCCACTCACACTAGTATTAATGACTCAAATCACATTGACTCTCTTGACCAATAAGAAAGTCCGATGATGATGCATTCTAGAGCTTTTCACACTGTGTCTGCATAGTGGTACGATATCCATCCCCTCTGAATCTGCACATCCTCCGGTATGTGCCAAAATCCTAGTTGTCACTTGATTCTGAGTTCTCCTCATCCTCTGAAACCATATCATTTGCTTCTTCATCTTTCATATCTTCCTGGCTAGCCCCTGTATCATGGCCACTATTTTCTTCCAATTCTGGCAACTCCTAGGTAGTAGATTCTCGCCTCTTGAATAATTTGATTCTTTTTCCTGCTATCAAAAGTTTTATGGCTATCCCATCTAGTTCATTTAATGCATAAGTAGCATTACCAAACACTTGTCTTATCACATTGGGTCCAAACTATCTTTTGGAAACTTTAAGCATGACATTATGCTGGTTGTCTAAACTACTATCATAAGCCAATACCCAATCCCCATCTTGTATGGTTCTTGATCTCAGTCTGTGTCTTTTGTCAAACCGTTTCTTGTTCTGTATCCTTGCTACCCTTAATTTTGCAATTGCTACCTCTATGTCTTTCGACTTCCTTTCCAACTGTCAAATGCGCAAGGCCAATAAATCCTCTCGATTAGACTCCTCCTCCTAAGGTAGCACACTCCATGTGACTGTCATCTCTTTTATTGGCATGATAGGTTTTTTACCATACATCAATTTTGCAGGCAAATATTCTGTAGCAGCCCTATGAGTTGTTCTACCAGCCCACAAAGCATAAGGGTGCAATCGTGATCACTCTTTTACCTTCTCTCCACATGCTTTTGCCAATGCCTTCACAATAGGTGGATGACCTCTTTCACTCTTGCCATTTCCTTTAGGGTTATAGGTTGAAGCTAAAGCAAGCTTTATTCCCAACCGTGCAAAGAAATCATGAGCTTCATCTACATCCAATTCACCCCTATCTGCTGTAATTTTGCCCACACAGCCATACCTACAAAAGATATCTTCTAAGAGAAAAGTACACACAGCATTTGTTGTCTTAGTACTTAAAGCTCTCCCTTCCACTTGATTAGTCAAGTCTTCACGGGCAAGCACAAGATACCTCACTTGCCAAAGAACTGTAAGCATTGTGACCAAATCCACCACCTATTTAAAATGAAGAGACAATGGATATGTGGGCTGCAATCCATCCCGATGTGAATACATTTGACATGTCGTACATGTTTCCACAAAGTGAGTAACATGCTTATACATACCCTGCCACCAATATCTTTCTTTGATCTTTGCAAAAGTACCCCAAATACCTCTATGACCAACCCACAAGCTTTCATGAAATTCTTGCATAACATTTACTTGTGAAGCTCTATCACCCAAAACTCGCAATGGCATATCTTGTTTCTTTTTAGCATGTTTCCATAAGTATCCATCTTTTAAGAAAAATCCATAGGCTTTCCTCTTAATCTTTTTAAACTCCTCATGTGACCATTCATCTCTCTTTGTTAATGTACTGAGGTATTGACCAATTCTCAACCACTCTCTTGCATATTTGTCTTCCAGAAACACTTCTACACAAGATGCAAAACATCTAAAGTGTCTTGTCTTTGTTGTCTAAGCCTCTATTAATGCTGTAGCAACACCTTGCATTGCTAAATTCACTCTTACAACATCATTTTCAGCCGCAAGAAAGTCATATTCTTCCTCCTCATCCATCATCCCATCTTCATTCTCATAGCATGCTTGAGATAACATGTCTGCTTATTACTGAGTTATCTCTTCTTGCAATATGTTGAAATTCAGGGTTCAAAGATTTGATGTATGCAATCCACCGGAGCATAGCAATATTCGGGGTAGCACAACTAGCAATCATACCCAATACCGATGACAAACAATTGGTCTCAATGACAACATGAGCACCCATAAAATACTCCTTATCACATTTAAGGGCTGTTAAAATTCCCCATAATTCTCTTTTTACTTGTGGATATCTTCTCTGTCGTTCAATCAATACTTTAGCATCAAAGTGAATTGCATTTCTCAATGTAGGAGCATATTTTAAGAGTTGCTTCAATTTCTTCATTGCTTTTTGATGCTTCCTTTCCCAATGAAATCTCTAACCTTTCCTTAGAAGCTGATATAGAGCATCAACTACATGTGCAAAGTGAGGAATCCATATCAAATAGAACACACATGCACCCAAGAATCTATGCACCTCTGATACATTCGTGCATACATCTTGCATTCTTTCAATCCCGTTTATTTTTGCTAGTGATGGTCTTTGCCCACAGGGCCCACACATATGCCCAACAATCAAAACCTCTTCAACTCCAAAGACAGACTTTTTTCCAGAAAGAGTTAAATGCACCTCTTCTAGACGTGTCAAAATCCTCTCACAATCCACAATATGGTCTGCAACAAACTATCTACATCCATGAGCATCCATCTCTTCATTCTTTTCATCCACTACATACTCTTTGATTGGAACATCATTCAAGAAGGGCATTGTCAACTATGGTATAAAATCCTTGAGTACCCTATTCATAGCATTTGTCATGTGTGCCATTGAGTTTGTTCCACCGTGTGAAAGAGTACACATTCGTACTAACCCCAAGGAAGACTTCATGGTTGTGATATCCCCACTTTCAATTGCAAGTTGAAACTAATCATACCCCGAGTAAAGATCACCCAAATAATAGATTGCTCAGCTTGAAAAATCCTTTGCAAACTCATCAACCATAGGACCTGCACCGACATTTCTTATGGTCACTTTATTGACCGGTTGCATGTCTTGAATAAATCTCAAAGGCCCATTCTTTTTAGGCACAGTAAACCAACGATTTGAGTACGAGGCTAAAGAAGGATCCAAGATCTTCATGTGAATCTTTTCATTTAGCAACTCCATTAGCTTTGGCAAGTAAGCTTTAGGCACTGGAATAGGCCTCAAGTTCCATGGTACACATGGCACAGTAAATATGACCATAGGAGAGACAACATTTGGATCCACACAACCTATTTTTCTTGGCTGAAATGCAAATGCATTTCCATGCCTAGCCAACATCCGCATAAAACAGTCTCTCTCAGCAACAAGCAAAAGTAACTCTTCTGCACCAACTTTCAATTCCTATAATGTTTCAGATGTAAACTGATGGCCTATATCTTTAGGATCCCGAAGCTTGGGTGCCTTGACACTTTTTCATACAAACCCTTACTCTCTGGTGAAAGTGGCAAAGAAATTGGTTTCACCTTTTTGTCAACTGTCTTGTACTTTGTCTCCACAAGTGCTTCAGCCCATTGTAATCCTTCCTGTTGTGCTGAGCAAACAATGCTATAACATCATATATATCCAAAGAACATACTAACAACACTCTGCTTTCAGGCTCATTTTCTGCATGTATAGCTGCTGAAATTTTAGCCATAGTGTCATTAATATTCAGCCCATAAAAGATGCCTGAAATGCCTTCATTTTCAGCTAACAATCCCAATGCTCTTAGTTCCTTAGTAGCTCATTTCATAGATATGCGTTCAGCCTTGCACATAGCTTCCACAGGCTTAAACCAACATGAACTATTTGCTGTAAACTGAGAATAACCAATAGTAAATACATGCTTCATTCCATCAAGAGGCAAGTACATCATTTGAAGAGCACTACTGCAGCTCCACATTACAACATTGCTTAATGAAAATCCAAGTCTTTGAATTCCCTTGCATTTGGAGCCAAAGGAGACTCTCAAAGCGTATCACGATTTCTAGGATGATTAACACAAATAATAAGACATTGGACTGCTTTCCTCCAATCCTTGCTTCTAACTCTTGCATAAGCAGAACCATCATCAAGCACCTTTGTTTCCATATGCACTCCTATAATATAGGGTTGCCCCAAAATCACTGCATATGAGGAATTATCTTGCACAAAGAAGTGTTGCTCTTCTTGTACATCACTAATCGTCACTTTTACATTAGGACATGTAGCAAAGAGCTCTCTCGAAGAATTATTTGCAGCCCTCATATGCCAGCCATGATCAGTGTCTACAGGCCATGCACCATTTTCATACAATCCACACTTAATGACATTTATCTTAGACCCATGGTCAAGTAAAGCAACACAAGCAGTTTCACGTTCCCCTAATTTTACTACTGTTTCAGTGGTAGCCCTGGCCCAATGATTTCTTGTGTAGTTACTTTGAGGAATAAATCCTAGAGTCTCTTCCCTATATTGTTGCATCTGCCTTACTCCACCATGCATATTGCTACAAGACAATGCATTTTCAGCCACTTTCTTCTCTTTTCCACATACTCTCCACTGATTAGTAGCATCCTGCATAGATAATCCAATACTTAATTCATGCTCATATTCAACCCGAATGCCCAACAAACCAGTTTCCTCTTCAAATTGTAGCACTACACTAGTGGTATAACAAAGAAACTGACGCTTTCTCTTAATTATGTCAATGATCTCATCATGAAATTCTAACTTGGCGATGCCAAGCACCTCCCCCAAGGTGAATTCCACCCGACTGTTTAAGATCCATTCTTCAAGAACCTTCTTAAGATCTGTGGTTGTCTCAATGTCAGTACATCCGTGTTTTGTACCTTTGCTAAATATGCATACACTGAATATGCATCTACTGGTGATTCCCAACCAGTTATGCCACGAATGTCTTGCCTTGCATAAGACATTTCACTATCAGTGACCTTTCTCTTTTCAGCTGCATGTAGAGCATGTGTCCATATTTCAACCTTTGGACCAACCATCACTTGGTCATGCATTCTATCCAACCGTAGACCAAAAGTAGAAGCATGTACCATCATATAAGCATTTCGAACTACCAAATCTTCCAACAACTTCTGCATACCTCCCTTTTTGAAATTCAAAGCAAGAGGCAATCCCGTTTCTTGTGCATGAATCTTGCCATCTTTCCAAAAGATGAGCTGTCGTGCCAAGGCCTCTTGATAGGCAGCACAATCCTTTCTCTCATGCTGCAAACTATCACACCACATACATCTTTTTTCTAGCTTAGGGGCTACTACCCATCCCCTTTCCTCTTGTCCTTTTTCATCCAATTTTGCAATCTTCAATTGAAGATCCCGCATGCCTTTGACCAATTCATCTAAGACATCTTCCCTAATAGAGGGAAAAATAGTAGGTACAACCATAGGGTTAGCCACCACAGAAGTAGTTGGCTTATTGGATACATCAATTGTCTTTCCCATAATAGTGGGCAAGCTAGAGACATGCAATATTTCTCTTCTTCTATGCTTCTTCACAAGTGCAGTAACAGCTTCCTTGACATGTCTCCACTCTGTTTTAAGACATGTCTCGGTAGTCTGATCCTCCAGCAAATCATCAAGCTTCTCTTGAAGCTCAGGATCAGCTACTTGTATAAACAATTCAATTTTCTGACTTGCAAGAGCTTGCTGTTCTGCAAGATCCAACTACTCAAATTAACTTTCCAATTATTTTAACAATTTTGTAGCCATAAGACCCTTATTGGGTTGTAAAACCCACTCCTGAAAAGTCTTGTGCGTAATCAAACTGGTATCCTCAATGTAAAATTATTCCTTGAGTGTCTTCTTGAAAGCTACCCAGTTAGCATCCTGCATCTATAATTCAGTGATTCGCGCTTTCAGTTCATGTACAGTAACACATATAAAATACCGACTCCATGCGATTTAAGACACTTCAAAGAATTTCATCTTTTGAGCATAGGTATGTACATATGCAGATACATTCATGCCATTGAATAACTTCATCTCACGCTCAACTGCTTGCAAAGCATTCATTATAACACTTTCTGTTTGAGCAGAAGCTTGCATCACCTGCTGTTGTTGTTGTGCCTACATAAGCATATTCATATTTTGTGCCAACTGTTGCAAAACATCACTGGAGATTGTGTTTGGCGGTTCTCAAATATTGTCTTTCCTTTTTCTGACGACCTTTCACATCCGATTCACCAATGTCAGAGGGGTTTTTGTTGAAAGGTCGAATCCACCGGGGATCAGAGGTAGAAGGAAGTAGAGATAGGAGATGGAAGAGAATATAAAGAATACACAAGAGATAAACACAATAATGACAAAGAACAATGAATCAAATCAATATGTATTGACAGAACCTAAAATCCTTTGTCTAGCACTACCCAAAAGCACTCTCCATGCATTAGATCTCCTGGAGCTTCCTCGTAGAACAAAAACATGGATAAAAAAATAACAACGCCTTCTTTGCTACTCGAAACCTAAATCCCATGGCTCCATTGGCTCCAAAAGGGATGTCAAACTCCAGGACACCTACTCACAAATCTCCTAGATTACTCCTTCCTCTTCTAGTTCAAACTGCAGTTTTCAGCCTGTCAATAGTGATCGCGACACACGTGATTTTACCAATCTCTCCTTTTTTATGAAAAATCTCATAACTTGCTGAAAAAGTAACTTGCTTTTTGCATGCTATCCTAATCTAGAAGCTTTTTTAACTTTTTCTATTTTTTTACAATAAATAATATCAAAAAGAGGCTAAAGTTATCCAAAAATCTAGTATTTTTAGATAATCCATGCCACTCACACTAGTACTAATGACTCATGAAAGGTGAGAAGGATCGAAGCTTGCACACGAGCTATGGCGGAAGAGCAAGAGCAAGAAAGAGAGAGACAAGAAATGGGAACTCCAATAGTCACAATGTGTGACCGGGCCTTCCTTTATTCAAACTGTCACTAAAAGAATAAAGAATAAAGTGACGTGACGGACGCCCACCACCTGCAGTGTGCAGTGGCAGGTATTGTCAGTGTAGTAATACACGGGGCGGCATGGCGGAGGTGCCTTTACCCCCAACAACCTCCCACTTAAAAGCGAATCTGCCCTAGTGAGAGAGAAAAGAAAAAAGAAAAACATTACAAATGTACATAGGTACAAGGTATGAGGAAAGGCAACATCTCATCCAATGCCCATCAATCTCCTGAGGAAGGCAAAGCGCTCAGTAGTGAGGCTTTTCGTGAGCAGATCTGCAGGATTCTCGTCAGTGGAGATCTTGACAAGGTCAACAGACTTGTCCTCCACAACACCACGTATGAAGTGATACCTCACCTCAATGTGTTTTGTATTCGCATGGAAGACCGGATTCTTAGCCAACTGAATGGCACTCATAGAATCCGAATGCAGTGTAGGTATAGCATCAATCCCAAGGTCAGCAACTAGACGGCCTAGCCATATGGCCTCCTTGCAAGCCTCAGTGGCTGCAACATACTCGGCCTCAGTGGTAGACAAAGCCGTACACTTCTGAACCCTGGACATCCAAGAGACAGTCCCTCCAGCATAGGTGAATACATAGCCAGAAGTGGACTTTCTACTATCTGCATGTCCTGCATAATCGGAGTCAGTGTACCCCACGACCCCTATATCCTGGCTGCCATAGCAAATACACATATCTGCTGTGCCCTTCAGGTACCTCATGATACCCTTCACGGCATCCCAATGTCTGCTGCTAGGTGTAGCCATATAGCGTGCCACAACACCAACTGCATGCGCAATATCTGGACGAGTGGTTATCATGGCATACATCAAACTGCCCACGGCTGAAGCATAAGGGATCTTGGCCATCTTGGCCCTCTACTCATCTGTCTGCGGACAATCGGCCTGTGATACCTTCACATAAGAAGGTAATGGACAGCCAATAGGCTTTACGTCCTGCATTCGGAAGCGCTCAAGGACTTTATGAATGTACTCCCGCTGTGAGAGATACAAAAGCCCCTGATGCCTATGGCGCTCAATGCGCATCCCAAGTATATGTGAGGCCTGTCCCAAATCCTTCATCTCAAAGCTCTTCTTCAGCTGAGATTTAAGAGCATCTAGCTCATCATGATCTTTCCCTGCTATCATCATATCATCAACATAGAATATCAAGATAAGCAAACTGCCATCACGGGCTTTCTTCGTGTAAAGACACGGATCCATAGCACTCCTATTGTAGCCATGTGACTGCATAAAGGCATCAAACTTATGATACCATTCCCTAGGTGCCTGCTTCAAGCCATACAAGCTCTTCTTCAACTTGCACACTAGGTGCTCCCTACCAGGTTCTACAAAGCCCTTAGGCTGATCATATAGATCTCATCATGCAAGTCCCCATTTAGAAAAGCCGTCTTGACATCCATCTGATATAGATCTAAGTCAAGCTGTGCAACCAAAGCCAAGACTAAGCGCAGGGTGGTCATCTTAACCACAAGAGAGAAGATCTCATCAAAGTCCACACCATGTTCCTTCTTAAAACCCTTTGCTACCAATCTAGCCTTGTATGCTGGCTTGGGGTGTCCAAGGGTACTTTTCAGCTTGTACACCCACTTGCATGGCAAAGCCTTCTTGACCTTAGGCAAGGCAACCAAATCCCAAGTCTCATTCTTATACAAGGAGTCTATCTCAGACTGCATAGCCCTCTCCCATGAGTGACTGTCACCCCTACGCATAGCCTCATCATAAGTGAAAGGCTCTCTTGCATCTGTAACCAAAACATAATGCATAGGGTGCTGAAATCTGTCAGGTGGACGTCTGTCTCTAGCAGACCGTCTCACCGCAGGCTCTGCTGCCTGTCTAACTACCTGTCCAACACCCTGGCCCTGTGGAGAAACTGTTGCAGGCTGTACTACTGGCTGTGCTGGAGCTCTAGGCTCCTCTTGAAAGATCACTCTGCGGATCTCAACCACCTTTTTAGGCTGCCTGTGCATCTTGTCTTCATGGAAGACGACATCACGGCTGCGTACTATTTTCCGCGCCTGCGGATCCCATAGGCGATAGCCAATCTCTCCTGACTCACCATAGCCAAGGAATATGCATTTAATGCTCCTTGGATCCAATTTACTCCTCTTGTCCTTGGGCACATGGTAGAATGGCTCACATCCAAAGACACGGAGATGCGCATAAGAGGGTGGCTTACCAGCCCAAACTTCCTCTGCAACCTGGAAATCCAATCCACTGGAAGGCGATCGGTTTATGACATGCACTGCTGTACTAACTGCCTCAGCCCAAAAACTCTGGGGTAGGCCTGCATGGCTAAGCATGGAGCGCACACGCTCCTGAATAGTCTTGTTCATGCGCTCAGCCAAACCATTCTGGGGTGGTCGACTAATCCCATGCTACTCATGCAAGTTAGCTAAAAGCTTGATCTTGTATTTTTTGATCTTAGGTTTTTTTTTTTTTAAAGAGATATAAGTCCAAGCCTTTCCACAAATAACTCATCAATAAGGCTGATCCCTTCTTGGGCACTATGAGCTGAATGAATGACCTCCATGGGCTTGCATGTCCCACATTTATTGTCAGCCGACTAAACTGGTCGTTCAAGCGGCTGAGTGGCTCCTTTGGCAAAAAGAGTCATAGCTTTATACTTATTCGAACCTCCCCTATTTGGGTTTTCACATAAATCAGTGCTACGACCCAAACTAGGTAGAGCTTCAAGCCTAGGCACATCACATGGGTGTATCCCAAGGCAATGTATATTGTCAGATGTATATCCAGTCTTATCCTCTTGGGGGTTCAACAGAATATATCCAGATGGAATCCTTAGCCTTGCATCTGACACTCCTGCCATACTTTTGGAGATTTTGGGTCTCCAAACCCATCTCACATTTCCCTTAATATTCTTGCACTCCCTCAATTTGCTGCACTGGTCTAACGAACTCAATGCAAACTTATCCCTATGGCCAAAGGGCCTCACATCCTTATGACCTTTGTGAAGCACAGGTGGACTTTTAGCATTTTTCATCCTCTTTACAAAAGATGCCTTTACTTGTTTACGTCCATACTGCAAAATTTTCCCCATAAGAACCATGCTTTCATTGAAGAGAACAACATCCACCCGGAAGCATGATTCCAATACCAAAGGTCTCTCAAGAGCCTTACTAGCAACAAAATTAGAACCACACACAGAATGCTTATCAACACTCATAGGCCCATTGGTTCTATCCATGTTGCCATCACAACTACCTCTCATGGAAGTGTTGCAAGCCCTAATGGGACTTACATGGCTTGGAACCTTTTCACTGATAGGCATGTCATTACTACTCATAGGATGGCCATTTTTTGCTTTGCGATTTTGGCCACTAAGGTTCCCCTCATAGGCTACCTTGGTATCAACAAGTGAGCTGTCTCCTTGCAGAAATGATTAGAAGCTAGGATGCACTTGTACTAAGCGGGGAAAACTCCAAAAGTTTTCCCAACATCTCTGAATATGCCCCTCATAATCAATGGCATGCAGTTTTTCTTCCCTTAACGACTTAGGATTTCGCAGTCCCACTTGGATTTGCGTATTAATCTCTAAGCCATTCAGAAAGATCTCACATAGCACATCATCTGGTAGAGCACTAGCTCTTCTTGGCCAAAGCCTAAGAGTACTATCAAAGGCTCTAGCATACTCTTTAACAGAAAGATAAGACTCCTGTCTAAACTGCATAAGCTGCCCTAAGACCTGAATCATAGGGAGCTGCTTTTCATACTCATCTAGAAATCTATCACAAGTCTCCTCAAATGATCTGATTGACCCTCTTGGGAGGCTCCTGTACCATTTCCTTGCCTCTCCCTTTAGGGTACTTGGGAATACGAGCATCCGATGTATATCGTCAAACCCACTTGCAATACAAGTTAGGTCATATTCTCTTAAATGAATCATCGGATCCTCATTTGGCAACTCATAAAACACTGGGAGATCCCTATAAAGAGGAGGACATTTAGTCCTCTCCTTTGGGATCAAGACTGGGTCATCAAAATCTTTGTATTCCTCTTGACCTAATACCAGTGTGTTAGGGTCTTTAATCTCTTCCATTTCCACCTTTACTAGTGTGGAAGAGTCACTAATTCCATGAACTTCCCTTTCCGCCAATTCACAAAGTGGTTTAGGGAGTCCAACACTATGCAATAGGGAATCTATCCCATCATCTGCTAGTGGTGTTCTAGTAAGCCTATTCTCATCTACCACCACTTTGCTAGAACTTAGGATAGGTCCTAATGAAATCTTCCTTACTAACAATGGTTTTCCACACACATGGACATCATCCAATGCTTTATGGATCTTGGCAATCACACTACGGTACCCAACTGCATCGAGCACTAGCATCGGATGTATCTTTAGATCATAATCATCATGTCCTCCTATGTGCATATTAACCATTGTTGTCACAGTCTTTTCTATGACATTATCATCATGAATGATCATAGATGACTGTGTCATCTTAGCACTACTTTCACTTTCCCTTTTCTCTAATCTCCATGGGCTGTTAATCTTGGAGGTAGCTCCATGGGTATTTTTCCATAGTGACCCAAACTCAAGCATGGTATCACTTTCAGGGCAAAGGGTAAAATAGTTAATCACCCGACGTGTCAAAGATCCCCCTAGACTATTCAAGATAGACAAAGTATCGTTTGGGTGTTTGGGACTTCTTGGATTGACCGTCATACTAATGACCAAGGTTTTTATCAAACTAACTTGATATCCACCACTTCAAGGTGGCTATCGACCAATAAAGTAAAGCTAACAGGTCCCTTATGAGACCAAGATTCGGAGACCGCCACTTATCGGCAGCTCCTGGCAGACGCACCACTGATGGGACCTAAAACGGGCCGGCATTGGCTATAGCACTAGTCGGACCTCTATCATGTGCTCAACAACCCCACGGCTTCGCGGCTAGGAGCGTGGATGACACATACATCATCTTCCTAAACATCTTGCATTTGTATCACGTATCGTAGTCCAAGTCTAACCAAATTAACACTCCTTAGAGGGAGTCCCAACACATTGCCAAATAGCACGAAGCACAAACATAGGAGGTCCTCCCCCACGGCTAACTGCCGCTACCTCACTACGACTCTCCTACACCTTGGGGATTGGCCCCTCGATGCGTCGCTAAACGTATATAACACAACGTCGCACATAGTTCCACTCAAGGTACCAATTATTCGTATCCAGGAATGTACCTTACCTCACTTTCTTTCCCCTAGACCCAACGCCTAGCCTATAGCATGGACAACCTTACCCACTCAATGTTGGTCACGATCTAGAAAGCAATTGCCATGCATCCATGAGTTATTGTCTGATACCTTTTATCATTTTATACTTCATGAAAATTGCGAATGTCCACATGCTCAAACAATTAAGAAAATTAGCATTTGTGCTTAGTGCAAAAGCATTCTTTCAATGAATTTAACTATCGCTCGTATACGGCGTTGCATGAACCTAGCACCGAGAAATCCTCGTGCTACTAGGTTCTTAACTTTTTATTATCGAGCAACCTAAATGGTATGCATAAAAACCAGCAAGTTTTTTATCATTTCATTCAGCATTTAAACACCTTTTATACACTCTACCCTCTCACCCGTTTAGGTTGTGCATGGTGCATAGGTTTAGGGTTCATTTTTCACATTTTTATTGTATGAAAAGCAATAAAAACTCACTAGAACATAAAGGTAGGGCTGAACTGAGGCTAAACCTCATACTTTAGACCCCCCCATACGTCCCCAAACATGAATCTTATTTTTCCTTAATTTTCGGCACTCAAAATCTATTTTTTCCTTATTTTTTCCCATTTTCTCTATTTTTTGTATTTTTTGCAATATTAAATGACTTAAAATTCAAAATTAGTTGTGGGCTATGGCCCTTAGGTTTATTTGCAGCAAAAACACAAATTTAGTTGATGTGTCTTATTATATTTTCCAATTATGTCTCAAAAACACCCAATTTTCCCATATTTCGTGTGTTTTACAGGTTTTACACCATTAATTTCAGTCAACACTTATGATTTTCTGATTTTTAGATCATAAACTAATCAAACTCATAGCAAACAACATTATGATGCATAATCATCCCATGGGAACAAATGTTCATGAAGCAAATAGCATAAAACATCAATTTCCTTTGTGAAAATGAGATTACCGTTCTTTGTGGGTTGCAGGTTTTTATTTGCCATATCTCGGAACTGATTTACAGCCACCATTAATGTCCATGACAGTCCACAATCAGCAATCTTCATTCCTCTTGAACCACGGAGCAATCCGGTCTTCATTGGACAAGCATCCGTCATCCATCCTTCTTCTTCTTCTTCACCACATGAATCTGCCTTTAAAGGAGAGAGAGGGAGGAGAGAGAAAGACTAGATTTCCATCTCTGCATTCAGGCCACCATTGGACGGGCGAAGACAGGCGATAAGATCAGCCAAGAGAGGGAAAATCAGCCCCATGATCGATTGTATGGGTTGCGGTTAATGGTTTGTCTGTTTAGTACCCGTACTACAACAAGAAACCATTAACCGCACCTGTACTAAACAGACAAATGGCCCTCAATGCTCCTCACAAAGGGACTAAAGTAGGTGTGGTTGCAAATATTTCAGCACCCGTCCTTGATCACAACCAGAAGTACAAAGCGTATAGAGACTTTAGTGAAAGCAATACCTACAAAGTGTAGCCGCACCATAGACATGGTAAAACTGTAGACGCTGTCGTAGAAAGGCTAAGTGTGGGTACCACAAACATGATGGATATCTAGAGGCTATAGAAGGGGCCCCACAAAGTGTACAGAGGCTGTAGTACAAGGCTAACTGAGGAGTTTACAAGTTTATGTCTAAGGCATTAGGGCTAGGAAATGCGAAGCTGAAAAATTCTATCTGAATAGAAGGACTGATGAGGTTTGTCATTCTCCTGGTGGTCTTCTTCATATTATTGTTCCTTTAATCCGTTTTCTTCTTCTTTATTGACTGCAACTATATAGGCCTTTTGGGATCTTTTTCTGGAGTGGCAAAACTTCTCAGTGTGTTTGGTCCATTTGTAGAAGTCACAGAAGAGTTGATCCCTCTTGCCTTTGTACTTGTTGCCAACATATCATGCATGTTCATCTCTAGAGGTGCTTGGTTCTTCCTCAGTTTTTAGATTATTTTGCTCCTCTAATAGTGATGCCTAGATATCAACAAGTTCAGGATTTGGCATGTTGATTAAAGTTGTTGATACATTATTATATTCATGAGGTAAACTCTTAAGTAGAAAACCGATACAAACATCTTCTTCCATTTTAATGTTGATTCCTGCAAGTTGGATTAGAAGTCCTTCCATGTAATTTAGATGTGTGGCAAGTGATGTACTAGACTTCATTTCAAGCATGAAAAACTCAATCAGGAGAACATACTTTGATGATTTAGACTGTGCATGAACAAAGTGTCAAGTCTCTTCCACGCATCGTCTAAGATCTCACATTTATCCACATGGTGGATATAGCTATCATCTAGCTCTAGTTTGATAATGGCCTGAGCCTTATCATCATTCTTTTTCCAAGTGACATTAAGATTCACATCATGAGGCTTCTTTTCTTTTCCAGTGGTAATGACATAGAGGCCCTTCCTCATCAGGATGAGTTTGATGCGCGTCTGCCACGTGTAAAACCCAACTCCTTTGAAGCGAGCAGTTGGAGTTTCTTTACCCATGTTAGAGTTGCGAGAATAGCAACAAATCAAGTTTAGAATTATTAGATTTGAGCACTAGAAGAGTTGGTTGAGATGTGTCAAAAGACACAAGTGCTAAGAGCACTAAATGAGTGTCAATGGACACTATGTTTCTTCCTTGAGTCTTCCAAATCTGCAAAATCCTTCAAATTCTTTCAAATCCAAATCTTCACCTCTCGATTTGATTCTAGGACAGTAGATCGAAGTGGCAATGGGTTGATCCAGTGCCAAAAGAGAGAAAATGATGAGTTTTTTGAGCTTTAGTGAAGTTTGGTTATGGCTTACTAGATTTGGGTTTTGACCTAGCCTTGGTTTTTTGCTCATTGTGGGACCTACATTGGATTATTTTTTAAAATTTTTAAATGAAAATGAAGGTTTAATGATAGGCTATTAATGCCCTCTAGTGATAGTCAACATCGCGACCTATAGCGACGACAGGAGCAGCATGAATGGCAGCATGCGCATTTTGGACAGCGACCACGAATTTCATCAATGCTAGGCTTTGGAGTCGCCAATCTCAAGGTGTCAGGTGATAGGAATCTTCTCCCATGAGATAGGCACAACTTTCTAGGAGGAATCTTCCAAATATATGAGCTCTATGATGAGATATGAAATCTCCAAGTGTAGCAGATCCTATCTGGCTATGGAGGCCACATAACAGAACCTGAGAAATTTGACAATACTAAGTAGTGGATGAGGCAACGTGAAGTTCTAAGATGATACAGAGAAGAATCACTAGTGAGGAAACACTTCTCCAGAAGGAATCTTGGTAAGATTTGGCTTGTGGAGTGAGATACAAGGCCTTCAATCTGACAGGGTGTTGCTGGCTATGGCAGTCATGAAGGCAAGCTTAAAGGTGGAGATGGAAAGTGAGTTCATAGACTGAGACTGAGTTGAGTAGAGATGGACTAGAGGTGAAGATCTAATAAAACAAGATAATCCATGCTCAATTGAACTCTGATACCATGTTAAAATACGCATGATCTAGAGCATGGCAGATGCGGAAGCTATGGAGGTTGAAAGAGGAAAAAGAAACTCATGAAGACATTGACCGTGAATTAGGTTCCAAGTTTGAAACTTGGACTCATAAACACAATCTTGTGTATTGACAGTGACATGACACTTTACTGGAAAGAAAATAGTACTATCATTGCATTAGAAAAAGAGTTCAAGTACACTGCTTTATAGGAATTGAGTGGTGGTACCTTCTCCTACTGTGCATATGGGATTTTGGTCCTAAGCCCTCACTGCTCCTCACAAAGGGACTAAAGTAGGTGTGATTGCAAATATTTCAACACCCCTCCTCAATCACAACCAAAAGTACAAAGCATATAGAGGCTTTAGTGAAAGCAATACCTACAAAGTGTGGGTGCACTATAAACATGGTAAAACTCTAGAGGATGTCGTAGAAAGGCTAAGTGTGGGTACCACAAACATGATGGACATCTAGAGGCTATAACAGGGACCGCACAAAGTGTACAGAGGCTGTAGTACAAGGCTAACTGAGGAGTTTACAAGTTTATGTCTAAGGCATTACGGCTAGAAAATGCGAAGCTAAAAAAGTCTATTTGAATAGAAGGATTGATAAGGTTTGTCGTTCTCATGGTGGTCTTCTTCTTATTATTGTTCCTTTAGTCCGTTTCCTTCTTCTTTATTGACTGCAACTAGATAGGTCTTTTGGGATCTTTTTCTAGAGTGGCAGAACTTCTCGGTGTGTTCGGTCCTTTTGCAGAAGTAATAGAGGAGTTGATTCCTCTTGCCTTTGTACTTGTTGCCAACATATAATGCATGCTCATCTCTAGAGGTACTTGGTTCTTCCTTAGTTTTTAGATTATTTTGCTCCTCTAATAGTGATGCCTGGATATCAAAAAGTTCAGGATTTGGCATGTTGATTAAATTTGTTGATACATTATTATATTTAGGAGGAAAACTCTTCAGTAGAACACTGATGCAAACATCTTCTTCCATTTTACTATTGATTCCTGAAAGTTGGGTTAGAAGTCCTTCCATGTAATTTAGATGCGTGGCAAGTGATGTGCTGGACTTTATTTCAAGCCTGAAAAACTCAATCAGGAGACCATACTTTGATGATTTAGACTGTGCACCGAACAAAGTGTTAAGTCTCTTCCATGCATCCTGTGAGATCTCACATTTATCCACATGGTGGATATAGCTATCGTCTAGCTCTAGTTTGATAATGGCCTAAGCCTTATCATTGTTCTTTTGCCAAGTGATAGCAAGATCCACATCACAAGGCTTCTTTTCTTTTCCAGTGGTAATGGCGTAGAGGCCCTTCTTCATCAGGATGAGTTTGATACAAGTGTGCGAGGTGTGAAACCCAACTCCTTTGAAGCGAGCAGTTGGAGAGTCTTTGCCCATGTTAGACTTCTGAGAATAGCAACAAATCAAGTTTAGACTTATTAGATTTGAACAGTCGAAGAGTTGGCTGAGATTTGTCAAAAGACACAAGTGTTAAGAGCACTAAATGAGTATGAATGGATAATATGTTCTTCCTTGAGTCTTCCAAATCTGCAAAATCCATCAAATTCTTTCAAATCCAAATCTTCACCTCTTGATTTGATGCTAGAACAATAGATCGGAGTGGCAATGGGTTGTTCTAGTGGCAAAAGAGAGAAAATCATGAGATTTTTGAGCTTCAGTGAAGTTTGGCTATGGCTTACTAGATTAGGGTTTTGACCCAGCCTTGGGTTTTTGCTAATTGTGGCAGCTACATTGGATCATTTTTAAAAAAAATTAAATCAAAATGAAGCTTTAATGATAGGCTACCAATGCCCTATGGTGATCATCAAGATCGCGACTTGTAGTGACGGCAACAGTAGCACGAATGGCAAAATGCGCATTTTGGACATCGACCACAAATTTCGTCAATGCTAAGATATGGACTGGCCAATGTCGAGGGGTCAGGTGATAGGAATCTTCTTCATGAGCAAGGCACAACTCTCTAGAAGGAAGCTTCCAAATATATGAGCTCTATACTGAGATATGAAAGCTCCAAGTGCAGCAGGTCCTATGTAGCTATGGAGGCCACAGAACAAAACCTGAGAAATTTGACAATGCTAAGTATTGGATGAGGCAACATCAAGTTCTAAGATGATACAGAGAAGCATCAATAGTGTGGGAACACTTCTCTAGAAGGAAGCTTGGTAAGATTTGGCCTGTGGAGTGAGATACAAGACCTTCAATTTGACAAGGGCCTCCTAGCTATGGCAGTCATGAAGGTAAGCTTAAAGGTGAAGATGGAAATAGAGTTCATAGATTGAGACTGAGTTGAGTAGAGATGGACCAGAGGTGAAGATCTAATAGAACAAGATAAGCCATGCTCAATTGCACTCTAATACCATGGTGCGCAGATCCGATGCTATACGCTCGCGTAGTGAATGCCGGAAGGTATCCAAGAACAATAGAACTCTACTTTTTGCACAAATTACAAGGTAAAAAGCATAAACGACAAGAGCTAGAGACCAATTGGGTGCAATCTCGCCCCATGCCTTGTGTGAGCGCTCCACAAAGCATGTATTTTATGTATTATTCATCTTCAAGCTCAAATAATAGCCCAAATTACGAAATAGCAAGCTTTTAGCTTTTGAGTTTGCTTTAACACAAAATAGGAATAAAGCCAATGGGCGGTGCCCAAAGAGTCTGGCATGCCCAATACAATGTCCAAGTAGAAATAACATAATCGTGCGCCTATGCGCATACAAAATAATAATAAATATCCAACGCCTCAATAAATAGGCGTGACAAAATATAGGCGCCATGCCTAAGGTATGCGCCCATCAAAATATAATCCATAAATCGAATACTCGCTATCCTCCAATGCTTTCCTCCGCCACTGCTGCTATCTCTACACATCAACTGAAGCATTCACAATCATTAGTAAAATAATACAATTAAATCGACAAAAGTGAATACCTAGCAGTCTTCAACTACATAAATAAATCAGCTGGTTAGAAATAAATCCTAACCTTAATTTATTACGAGTGCGTACTCTAAACTCATAAACTTTTATTAATTTAATATGCATTTTGCGGAATCACCCGCTATGGAATCACCCATATACACACTAAATTAATGAAATGCCCGAAAAGGACAGGCGTCCCCATCAACTTCTCGCACAAAGAATCCACTTTGTGTATGAGCCCCGGTCATCAAAGTTTACGGAATCCACCGTAAAACCTCACGGAATCCACCGTGAAATATGCCTCCTGGCATCATGATTCCGCAAAATGCATATTAAATTAATAAACGTTTATGAGTTTAGAGTGCGCAATCGTAATAAATTAAGGTTAGGATTTATTTCTAACCAGTTGATTTATTTATGTAGCTGAAGACTGCTAGGTATTCACTTTTGTCGGTTTAATTGTATTATTTTACTAACGATTGTGAATGCTTCAGTTGATGTGTAGAGATAGCAGCAGTGGCGGAGGAAAGTATTAGAGGATAGTGAGTATTCGATTTATGGATTATATTTTGATGGGCGCATACCTTAGGCATGGCGCCTATATTTTGTCACGCCTATTTATTGAGGCGTTGGATATTTATTATTATTTTGTATGCGCATGGGCGCGCGATTATGTTATTTCTACTTGGACATTGTATTGGGCATGCCAGACTCTTTGGGCACCGCCCATTGGCTTTATTCCTATTTTGTGTTAAAGCAAACTCAAAAGCTAAAAGCTTGCTATTTTGTAATTTGGGATATTATTTGAGCTTGAAGATGAATAATACATAAAATACATGCTTTGTGGAGTGCTCACACAAGGCATGGGGGGAGATTGCACCCAATTGGTCTCTAGCTATTGTCGTTCATGCTTTTTACCTTGTAATTTGTGCAAAAGGTAGAGTTCTATTGTTCTTGGGGACCTTCCGGCATTCACTACGCGAGCGTACAGCATCCGATCTGCGCACCAGTGGTATCAATGATGCCAGGAGGCATATTTTACGGTGGATTCCGTGCCACGGTGGATTCCGTGAGGTTTTACGGTGGATTCCGTAAACTTTGATGACCGGGGCTCATACACAAAGTGGATTCTTTGTGTGAAGTTGATGGAGACGCCTGTCCTTTTCGGGCGTTTCATTAATTTAGTATGTACATGGGTGATTCCATAGCGGGTGATTCTGCAAAATGCATATTAAATTAATAAACGTTTATGTGTTTAGAGTGCGCACTCGTAATAAATTAAGGTTAGGATTTATTTCTAACCAGTTGATTTATTTATGTAGCTGAAGACTGCTAGGTATTCATTTTTGTCGGTTTAATTATATTATTGTACTAACGATTGTGAATGCTTTAGTTGATGTGTAGAGATAGCGGCAGTGGCGGAGAAAAGCATTGGAGGATAGCGAGTACTCGATTTATGGATTATATTTTGATGTGAGCATACCTTAGGCATGGCGCCTATATTTGTCACACCTATTTATTGAGGCGTTGGATATTTATTATTATTTTGTATACGCATGGGCGCACGATTATATTATTTCTACTTGGACACTGTATTGGGCATGCCAGACTCTTTGGGCACCGCCCATTGGCTTTATTCCTATTTTGTGTTAAAGCAAACTCAAAAGCTAAAAGCTTGCTATTTTGTAATTTGGGCTATTATTTGAGCTTGAAGATGAATAATACATAAAATACATGCTTTGTGGAGCGCTCACACAAGACATGGGGGGAGATTGCACCCAATTGGTCTCTGCCTCTTGTCGTTCATGCTTTTTACCTTGTAATCTGTGCAAAAAGTAGAGTTCTATTGTTCTTGGGGACCTTCCGGCATTCACTACGCGAGCGTACAACATCCGATCTGCGCCCCATACCATGTTAAAATACGCGAGATCTACAGCATAGGAGATGCGGAAGCTATGGAGATTGAAAGAGGAAAAAGAAACTCATGAAGACATTGACCCTAGGAAGAACAAATTGTTACACAAGTGAATTAGGTTCCAAGATTGAGACTTGGACTCATAAACACAATCTTGTGTATTGACAGTGACATGACACTTTACTGGAAAGAAAAGAGTACTATCATTGCATTAGAAAAAGAGTGCAAGTACAATGCTTTATAGGAATTGAGTGGTGGTACCTTCTCCTATTGTGCATATGGGATTCTGGTTCTGAGCGCTCACTACTCCTCACAAAGGGACTAAAGAAGGTGTGATTGCAAATATTTCAACACCTCTCCTCGATCACAACCAAAAGTACAAAGCATATAGAGGCTTTAGTGAAAGCAATACCTACAAAGTGTGGGTGCACCATAAACATGGTAAAACTCTAGAGAATATCGTAGAAAGGCTAAGTGTGGGTACCACAAACATGATGGACATCAAGAGGCTGTAATAGGGGCCCCACAAAGTGTACAAAGGCTGTAGAACAAGGCTAACTGAGGAGTTTACAAGTTTATGTCTAAGGCATTAGGGCTAGGAAATGCAAAGCTAAAAAAGTCTATCTCAATAGAAGGACTGATGAGGTTTGTCATTCTCTTGGTGGTCTTCTTCTTATTATTCTTACTTTAATACGTTTTCTTCTTCTTTATTGACTGCAACTAGATAGGCCTTTTGGGACCTTTTCGTGGATTGGCAGAAGTTCTCGATGTGTCCGGTCCATTTGCAAAAGCCACAAAAGAGCTGATCCCTCTTGCCTTTGTACTTGTTGCCAACATATAATACATGTTCATCTCTACAGGTGCTTGGTTCTTCCTTAGTTTTTAGATTATTTTCCTCCTCTAATAGTGACGCTTGGATATCAACAAGTTCAGGATTTGGCATGTTGATTAAAGTTGCTGATACATTATTATATTTAGGAGGCAAACTCTTAAGTAGAACACCGATGCAAACATCTTCTTCCATTTTAATGTTGATTCTTGAAAGCTGGGTTAGAAGTCCTTCCACGTAATTTAGATGTGTGGCAAGTGATGTGCTGGACTTCATTTCAAGCCTAAAAAACTCAATCAGGAGACCATACTTTGATGATTTAGACTGTGCACCGAACAAAGTGTGAAGTCTCTTCCATGCATCCTGTGAGGTCTCACATTTATCCACATGGTGGATATAGATGTTGTCAAGCTCCAGCTTGATAATTGCCTGAGCGTTATTATCATTCTTTTGCCGAGTGACAGCAAGATCTGCATCACAAGGCTTCTTTTCTTTTCCAGTGGTAATGGCCTAGAGGCCCTTCTTCATCAGGATGAGTTTGATGCGGGTCTGCGAGGTGTGAAACCCAACTCCTTTGAAGCGAGTAGTTAGAGATTATTTGCCCATGTTAGACTTGCGGGAATAGCAACAAATCAAGTTTAGAATTATTAGATTTGAGCAATAGAAGAGTTGGTTGAGATTTGTCAAAAGACACAAATGCTAAGAGCACTAAATGAGTGTCAATGGACACTATGTTTCTTCCTTGAGTCTTCCAAATCTACAAAACCCATCAAATTCTTTTAAATACAAATCTTCACCTCTTGATTTGATGCTAGGACAATAGATCGAAGTGGCAGTGGGTTGTTCTAGTGGCAAAAGAGAGAAGATCATGAGATTTTTAAGCTTCAGTGAAGTTTGGCTATGGCTTACTAGATTAGGGTTTTGACACAGCCTTGGCTTTTTGCTAATTGTGGTAGCTACATTGGATCATTTTAAAAAAAATTAAAATAAAAATTAAGCTTTAATGATGGGCTATCAATGCCCTATGGTGGTCATCAAGATCGTGACTTGTAGTGATGGCGATAGTAGCATGAATGGCAGCATGCGCATTTTGGATAGCGATCACAAATTTGGTCAATGCTAGGCTATGGAGTGGCCAATGTCAAGGGGTCAAGTGATAGGAATCTTCTCCATGAGCAAGGTAAAAATCTCTAGAAGGAAGCTTCCAAATATATGAGCTCTATGATGAGATATGAAAGCTCCAAGTGCAGCAGGTCATGTCGGGCTATGGAGGCCACAGAACAAAACCTGAGAAATTTGGCAATACTAAGTACTAGATGAGGCAATGTTAAGTTCTAAGATGATACAGAGAAGCATCAATAGTGTGGGAACACTGCTCTAAAAGGATGCTTGGTAAGATTTGGCCTGTGGGGTGAGATACAAGACCTTTAATCTGACAGGGGGCTACTGGCTGAAGGCAAGCTCAAAGGTGGAGATGGAAATAGAGTTCATAGATTGAGACTGAGTTGAGTAGAGATGGACCATAGGTTAAGATCTAATAGAACAAGCTAAGCCATGCTCAATTACACTCTATAAAATATGCGGAATCTACAGTATGGGAGATGCGGAAGCTGTGGAGGTTGAAAGAATGATTTATTTCATAAGGCCAAGAGGGTTTTCTTTGTCAAGTTCTAATGTTTTATTTCATAAGGCCAAGAGGGCCATATGTCGGTTTGGCACAAGTACGCTTAATGGTTTTCTATTTTAGTGATTCCATCACACAGGTTGGTTGAAGTGCCTGGAGAGAGGATTTGCTGCGTGGGAGCTTCTTGTGGCCATTCCAAGGGTATCGTTGCCTTTGTGGGGACCGTCAATCAAGGCATGAAGTCCTAGGGTTTGGTTAGATATATCTGGGGGAGATTGGAGTAGTTGTCTATCTTCTATGTTAGGAAATTTTTAGGCATTAAAGACCTTTGATAGAGGGTAGTCCTTGTGACCCTATCCTTCCTGCTTACTAGGCAATGGTCCTAGGAGTCCTTGCTAGTGTGAGGCAGTTAGAGAAGCATACAAAATAGCAAAGAAGAGAAAGTGTTGAATGTATCTCAAGATAAAAATTACAGAGGTGTGTAAAAATGGGTTCTAAGCCCTTAATAAGAAAAAAGAAAAAAAAGAAAGGAAAATCCTACAAGCAGTTGATTATCGCTTTGTGGTGTCATGCCACTACGTGGACACAGTGTGAAAAACTCTGGAATGCATCATCATCTGAATTTCTTATTGATCAAGAGAGTCAATGTGATCTGAGTTGTTGGGGGTAAAGGCGCCTCCGCCGTGCCGCCCCGTGTATTACTACACTGACAGTACCCGCCACTGCACACTGCAGGTGGCGGGCGCCCATCACGTCACTTTATTCTTTATTCTTTTAGTGACAGTTTGAATAAAGGAAGGCCCGGTCACACATTGTGACTGTTGGAGTTCCCATTTCTTGTCTCTCTCTTTCTTGCTCTTGCTCTCCCACCATAGCTCGCGTGCAAGCTTCGATCCTTCTCACCTTTCAACTGGTATCAGAGCTTGGCATTCTCTTGCTCGAGCTTGACTCGGTACTTCCCGACCTTCGCATCAACTCGCTTCACACATTGGATCTCCATCCCGGCAGCCATAGCCGACCTCTCGAGCTCCCGACTCTCCCCGGCTTCCCGAGCTCCATCCCGGCCTTCTTGAGCTTCATCAGGGCCTTGCCCTTGAGGTATTGCTTCAGCATTTTGCAGGCATTTGAGTGTATTCTCAGTTTGAAACAGGGCAGGAATAAAGGGCAGCCACTCTTCTTGAGCTCCATAGCTCATATCTTCCCTCCCCTTTGCATTGGGCCTTCATGGCTTGGTATGTGCCTACCTTGGGCCATCATTGAACCCCCCAACCATCATAACTCCACGTGATTGGCAGCAGCACTCCAAGCCTCAACACGCTAAATATGGCACCCATTTTCAGACTTTGACCTCCACGTTTTACAGCTGAATGCTTTGTTGCTCATGGAGCACTCATCATTGGCCTATTTGGAGGGCATTTGAGCCATTTTTGAATGTCATTTTGATGCTTTGTCTTGACATTGAGGTTGGGAGCTGATCATTCTCAGTTTTGAAACTGTCATTCATTGCATAACAGTGCTGGAAACAGGGCAACACCCCTGACACTGACATTTGTTGCTTATGCCTCATTCCATTGGAGCTATTTGATGCCCGTATGCGGTCCACTTCCTACCCGGATGTATTGGGGATGTATGCATTTGGTTTGACCATGATTTTGGCTTGAATTCGGGGCTGAAATCTACTGTTTAGAATAGTAAATACATGCTGGAATAACAGTGGGCTGAAGGTACTTTACATGCTTTGGCACTTACCTACCGATACCGGATGTATGCTTTGAGCTTTGGCATGATGTCTCTGACATTTGGGGATGACTTGGAGCATATGTATGAGATTATGGGATGCTTTTGAGCTTTGCATTAGCTCCGTCTTTAGTGGCATTTGGACCGACTTGGCATGCTCATGGACCGCCTATGCCTCATGTCTCTGCTTGACAGTTAGGCTTTTGCATTACATGCTTTGGTTCGTGACATGTGCTATTTGGTTCGTGTATGCCATACCGAAATTTGGAGCTTGGATTTGGAGGTATTTGAGCATTCCTGGCTTACTTGATCACTGATCTTGGTTGCTATTTGGATGTCATTGAGTTGATCGAGAGCTTATTTGGGCTTATGTATTGCTTCATGGTTAATACGACCGGTGTTTCATGTATGTCATGCTCTCTTGGATGCGCTTGATGCATTGACAGGGTCACTTATCACTGGTGCTTTCTCTTGGGTTGTTTGAGCTTCTAAGCTTTCTTTGTACGCCTTTTGTGCCAGTGGGGGCATTTTACATGCTTGCTTGACCTTTGACAGTTGCATGCTATTGGAGCACTTACATGTATTTGGAGCAGTTTATGTCTTGAGCAGCTACATACGCATTGAGACTTTGGGATCATACTCCGATCTTTATGGATATGCATTGATGTACTCTTGATTCACAGGATGCTTATGAGCTAAGTCTCATATTTGGATCTTTCTCTTTGAGCAGACACCTATTTGTGTCAGGTTTTGGCAGTTACAGGAACACTTTGCCTAGAGTGTCTGGGGGTGTGTCTTTCACTGGCAGATGTTATTTTGACATGCTTCGGTGTTGAGCTCATGTTCTTTTCACTGTAATTGGCCTTGCTTATGTCCGTTTCATGCAGGCTTTGGACCTAGCATTGTTTGCTTGACATTGGATCCTATTTTGAGACAGTTTGCTCTCTAGACTGCATACATGCAATTTATTACAGCAAGCAGTTATTGGTGGACTGAGGTGTACTTTTCATGCTGAAATATCCTAATTTGGTGTACCGCACCTAGTACTAAGTGCAGCAACTTTTGGCACACTTTGCTTGCCCTTTGGACCTCGTTTTGGTCATTTTTGGGCAGTTTCTGTAGTAAATCTGCAAGTAGTTTTGGACTGTTTGGGCATTTCCAGCCTGCATAATGGCGTCATCTTCGCATGATAGTGCCATCTTTAACATTACAAAGTTGGATGGTACCAACTACTCTTACTGGAAGAGTCAAATATGGCAGGTTTTGGTGCAAAAATCTCAGATTAAGCCACTTCGGTTGAGTGGGGAGCAGCCTGAAACTATGGACAATGACGACTGGCTTGAACTTGATGAGCTATGCAAGTCCATGATTGTATTGTCTCTCACTGAACAGGTACATTATAATGTATTTGAGGAAGCACAGAGTGCATGGGATATATGGAATAAGATCAAGAATCTTTATGATAAGAAAAGTCCGCCGAGTCAAATGTACTGGTTGAAGCAGCTTATGGATCTGCGCATGAAGGATAATGCGACTATGTCTGCTCACTTGAGCCAGTTCCATGCTATACTGAAGAACCTGACTTCACAGGATATCACCTTTGGAGAGGAAGTAACTCCTCTTTTCTTGCTTGGGACTCTGAATGAGTCATGGGATGTATTCCGCACTGCTCTTTGTGCCTCTAGTGCTACTCTAAAATTGGTAGATGTTGAGAGTGCTCTTCTTCAAGAAGAGGTGAATCGCAAAAAATTGGATGCCTCTCGTGGTAGTCATGCTTTGAGAGTTAGAGGCAGGAATGACAAGAATGATCGTGGTAATAACCGTGGCCGTGACTCGCAGAAGGGTCGGTCTAAATCTCGTGGAAAGTCGCGTAGTAAGTCGCGTGGGCGCAACGCTAATGTCACTTGTCATCATTGTGGGAAAGAGGGCCATATTAGACCATAGTGTCATGAGTTGCGCAATGAGAATTGCAAGGATAAGGGGAAAGATAAAGTGTAGGAGAAGTCTCTGATCGCAGCATAGTACCTGCGAAGTCCAGCGTCAAGATTGAGGAAATTAATGTCACGCAGACTGAGGAGTTCAATGGTGGTGATGAGTTTATACTTGCAGCTAGTTCTTCTGATGCTTCACACTTGACTGAGACATCTAGTATGTATGCACAGTGTTGGTTATTGGATTCAGGAGCATCCTTCCATGTGACGCCTTATCGTGAGTGGTTCCACTCTTACCGCACTATATCTGGTTCAGTCAGACTTAGAGACGACAGGTTTCTTGACATTGTGGGCATGGGTGATATTCAGTTGCAGTTTTCCACTGGCAATTCATTTTTTCTTAGGGATGTACATCATGTACCTGCGCTTACGCGCAGTCTTATGTCTGCAGGACAGCTGGATGATGCAGGATTTCATGTATGTTTTGGGGATTCTGCTTGGAAGATTACTCGTGGCAGACTTGTGCTTGCTAGAGGCGCCAAGGCTGGCAGCCTCTATCCTCTTGTTGTATCTGGATCCTCAGTTAACCATGTTTTGGAAGTGGGTTCTATCCCACATGTATCACTTTGGCATGCTCGTTTAGGGCACATGTCTTTGAAGGGAATGAAAATGTTATCTGGTTTGCAGTATCTTCCGCCTTTGGACTATGCACGTTTTGACTCGTGTGATCATTGTCTTTATGGTAAGCAGAATAGGTCTACGCATAAGAAATCGGGTAGGCCACGCATGAGTGAGCCCTTGGCATTGGTGCATTCCGATGTTTGTGGGCCTATGCCTTGCATGTCTATGGGTGGCGCGAAGTACTTTGTTACCTTCATTGATGATTTTTCTAGGAAAGTGTGGGCTTATCCCATAAAGCAAAAGTCTGATGTCTTGGTAGTCTTTCAGCATTGGCTTGCTCTTGTTGAGAACCACACTAGGTATAGGCTGAAATGCCTTAGGACTACCATTAATGTCCATGACAGTCCACAAATCAGCAATCTTCATTCCTCTTGAACCACGGAGGAATCCGATCTTCATTGGACAAGCATCCGTCATCCATCCTTCTTCTTCTTCTTCACCACATGAATCTGCCTTTAAAGGAGAGAGAGAGGGAGGAGAGAGAAATACTAGATTTCCATCTCTGCATTCAGGCCACCATTGGACGGGCAAAGACAGGTGATAAGATCAGCCAAGAGAGGGAAGATCAGCCCCATGATCAATTGTATGGGTTGCTTTCAGCCTGTATACTCTATCTCCATCATGAGAGGGCGCAAAAAACGGCCGCCATATTGCTCCACATTTTTTCATCCCTCATTCTCTCTCCACGTTAGAACGGTAATCTCATTTTTACAAAGGAAATTGATGTTTTATGCAATTTGCTTCATGAATATTTGTTCCCATGGGATGATTATGCATCATAATGTTGTTTTCTATGAGTTTGATCATTTTATGATCAGAAAATCAGAAAATCATAAGTGTTGTGACTGAAATTAATGGTGTAAAACCCGTAAAACACGCAAAATATGGGAAAATTGGGTGTTTTTGGTATATAAATGAAAAATATAATAAGACACACCAACTAAATTTGTTTTTTTGTTGCAAATGAACTTAAGGGCCATAGCCACAACTCATTTTGAATTTTCAGTCATTTAATATTGTAAAAAAATACAAGAAAAATAGGAAAAATAGAGAAAAATAGGGAAAAAATAGATTTTGAGTGTCGAAAATTAAGAAAAAATAAGAACCATGATTGTGGATGTATGGGGGGGTCTGAAGTATGAGTTTTAGCCTCAAATCAGCCCTACCTTTATGTTTTAAGTGAGTTTTTATTGCTTTTCATACAATAAAAATGTGGGAAATGAAGCCTAAACCTATGCACCATGCACAATCTAAACGGATGAGGGGGTAGAGTGTATAAAAAATGTTTAAATGCTGAATGGAATGATGAAAAGCTTGCTAGTTTTTATGCATACCATTTAGGTTGGTCGATAATTAAAGATTAAGGACCTAGTAGTAGGAGGGTTTCTCGGTGCTAGGTTCATGCAACGCCGCATACGAGCGATAGTCAAATTCATTGAAAGAATGCTTTTGCACTAAGCACAATGTTGATTTTTCTTTGCTTGAGCACGTGGACATTCACAATTTGCATGAAGCATAAAATGATAAAATGTATCAGACAATACCTCCTGGATGCATGGCAATTGCTTTCTAGAGGAACATGACCAACGTTGAGTGAGTAAGGTTATCCCAAGCTGTAGGCTAGGCATTGGGTCGTAGGGGAAAGAAAGTGAGGAAAATGATACATTCCTGGATACGATCAATTGGTACCTTGAGAGAACTATGTGCGATATTGTGTTACATATGTTTAGCGATGCATCGAGGGGCCAATCCCCAAGGTGTAGGAGAGTCGCAGTAAGGTAGCGGCAATCAGCCCCATCGGAGGACCTCCTATGTTTGTACTTCGTGCTATTTGGCAATGTGCTAGGGACTCCCTTTGAGGAGTGTTAGTTGGGTTAGAGTTGGACTACGAGACATGATACAAACGCAAGATTTTTAGGAAGATGATATATGTGTCATCCACGCTCCAGGCCGCGAGGCCGTGGGGTTGTTGAGCGCATGATAGAGGTCCGGCTAGTGCATGAGCCAGTGCCAGCCCGTTTTAGGTCCCATCAGCCAGCAACACCCTATCATGTTGAAGGCCTTGTATCTCACTCCACAAGCCAAATCTTACCAAGCTTCCTTCTAGAGATGTGTTCTCCCACTACTGATGCTTCTCTGTATCATCTCAGCACTTCACATTTCCTCCTCCACTACTTAGTATTGTCAAATTTCTCAGGTTCTATTTTGTGGCCCCCATAGCCAGACATGACCTGCTACACTTGGAGCTTCCATATCTCATCATAGAGCTCATATATTTGGAAGCTTCCTTCTAGGCAGTTGTGCCTTGACTCACGGAGAAGATTCCTATCACCTGACACCTTGAGATTGGCCACTCCAGAGCCTAGCATTGATGAAATTCATGGTCGCTGTCCAAAATGTGCATGCTCCCATTCCTGCTGCTCATGCTATCGCGACAAGCCGCGATGTTGACTATCACCATAGGGCATTGATAGCCCATCATTAAACCTTCATTTTCATTTAAAATTTTTAAAAAATGATCCAATGTAGCTCCCACAATGAGCAAAAAACCAAGGCTAGGTCAAAACCCTAATCCAGTAAGCCATAGCCAAACTTCACTAAAGCTCAAAAATCTCATCATTTTCTCTCTTCTGCCACTGGATCAACCCATTGCCACTTCGATCTACTGTCTTAGAATCAAATCGAGAGGTGAAGATTTGGATTTGAAAGAATTTGAAGGATCTTGCAGATTTGGAAGACTCAAGGAAGAAACATAGTGTCCATTGACACTCATTTAGTGCTCTTAGCACTTGTGTCTTTTGACACATCTCAACCAACTCTTCTACTGCTCAAATCTAATAATTCTAAACTTGATTTGTTGCTATTCTCGCAACTCTAACATGGGCAAAGAAACTCCAACTGCTCGCTTCAAAGGAGTTGGGTTTCACACGTGGCAGACGCGCATCAAACTCATCCTGATGAGGAAGGTCCTCTAGGTCACTACCACTGGAAAAGAAAAGAAGCCTCGTGATGTGAATCTTAATGTCACTTGGCAAAAGAATGACGATAAGGCTCAGGCCATTATCAAACTGGAGCAAGACGATAGCTATATCCACCATGTGGATAAATGTGAGTGTCTCAGAGGATGCATGGAAGAGACTTGACACTTTGTTCAGTGCACAATCTAAATCATCAAAGTATGTTCTCCTGATTGAGTTTTTCAAGCTTGAAATGAAGTCGAGCACATCATTTGCCACGCATCTAAATTACATTGAAGGACTTCTAATCCAACTTGCAGGAATCAACATTAAAATGGAAGAAGATGTTTGCATCGGTGCTCTACTTAAGAGTTTGCCTCCTGAATATAATAATGTATCAACAACTTTAATCAACATGCCAAATCTTGAACTTATTGATATCCAGACATCACTATTAGAGGAGAAAAATAATCTAAAAGCTAAGGAAGAACCAAGCACCTCTAGAGATGAACATGCATTATATGTTGGCAACAAGTACAAAGGCAAGAGGGATCAGCTCTTCTGTGGCTTCTGCAAATGGACCGGACACACCGAGAAGTTCTGCCACTCCAGAAAAAGGTCCCAAAAGGCCTATCTAGTTGTAGTCAATAAACAAGAAGAAAATGGATTAAAGGAACAATAATAAGAAGAAGACCACCAGGAGAATGACAAATCTCATCAGTCCTTCTATTCAGATGGACTTTTTTAGCTTCGCATTTCCTAGCCCTAATACCTTAGACATAAACTTGTAAACTCCTCAATTAGCCTTGTACTACAGCCTCTATACACTTTGTGGGGCCCCTACTACAACCTCTAGATGTCCATCATGTTTATGGTACCCACACTCAACCTTTCTACGATAGCCTCTGGAGTTTTACCATGTTTATGGTGTGCCCACACTTTGCAGGTATTACTTTCACTAAAGCCTCTATATGCTTTGTACTTCTGGTTGTGATCAAGGAGGGGTGTTGAAATATTTGCAATTACACCTACTTTAGTCCCTTTGTGAGGAGTAGTGAGGTCTCAGGACCAGAATCCCATATGTACAATAGGAGAAAGTACCACCTTTCAATTCCTATAAAGCATTGTACTTGCACTCTTTTTCTAATGCAATGATAATACTCTTTTCTTTCCAGCAGAGTTTCATGTCGTTGTCAATACACAAGATTGTGTTTATGAGTCCAAGAGTGTGTAACAATTTGTCCTTGATAGGTTCAATGTCTTCATGAGTTTGTTTTTCCTCTTTCAACGTCGAGAGCTTCCGCATTTGCCATGCTCTAGATCTCGTGTATTTTAACATTTCTCTATGTTAAAACGCCAAAAAAATAACAATGTTTGATATAAAAATTTTGAATTTCCTATATGAAGTAATGACACATTTCTGAAAGTAAGATGGTATAATCCTTCTTATGGTGTTCTATATCTCTCGATTTAAAGCCTAATAAAATATGCCATTGTTTGATGTCAAAAATATAAAATTTTTGTAAAAACCTAGAGCAATGACATTGTAAACGCCCCGAACAATGTAGTATGCTTAACGATTATGATATTCGCTTGTTTTCGAGATTTAATATAAAAGAGAATGAACACTTAAAGTTGAAAATGAAAATTACTCACAAAATTACAGCCATGAAAATGTAAAAGTAATGGAGACAAGATTGAGGGTTGAAGATGGGCAACCCCCCCCGAAGGAATGTATTTCTGCTCAACCCAAGTCCCTTAGGGAAGAGCTCAGTTACAATCAACGTGAGAGTGAGAAGAAGTAATTCTCACTCTCACAAGATCATGCAAAGATGTACAAACACACATGCACGATCTATTATGCAATGATAAGAACTGATTTCTTTATAGTATGAGAGAACAAAGAGGGGAAATCAGCCTTCTCCATCATTGAACAGTAGTACATGGATAGGGCTTGCTTCTTGTCGCTAAAATGGAAGAAAGAGCTTGAGAAGGAGATGTTGTAATGAATTTACAGGCTTGTTGTCCTGTAAAACAGTAGTGATAGAAGAGGGAATATCGAGGAATTTGATAATGGAGAAGTGGGGGATGATGATGGGGATGGATGGGCCCAAATTCTAGCTATCTGTGGGTGTTGTACATGAGTTTACAGCAAAGAAAAATGATGCTGAATGAAGAAAAACGAGCTCTTATTTATAGGAGAGGGAAGAGCTAGTACAAAAGGGGAAAGTGGAGTAGCACAAGACAAGTGTCCAACCACATGTCATGAGATGTGACAAGTGGTGGGACACTTGGAAACTTGTGTGACAAGTGTCTTGACACTTGTCTCTTCTCTATGGCCTTCCTTTTTGGGTTGAATACTGTCAAGAATAGAAACAACCAAATTTAGTAAGCACAGTCAGAGTACGGAACTTACTATTTTTAGAATGACATCCCTATTTTTTAGGACTAGCATTTTTAGGCTAATTCAAGGCTCTTAAAATGTAGGGATCTCCTAAAATTTAGGGACCCCCCCAATATGGGTGTCATATGAAAGCTTTTTCCGTGTACATCGTAAAAATGGTATCCGAATCTTCATGTGACTTTCCTATGCAAAGAAATGTGCATTTCAAGCTTTCAGCCCACACATGCACATTATACAAGCATTTCATGATCACGCCATCTTGTTGATTGTAACTGTCTATTCTGGTGGATCTAGCCCACACTTCAAGGCATCAATCTTTTTTGTGTGCGAGTCTAACCCTGATATGCGTGAGTTCTAGTCACAGGCGCCCAATCAGGCCATATAGGTGGAAGTGTGAACTATCTTTTCTCTAACCCACCACGTGGGTCCACCATAACCTGTGACCACTCATCAGTGGGGCTAGCTCCAATGCACTTTTCTTTATATCTAATTAGTGCAAAGGAAATAAATTTAATAAATCATTATATAGAAAAATTAATGAAAAAGGATACAAATTCTGTTTCTATAGAGTTGTGACAGCCCTCTAGCTTTTATTCAGCTGTCCTCAGCTGAAAAGCTTCTTGATATGGTTGAAGAATGTTTGGGTAATCCTTCATGAATTTTTTATCTACCCACTGTGCATCTATTGTGGGTAGATTCTTGAATTATAGTAAGAATTTTCATGTCACAAGGCCACTTCTCGTGGTTCGATCCTTGAGAAATAAAATCTTTTCAGGTTCCAAGAGTTGCTCTGTTTCTTCAACTTTTGGGGGATCTTTAGTAATGGGTTCCTTTGGTTCTGGTCCTATGTAAGGTTTTAGCAAACTTACATGAAAATCATTGTGTATTTTCCAATGAGTAGGAATCTCAAGTCGATAAGAAACTTCATTTATTTTCTCAATCACTTTGAAGGGTCCAAAGTATCTACTGGAGAGCTTTGGAAAAGATGAATTTTGACCAGAACCTTGTTTGAGCCTGCTTTTATCAAACTTTAGCAAGACATATTGACATTTTTCAAAAGCCAAAGGTCTTCTTCATTTATCTGCTTGCTTCTTTTGTCGCTCTTGGGCAACTTTGATAGTGGCTCGAACTTAATCCATTACGGTTTTTAAATCTGAAGCAAACTCATCAGCAGCAAAAATCTTATCTTTAGTGCGAATAATTGGAGGAGGAATCACTTTACCCTGTACTATTTCATTTGGAGTTTTCCCTGTGGATGAGTGCACTATATTGTTGTAAGCAAACTCCAATAATGGAAGATATTTCTCCCATTGTGACTTATGTTCACTAACATAAGCTTTCAACATATCCAAAAGAGTGAGATTCATCACCTCTGTTTGGCCGTCAGTTTGAGGATGAAAAGCTGAGGAGAACTTTAAAGTGGTTCCCAAATTCTCAAATAAAGCACGCCAAAAGTTACTTGTGAATTTGGAGTCTCTATCTGAAATGATCTCAGAAGGCATACCATGTAATCTGAAGATATGTTGAATGAAAAGTCTTGCAGCTTGTGCGGATTTCAATGTTTTATGACATGGAATAAAATGTGATTGTTTGCTGAATCTATCAATTATGGCCCAAATCATATCATGACCTTGAGGTGTTCTTGGAATACCTGAATGAAATCCATTGTGATAGATTCCCATGGATCTTTGGGCACTGGAAGAGGTTGCAACAATCCTGGAATCTTCTGCCTATCATATTTGGATTTTTGGCATACTAGACAAGCCTCAATGAAGTTATGTGTATCTCTTCATAATGTTGGCCAATAAAAGTAGCGCTCAATTGCACTTAGAGTGGCTGCCCTCCCTCTATGACCTGCATAAGGGGGTTCATGACTTTCTTTAAGCACCTTTTGTCGAACAGGAAGAGTGACACAAAGGCGATTGTTCATGAGAAGGTAACCGTCTTTGATGGAATAATCTGGATGAGAACCTCCTTGCTATAAATTTGACCAAATTGCTGCAAAATCAGTATCTTCATCATAAGTATTCTTCATCGTTTGAAAATCTTCATGATGAGCCACTATAATAGTTGCAATGCGAGGCACTCTAGAAAGTGCATCAGCAACTACATTTTGTTTCCCTGAAGTGTACATAATTTGAAAATGAAACATAGACAAGAAATTTTCCCATATTGCATGTTTCTCCTGCAAATGCTTTTGAGACTTGAAATACTTCAAGCTTTGATGATCAATTTTAATAAGGAATTCATTGCCTAAAAGATAATGTTTCCATATCTTTAAAGCATGAACCACTGCTAAGAGCTCCTTTTCATAAATGTCATACCTTTTCTCCATATCATTTAGATGGCGGCTTTCAAAGGCTACGGCATGGCCTTCTTGATTTAGCCATGCACCAATACAATTACCGCAAGCATTTGCTTCCACCACAAATGGTTTTACCAGATCTGCAATGATAAGAACAGGTCCAGAAGTAAGAGCTGTTTTCAGCCTTGTGAAGGCAGCCTTCTCTTTTTCCTTCCATTGGAAAGAGGTCTTCTTCTTTGTAAGGTCATGAAGAGGAGAAGCCATATGTGCAAAATGCTTGATGAAGCAGCGGTAATAAGAGCATAAGCCAAGAAACAATCGTACCTCATGTACATCATGAAGATGAGGCCATTCTTGGATTATCCTGATCTTTTCAGGATCCATCTAAATCCCTTCAAAAGAGATGACATGCCCAAGGTAATTTATTTTATACATGAAAAATTTGCTCTTTTTACCATTTACCAAGAGTTGATTTTGTTGAAGCAATTGTAGAACGATTTCCAAGTGTTGATGATGCTCCTCTTCATTCTTGCTAAAGACAAGAATATCATCAAAGAAAGTACCGACATATTGTCGATGCTCTCTAAAGATGCGCTCCATCATTCGATTAAAGGTGGCTGGTGCATTGGTTAATCCGAAAGGAACCACCAAGAATTCATAAAGACCGTATGAAGTGCGGAAAGCAGTTTTGTGTACATCTTGTGGTATTACCCTAATTTGATGATAACCACTCTTTAGATCAATGCGGCTGAAAACCTTTGAGCCTCCTAGACGATCCAAAATGTCGTCAATTCTGGGAATAGGAAACCAATTCTTCACAGTGATTTTGTTGAGGGCTTGATAATCAATGCACATCCTGAATGTGCCATATTTCTTTTGAACAAGAAGAACCTGTGAACAAAATGGTAAGCTACTTGGCCTAATTAGCCCACGGTTGAGTAGGTCTTTGACTTGCTTTTTGATTTCTTCTTGTTGAGGACGGCTCACATGGTATGGTGCTATACTAGGAGGAGAACTGCCTGGGATAATATCAATATGATGGTCTTCTGGCCTTTCTGGGGGAAGCTGATAAGGAAGATCTTCCAAAAAACAATCTTTATACTTTTCCAAGAGCTGAAGTCGCTCTTGGTTTTCAGCATTCATATTATCTTTTACATCAGTGACATAAAGTAGACAACATTGAACACAATCCTTAATTGCTCTAGAGACTTGCATATGGCTTACCATAGGTATGGTGTCTCCAGAAACTCCAGCTTGGATCTCATACTTCTTGCCTTTTTTGGTGAGTTCTACCTTCTTTTTCTGAGAGAAGATGGTTGAATCTACTCTATGATTCCAGGGCATGCCAAGAATCACATCGCAACCATCAAGGTCTCCGATACAGAAGGTATCTTCGTCACTGTAGCCTTGAATTTGAAACCTGAGCTTGCCAATGTAGGGTATCATAGTCTTCACTGTGTCACCTTCATCAGCATTTTAAGCTTGGTGAACTTCTACCGCGGAGTGTCCATCTCTTCATTCTTTAATCCAAGCTCTTTAGCTAATTGCAAGGAAATGATATTTTCATTCGCCCCAAGATCTATCAAGAATAGTGCTTGCTTACCTTGCAATTGTCCCTAAGCTTTTAATAATTTGCGCGTCTCCGGAGTGTGAGTTGTGTTTGCAACTACATCACTGATAGCATTGATTTTCACTGGCGACTTAGGCTTGTTGTCAGAAACCTTGCTTTGTCCCTTGTTTGGACATTGCTTCGCTATGTGGCATGTTTGTCCACATTTAAAGCACTTCCCTTCTTTCATGAAGCGTTGATTTTCTTCTTCGGAAAGTTGCTTTGCTTGTGGATATAGATTGGAGCGAAATTGAGGAGCATTAGGAGGTGCATAGGGCTTCATCTTCTTTTGATTTGATGGCTGCTTTTGCCGCTGTTTTTGTCCTTCATTTGGGGCTGAATACTCCTCATTATCAGCTACTCTCCTCTTATCATTCTTTTGGAATGATTTGTTGCCATTGTGCTCCATTTCCCATGTCTCAGCATGGTCAATGAGTTCCCTGAGACTAGAACAATGATAATGATTAAGATCAGTACGAAGTTTAGAATGCAAACCTCCTTGAAACTTCCTAAGCTTTTCCGAACTACTGATCTTCTTGAAATGTTGGACCTTCAAAAGTAGCTCCCAAAATCTCTTGGTATAGTCACCAAGTGACTCATTTTTCCTTTGCCAAAGCCGATCACATTCCATTTTTACATCTCTTTTGAAATGAACAGGAAGAAATTGGCTTTGTATCATGCGAACAAAGGACCGCCATGATTTTGGAGCAGCATGATCATATTCCAAACCCGTCCACCAAGTATGGGCCAAGTCAGTTAAATGTAAAGCTGCAAACTTAATCTTTTCTTTTTCTTTATACTTGTCACGACCATACAAAATTTAAAATTGACGAATAAACTTTACAAGAAGATCAGGATTTCGGAAACCATCATACATACTGAACTTGATCTTCTTTTCAAGTTGAGATAGTGACTTAGTCTTCTTCTTCTTCTTATGCCTTCATCCATGCCCAGATCTTGAGGTTGAAGATGATGAAGTGCTTGATGGGGATGAAGATGGAGACGAGGGTGAAGAATGTCGACGCCTTTGACGATGATGAGGTCTTCCACGAGAAGGGTGTGACTCTTTGTTACTAGAAGAGGGTCCATCAAAGTAGGCACCAGATGACTTTGAAGAAGAGGATGAGCTTCGACGCGATCTCTTTCTTTGTCTTGAAGTAGAATGGGACTGCCTCTTAGAAGTAGTTGGACTTCTTGATTGGCTCCTTTCATTGGTATGGCTTTGTCTCCTTGAAGTAGATGGGCTTTTTTTTTTGAATTCTTTGGGATTCTCAACTTTTTCTAGTTTGAGAAGTTGGTCACAAATTTGCTGATTCTCCTCTCTAAGACTTTGAATGGCTTGAAGGATAGCACTCGACTGATCCATTAAGACTCTTAAGAAAAAAAATATGCTCAAGCACTCAATGCAAGGGCTGAAAACAAACAAACTTATAATTGTAAGCACTACCAGTGTTGGGGTGAGAACTGAGCCAAAGCTCTGATACCACTGTAAACGCCCCGAACAACGTAGTATGCTTAACAATTATGATATTCGCTTGTTTTCGAGATTTAATATAAAAGAGAATGAACACTTAAAGCTGAAAATGAAAATTACTCACAAAATTACAGCCATGAAAATGTAAAAGTAATGGAGACAAGATTGAGGGTTGAAGATGGGCAATCCCCCCCCCCCCCCCCCCCCCCCCCCCCGAAGGAATGTATTTCTCCTCAACCCAAGTCCCTTAGGGAAGAGCTCAGTTACAATCAACCTGAGAGTGAGAAGAAATAATTCTCACTCTCACAAGATCATGCAAAGATGTACAAACACACATGCATTATCTATTATGTAATGATAAGAACTGATTTCTTTACAGTATGAGAGAAGAAAAATGGGAAATCAGCCTTCTCCATCGTTGAACAGTAGTACATGGATAGGGCTTGCTTCTTGTTGCTAAAATGGAAGAAAGAGCTTGAGAAGGAGGTGCTGTAATGAATTTACAGGCTTGCTGTCCTGTAAAACAGCAGTGATAGAAGAGGGAATATCGAGGAATTTGATAATGGAGAAGTGGGGGATGATGATGGGGATGGATGGGCCCAAATTCTGGCTATCTGTGGGTGTTGTACATGAGTTTACAGCAAAGAAAAATGATGCTGAATGAAGAAAAACGAGCTCTTATTTATAGGAGAGGGAAGAGCTAGTACATAAGGAAAAAGTGGAGTAGCATAAGACAAGTGTCCAGCCACATGTCATGAGATGTGACAAGTGGTGGGACACTTGGAAACTTGTGTGACAAGTGTCTTGACACTTGTCTCCAAGACACTTGTCTCTTCTCTATGGCCTTCCTTTTTGGGTTGAATACTGTCAAGAATAGAAACAATCAAATTTAGTAAGCACAGTCAGAGTACGGAACTTACTATTTTTAGAATGACATCCCTATTTTTTAGGACTAGCATTTTTAGGCTAATTCAAGACTCTTAAAATGTAGGGATCTCCTAAAATTTAGGGACCCCCCAATATGGGTGTCATATGAAAGCTTTTTCCGTGTACATCGCAAAAATGGTATCCGAATCTTCATGTGACTTTTATATGCAAAGAAATGTGCATTTCAAGCTTTCAGCCCACACATGCACATTATACAAGCATTTCATGATCATGCCATCTTGTTGATTGTAACTGTGTGTTCTGGTGGATCTAGCCCACACTTCAAGGCATCAATCTTTTTTGTGTGCGAGTCTAACCCTGATATGCGTGAGTTCTAGTCACAGGCGCCCAATCAGGCCATATAGGTGGAAGTGTGAACTATCTTTTCTCTAACCCACCACGTGGGTCCACCATAACCTGTGACCACTCATCAGTGGGGCTAGCTCCAATGCACTTTTCTTTATATCTAATTAGTGCAAAGGAAATAAATTTAATAAATCATTATATAGAAAAATTAATGAAAAAGGATACAAATTCTATTTCTATAGAGTTGTGACAAACATACTGCTTGATGCAGCATGATGCAATCTAACGGTCTAATTTGCATTTCTGCAGATATGTCAAAAAATTATTCGCATCCATCAAATGTCATCTTCACCCAAAATAGCTCCAAAGAGTTAAGAGAATTATTGGCATGACAATAGTTTGGGTTATTATAAAATGATGGTGGTGAAGCAAGAGGAATTGGCACCTTGGATGAAGAGATATTTTTAGCATTTAGAGAGGAGGTCCACGATGTGGGTACCTTTATGTCACATGCCTATCTAACCATTCCCTGGCAGCACGTTTTAGTGGTCAATTGGGAAACCGTCCTAGATGGCTTCGCCCGGCACTTGCGAGAATGCACAGGGTCTATTGTCTAGGTTTCCCAGAGTCCACCCCATAACACAAGGTACCGGCCATCCCCACGAGGATCAACCTACAAGCTCAGGGTCTTAATTTGACAATTGAGGTATTAATGCATCAGCTAGCTCCATCGGAGGTGTCCCACAAGGGCTTGTTGTCCAACTAGAGTGATCGTAGTTACCTTGGGTTCATGGAGTGCAACACTTTTTTCCAACAACTAGTTAGGATTCAGGGAACCTTAATGGAGTTCTGGTATAGCTGCCACACCTTTCCTCTAAGATAATTACTAATCAAGGTTTTAAGACCTGACCCTATGTAAGTCAACGCTCGGCTCTACCTAATTTTTTCTAATTAATGTTTCATTAAATATCTTGAGAGAAGATTCTAGCTTACTGAGACCATCCATCTATAGGACGGATCCATCAAGGATCTCGCCCACCCGCTTCCCAAAAATGGTTTTCTTTAGTTTTCTAATTACCTATCACATTAAGTTATGACATATGAAAGCAGTTTCGTTAATTAACCCGTTATCATAGGTTCCTTCACATAATTTTATGACACAACACAAAGACAGAGAAAAATAATATTTCAAAAAGTTATTTACAATGCTTTTTTCCTTCTGCCTACACAGAAGATAAACCTCTGCTCATCGGAAAATCCCTTCTGTCTATGCAGAAGAAAACAAACCCTCTAAGATTTCCGTCCCTTTACTAGTATCGAGGACTCCAAGATCCCATCCTGATTCGCATGAGGGTCAAGTAGTTCCTAGGTGCAATCGAGAGATTTATGGCGAGAGCCCCCCTAGCACTCCCACCTCCTCCTGCCTAATGGATTCCTGATCGAGTGACCTCTCACCATCGGGTCGGTCCAAAGCTCCTCGCAGCGGTATAAAACAATCCCGCTTGGAGCAAGGTTTTGCATCTAGCCATGGGGGAGGCATAACACGATCGTTTCTCTTATTATCCTGATTATATATTTACAATCAGATCTAACTCTGCTGCAAGCACAATCAATCTTTCCTGTGCAACCATCAATGCATACACAAATCAAAAAAGAAATAGCAGCAAGTGTTTTTAACATAGAAAGCAGCCCCACCCAATTATAGGGTTTCTCTTTTAAGGTCCCACCTTATTCTTAGGGTTTCACTTCCTGTTTGCAACTTTTTGTTTTGGATCCGCAAGTTATTTCGTAAATCTAAAGTCTATTTTATCCTTATGAAAACTTGGTATTTTCTCGCTAAAAGATAATATGGGCATCTATACCTATGGTAGGCAATTCATGCGCTAGCCTACCTTAACTTGCACTTAGCAGGATTTCAAATGCTTTTCCAGGTCTATTTAGACTTTAGAATTTATATCGACAAATTCTTATCAATGTCCAACAAGTCCTACAGACTTCCAATATTTATTTAATTTCTTGATACTTATAGTTTCAGGGTTGTTGAGTATTTCATAGTTGTTTTTGCTTCAACATTCTCGATATTTTAGGTAAGGTTTTCTCGTTGATTCATACGTGGGTCAACTCATATATTGACGCTCTTGCTAATATAACCATTAATATTATCATTGCGTGTGTTTTCAGTAAGAAAATAATTTTTATTTTATTCTACTGATATTCTATGGTTTAATCAATGATGTCTGACCATTTGTCAAACTTTCAATGTTATCTAGAAAGATCAATTTCATTTAACTATGTCCTAAGTGCACTGCTTATTGTTTTTCTAAAAACTTTATTTTAAGCAATACAAAAATCGTAAGTGCAATTTTTTTTTCATCTGTCATAAATCGAATGATATTTCCACACACCTAATTTATGTGCATCTAGTATATATTTTTATATGTAATTCTCTATTGATTTAATGCATTGATTATTTCATGATATTATCTAAATGATTTTCTATAAATTATTATCAAACTCATTTGCACCTATTTATCATTAGCAAAATAAAATAGAGATAGTCAATATCAGGGGAAAATTATAAAATATCCCATTCCCTAACACCATCTAGCTTTTTTTAGTTATTATAATCACATGCGTCATTAATGAAATAACAATAAATATCACAAAATAAATCATAGTTATGATATTTTTTTAATGATATGCATATATTCCTTTTCCAAGTGAAAGAGTATTTTCACTGAATAGTTAGTTATTATATTACTTAAGCTATTTTTCTAAGCGACGGTTCATATGCATTTTCTTTAGAATGTGTTTATATTCATTTAAAGCCAAATATAGCGATAAGCTTATAAAACATTATTTTTCTCCAAACTGGTGAGATGCTACCTCTATCAGGTTTGTAGGAATGGAGGATTCACCAATTTCTATTGCGTCATTTCTCCATCGGTCATCGTGTTTCTTGCTTCTCTTGCTTCAAATGGGCTTCTTGAATTTTTGCGACCTTATAGAGCCATGGATGTCAGGCGAAATTAATGTGGTAGTTCAAGGAGGGCTGGTGGTCATCCCGAAAGATTTTGCCAGCATGTTGCTTAGCGATATGGCTATATGAAAGGAATGCGTAACAAGGGATAGAGAAAACAGAAATGAGATAGAAGAGGGTTATTTTTCTCCTTCAAGGCTCAAGCTAGAATGGAAAAGAGATGTAGAGAAAATTTTCCATCATCAAGAGGTCTTCCTTCTTACTTACTTTGTGAAGGAGAGGGGGTGTATTTATAGCCATGAGGGGGAGCATACAGTGGACTCATTCTTTTAGCTACTTGTCAAGAGCTAAGTAAGCTTTATAAAAAATTATTTTTGATTGCTTACCTATTAGATGTTGGTATGGGGATGATTTTAAAATGCTTTCTCTCCCTCTAGCATAAAAAAGGTCATGATTTTTGCCTTTTTTTTAAAAAAAAGTCTTTTTTTCTTCAAAACGACTTCATCTTGTGGTTTTTGGCCAAGTTATCTCATGAATTATCTAGTTTATAAAGTCATGCCATACTCTTTAATACTTGACTTACCGAATATCATGTTCATTCTTGCGTGTTCTTTGCCTACCAATCAAGGTTTTTATGATTTGTCTTGCCGTTACGAAATCAATGTGATCTTTGATGCATTAAATAGAATCATGAATGCTAAATCGAATATAATGCGGAAAATATTATGATCAAGTCGTCGTAATATTATTTACAAGGCGTCTTTGTTTCTTATTGGCTGGAAACATTGATGCATCTTCTCATGTCGGATTGCAGAATTGATTTAATGCAAGACTCGATATTACATGCGGTTAGTTATGTGATAACTCAACGAGTAATTTTTAAAACATTTCAAGCTCGAATTTGTTTCTTGATATGAAGTGTTATGGCCGAAATATTACATCCTGTCGGGGAATGGATATGTCCTCATCTCAAAAAGAACTGGGGAAACTTTTTTTCTAGAGCTGTCTCTTCTATCCAAGTGGCATCCTCCTCAGGATCGTCTTTCCACTGGATAAGGTACTCTCTAATGGTTCTATTTCTTAGAGGTTTCTCTTTTACATCTAGGATCTTATCAAGGTAGACTTCAAGGGCTCTTTAACTAGGTATTATGATTTTCTGGTCATCAAGAATATGTTCTTGATTTGCCACATAAGCTTTCAAAAGACTAATGTGAAATACATTGTGGACTTTCACATGGTTAGGAAGTTGCAGTTTGTAGGCATAAGCTCCTAGGCATTTGAGAACCTTGTATGCTCCACAATACCTTAGACTCAACTTTTTGAACTTTTCCAATACCAAAGAATTCTTCTTTGGGCATACATGGATGAAAACCATGTCTCCCTCTTGGAAGATACGCTCTTTCCATCCTAGATTAGCATAAGCTTTCTGGTGATCTTTGGCAGCTTGGATATCTTGTCTGATAGTTTTGACTTGATCATCCATGTCTTCTAGCATTTTCTTAGAAGCATCAACCTTTAGGGTTAGATCAAAGAAATTCAGTGCCATCAAACAATCTTGGTCATACAATGCTTGAAATGGAGTCATTTGAATACTTTGGTGATATGATGCATTGTAGGAAAATTCTACTAAGTGCAAATATTGTATCCACCTTGTCGATTCTTTGGAATACTAAGCTCTCACTATATCTCCAATGACCTGATTAACCCGCTCTATTTAACCATCATTTTGGGAATGGTAAGTTGTGCTAAAGTAAAGCTAGGTTCGAATTGCTTCAAATCAATTGCTTCAAATCGACTTCTCTAGAAATGTGGCGTAAACAGAGAGTCACAGTCACTAACGATCCATTTAGGCAATCCATGAAGCCTAAAGATTTCTTTCACAAACAATCGTGCAATATCTAAAGCTTTGTAGTTGGTCTTGATGAATGACCTTTGTTAGCATATCCACAATCACCATAATTGAATTATACCCTTCTCAAACATAGGGTAAACCAACTATGAAATCCATACTAATGAACTCCCATTTCTTTTGTGGAATATCAAGTGGCTAGAGCTTTCGTGGCATTTTGACACGCTCAGCTTTCACTCGCTGGCAACTTAGGCATTCAGTAACATATCTGAGTACATCATGCTTCAATCTTTCCCAATAGTAACTTTTCCTAACTGCATTAAGAGTTTTTGCATAGCCAAGGTGTCCTGAGAATGGGGAGTCATGGGCTTCCCATAATATCTTCTTTTTCAGCACTTGATTGAGGGGAATTTAGAGCCTTGTCCTAAAATAGACAAGTCCATCATCCATAGTGAAATTTTGGTATTTGACTCTAAGCTTAGGATCAGTATCCTTAACTAGGATTTCTCTAAGCATTAGTTGATACTTAGGATCCTTGTCCACCTCTTCTTTGGCTAGCTCAATAGCTAGATTGCTAGGCATCGATATCACGGTAGCTAAAGTCTCTCCTTTAGATGGCTCTTCCATGATAAGTGCATTCAAAAAAGCTTTACGACTTAATGCATCAGCAATCACATTCTCTTTCCCAGATCTGAACTTGATTTTAAAATCAAATTCTTGCAAGACTTCAATCCATCGACACTACCTCATGTTGAGGTCTTGTTGAGTAAAGATCCATTTGAGACTTTTGTGGTCAGTGACCAAAGTAAACTTGCTTCCAAGTAGATAATGTCACCACAATTTGAGAGCATGGATCACAGCTAACAGCTCGAGATAATGGTTGGCATAATTCCTTTCATGGATTTTCAATTTCCTTGAGGAATAGGCTATCGGATGACCTTGCTGCGTAAGCACACAACCTACTGCAAGAGAACTTGTGTCTGTTATTACGACCTCAAACTCTTGACTTAGGTCAGGTAGCTTTAAAATGGGTGATGCTACCAAACTTTTCTTCAGCTACTCAAAACTAACTTGCTCAATGGGCATCCACACAATACCAGTTTACTTTTTTAGCGAATCAGTAAAGAGGTGTAGCTATTAAGGTGTAATTTTTTATGAAAAATCTAGACCATCCAGTCAGCCCTAAGAAACTTTCCACTTCCTTAACTGTCATTGGAGGTTGCCACTCCTGAAAATATCTAACTTTGGTTGGATCTACATAGATTTCTTTAGCAAATACTGTGAATCCGAGATATTCCATCTGTCTTTTGAAAAAGACACACTTCTTTTTCCTCGCATAGAGCTTATGCATTCTCATTGTGTCTAGCACAATGTACAATTCTAGCTCATGGTCTTCGTCCCTCTTGGAGTATGTTAGGATGTCATCAAAGAAGACTAGGACAAACTCATCAAGATAAGGTCCAAAAATGCCATGCGTTAATCTGTTAAATGTAGCAGAGGTAGTAGTTAGACCAAAAGGCATTACAAGGAATTAAAAATGACCATATCTGGTATTGAAGGTAGTTTTGGGGATATCTTATTTCTTGATCCTTATTTGGTAATAATGAGATCAGAGATCAATCTTGGAAATGATTCTCACCCCTTGCAGCCTATCAATCAGCTCGTCTATTCTTGGGATTGGATATTTATTCTTGATTGTTACCTGGTTTAGACCTCGGTAATCAATGCAAAGGCAGAGAGTTTCGTCCTTTTTCTTTTGAAATAGTACTAGGGCTCCCCATGGCGAATTACTGTGTCTAATATATCATTGATCCAGTAACTACTTGAGTTGGCCTTTCAGCTCAATTGCTTCAGGGATATATATTTTATATAGACTCTTAGCGATTGGAGCGGCTCCTGGTTCAAGTATGATCTTGTGATCGACTTCTCTTCAAGGTGGTAATTCAGTCAGTTCTTCTGGGAAGGTGTCATCATATTCCTTCATTCAATATGACTCTCCCTCGTCTTTTTTTTTTTTGCTCAACCTTATTTAATTTTATGAGATACATAGGTAATCCTTGTCTTAGCTCTTTTATTATGTGATATGATTTGGCTAGTTGAACCTTGGGTTTTCCTACCTCACCTTGGGTCATTACTTTTTCGCCCTTTATATTTTGAAAAGTCCCTTGGCCTTTTCTACACTGAATATGTGCGTCATTGGGGATTAGCTAGTCCATACCCAATAGACATTCATAGGTCCCTAAATTCATGATCCTAAATCCCATTTCAGAGAGATTGCTTTCCAGGCTAAATGTCACTTTGCAAATTTGCTGAGTAGACAGGATTTCTTTTCCATTAGCAAGTTCCACAAGTTAGGCGCATCTTGCAGATCAGTTAGGCGCATAGATTCAAGGCATGTGTTCAAAGGAGCATTCAATCTGTGACAAAACTTAGACACCTGCTGAGAACAATAGTCATGGAAGGCGCATATTTAAGTAGTGAGATAAACTTTGAGCAATATGCCTCCAGGCTCATTCCCAGCTGTCTTAAGTTAAAAAACTCATTCATTTTTAGTGTGTGATCAGTTGGTGGAAAATATCGACCACGCAAATCTTCCTTTAGCTTTTCCCAAGTAATAGCTATCTCAGCAAGTCCCTGATCTTTACACCATTGTTTCCACCACAGGCGTGACTCATCGGTCAATTTCAACTTGGCGATCATAGCTTGATTATAGGGGTAGTTCCCATAGGAGTAAAGTAGTCCTCCATGGTCTCAAACCAAATCTGTGCCTTGGCTTCAATATCTTTGTCCTTGCCATCAAATTTTGGTGGCTTAATTTGCTTAAGGAGATACTTCTTCTCTTGAATTTCAGTTGGACTAGTGATAGCTGTATTACCCTAGGTTATCATAAGTTTTACGAATTAGTTTAGTGCTTAAAAATTTCAGCTTCGTTTTCACATTAACGTATCTTACTAGTTTTGTAAAACAATGATGGGCCAAACAACACAATATTTTTACAAAATCTAGTTGTTGTTATCTTTTACTATCAATAGCCATATGCTATGATTTTAACAAGGGATATTTACAAATGGCAGAAATTTACAAGTAGAGATACATCAGCATCAATAGGATAGGCTAGATGCTATGTACACTTTTCAAAACAGGATATCATTATATCTTTCTTTTTCAAGGATGGATATCAGTTACATTCATGTAGAAGAAAGTAGGCCAATTGCTATCTATGTCCAGAAACCTATATTGTGGAAATGGCAGATCTAGAAAACCATGGATAGGGTAATCTCTCGATACTTGCAACATCCATGGATTATAATCCTGTCGGCTCGGATTACCTTCAGTACCTTTTCATAGACATAACGGTCTAGATGTATCTGCAGACCACTAGTAATCATAAGTGGATTCCTTGTGGATGGACAAAAGATAAAGGCCTCAAGTACATTTAAATTTTCCATCCATTCAAGGCATTTTTTATTAGTATGTATGTTGAAGAATCAATTGGCCTCGATGTAACAATAACACTCATCCCATAACCATCTTTTTTCGCGATTTAGGGGGGATGGATCGTATAGGCGATCAAGTATCCTCATCATTTCTCTTCTCCACTCATCATTTGTGGAGTTCAACGCAGATGTGTACATTGCTCGAAAAACGAGGAACTCGTTTCAGGCTTCATTATTTTGCCAAAGCTTATCCATTAACAATTAGTATGCTCATTATTCCTTAGAATAATTGATCTTAAAAACCATAGATATTCTTAATTTCAATTATGCTCTAATACCATGTGTCATGTGCCTACCTAACCATTCCTTGACAGCACATTTTAGTGGTCTATCAGGGCATTATCCTAGATGACTTTGCCCGGCACTCACAACAATGCACTCAGTCTATCGTCTAGGTTTCCCAGAGTCCACCCCGTAATGGAAGGTACTAGTCATCCCCATGAGAATCAACCTGCAAGCTCGGGGTCCTAATTTGACAATTGAGGTCTTTATGCATCAGCTAGCTCCATCAAAGGGCTTCTTGTCCGACTCGAGTGATTGTAGTTACCCTTGGTTCATGGAGTGCAACACTTTTTTCCAGCAACTAGTTAGGATTGAGGGAGCCTTAACAGAGTTCTGGCACAGCCGCCGCACCTTTCCCCTAAGATAATTATTGATCAAGGTTTTAAGGCGTGACCCTATGTAAGTCAACGCTCGGCTCTACCTAATTTTTCCTAATTAACATTTCATTCAATCTCTTGAGAAAAGCTCCCAGCTTACTGGGACCACCCATCCGTAGGACGTGTTGCTGCCCTTTCTATGCAAAATGCATAAAAGAATAGAGAATAATTCATGAAGCAAATACTCCATATCATGCCCAGAAATCATAAAAACTCAGAAATAATCATATGACAACATAGATCTACTCTATTGAACACTACAAATCAGAGAATAAGAACCATAATGCATAAAGCATGTTGTAAATAGAATAGATACACTAGAAATGATGGCACCAACTGCCAAATCCTTCATATTTTGAAGTAAATCCATCACACATCAGAAGTAGACATCAAAGATGATAAGATATATAAGAAGGATACATGAAAATGCCTCATCAGGTCATGTTTTTACAGCGACCCAAAAATTGCACTTCATGAGGCAAAGAGCTTCAAGAGACAATTAAAGGCTGCCTCACACATAGAACTAACACAACTATGGTCTAACCATGCTAAGGGCATAATACATGATCAATATAATATGAGACCATGACCATGGCTAACACCTGGCACAGCCATGACATGAACCCTTACATGATGTATGAAGTGCAAATGCCTTATCCAAAACTGGCATACCTAATGAGAAAGATTATGCCTTCTCCATAGCCTTTCAGCATGAAGTAAGCCACAAAGAGTAACCATAAGTAGAGCCTCTCCAGTAGGATACTTATAGCCCCCTACTGCAGTTACATAAGCCCCTTAAGAGATAGTCAAAACAAAACATAAAGGCATAATCATAGAGGCATACATATCAAATATGAAATAAGCATGTGGGACAATGACAGAAATGGATCTAACAGTGGTACATCAAAGTAACTCATGAACTATGAGGCTCATGAGCATCATGGCATTCCGTAATAGACTGCTCTTGGTTATGTTGCTCATGCAATCCAAGAGGTAAAACATCCATATCATGAATCTTATCCACTATAAGTTCCCTGATCTTGTAGACCATCAAACTTCTCTTGCAACATGTCTTTCTTATGTATCAATGCTTCCATATTCTCAAACATAAAGGACTACTATAAAACTGCATAAGGCCGAGAAAGAGTAAGAAAATCATAAACTTCTCTATGAGGAAAAACTACACTGCCTGCTCTATGAGGCAAAACTTCTTGCATCAATTTATCATATAGAGTTCCCCAACCCCAGCATTCTCAGCATACCATAAAATCCCAAAGGTATCATTTTTCATTACATCTGCCTTAATGAACAACAAAAATATTTGCATAAACAATTTTATAAAGAACCTTCTCTTCGGGTCTGCATGACGAAGAACATACTGATTTCAAACACTTATAAGAGGCCCAAATTCTTGGTGCATAGCCTCATCAGTACACTGCCAATGTTTAGGTCAATCATTCAAGTCAAGAGAGAAGACTTGAACTATAAGAGAAGGAGTAAGCTCTAACTTGCTACCAATCTTTCCACTTTCCTGAATCAATAACAATTGCTGTTGAGCATGAATATTATTTATCCAAACATCCCACGGCAACTCAGCAAAACCAAGAAGACCAATTTGCTTTAACCAACCCCTGGCATTAGGCTTATGGGTATCCAAAACAATAGCACAATCCAACATAGGTGTAAGCATTTCACATTCATCCTCGCTTAACATAGTAGAGGATGCCTTGGTTGTAGAGTCCTTGACCTTCAATGCTCCAGTTTACATCATGCTCTTGGACAGCTATCGCCCATGCTTCACAGGAAGCTTTGCACTCTTTCTTTGTCTTGTCTTAACCATGGTACCAATAGCCACGACTTGCTGCTGATTGCGGATGAAGAGAGAAGAAGAATTTGACCAAGGATAATGGCGTGAAATTGGGGGAAGGCGTTGTTGTATGGGTGCAAGCAACAACACATAAACCTTCCTTCCCATACTTTGGCCTTTTTGCACTTGCCTTACTTGACAATCAGTTGAACTCCTCAAAAAAAGAGAGATGATACCACATTGATAACTAGTTGTACTCCCAGTGAATGTGACATAAGTCTATTGTCTCCTCAAAAAGACTTCATGCAACTAAAATTTTGTGACTTCACACACTCAAAGTACCAAATAAACTAGAGTTAAAGTCTGTTGACCCTCTAAATCTTGACACACAAATTTGAAATAAAAATATAAAAGTCGCTTCAAGATACATTCTCCCACAACCATGATATCACTTTGCCAAGGCATAATACCTTGAGAACTAGATATGAAAATAGAGTCTCCATAAGGCAAATTGCATAAATCAAATATGAATATCATAAAGTGTGACCACTTCATGAAGTTTATTTCTACTTCTATCATCACCAAAAAAAAGTCCAAAAGACCTTGCACTTCATGAAGCACTATGGAAATTTGCATATTGTCTTTAATAACTCCACAAGTAATGTACAAGATAACATCATCTCCCAATATCTGACAACAAAATAATGGTTCTCTATGGAAAGAATCAAGCCAAGAAACCCTAAAAACAATTGTCAGATTCAAAAATAAAAAATTGCTCCATGGGGTAAAATCCCATTACTTGCTTCATAAGGTACCATTGCTGGAACTTGAATCAAATTCACTGCAACTGTGGATATACTCTAATCTTCATGGGATGATTCATCATAAACTAATTGCACTAATCTTCTTAATTGAAACCCATTCACTGCCGGCTTAATTACTTCATCCTACAAAGTAGCCAATAGAAAAGTACCTTGTCCAACATCCTTTACAACTTCATAAGGTCCAGTGTACCTTAACTAGAGTTTCCCTAGATGCTTTCCAAGCCGTGAATTATACACCATAACAAGATCTCTCTGCTTAATTATCTTTTTGTTGATGTGTCTATTTACCCATACTCTATCAAAATCCTCCTTTGTTTCTAATGAACACTTTTGTTTCTCCTTCAGTGTCTCCATATTAGTTCCCTTACTCTCCTTAGAGTTACCATTGCTTTCTGCAACCAAGTTGATGTCTTGCTATATGAAATCACTGTCATGCTCTATGGGGTAACTGTGTTGTTGCATGGGGTAACTGTTTACTAACAATGGTAAACCTGCTACTTGGAGTAGTAACCCTATTGCTTGTAGTAGTAACCTTATTATCTGCTGCAATAACCTTGTTTCTTGCCGCAATAACCCTATCTCTGATAGAAAGGTTACCATCACCTTTATCAAGATTGTAATTTCATGTAACATGAATGACATCTGTTTTGTCCACTCAAGACAAACAAATACTATTGCCAGCACTAAAATATCACCAACATAAGTATAATGAGATATTGTCAAAGTTTGAGAATTATTTATCTCATAAAACTAACAAATAACCATAATATCCATAGAAATCCGCACTATTGCTGCATGAGGCACTGCAGTAGTGACTTGCATAAAATTGATTCCAACTATTGGTAGCTGAACCTGTGAATCCTTCTATGGCTCATCATAACCAACTTGAACAATGTCCCCTTGCATTCTAGCTAGAATGAAAGTATCTACAATTGCTAATAGGTAATGAACCATAGTTATATAGTACAACCATTTCAATGAAATATGCCAAGTCTGAGAATTCATCATATACAATGACATCCATAGTATATCATAGAGAATGAAAATATAAAACCATAAGAGAATAAGTAGATTACTGCTCCAACTGCAAAGAATAATTGCATTGACTTGAAAAGACATCGATGATGCTCTAGCATTTCTAGCATAATAAATATATGGCAATGTACCACCAAATTTGGATCTTGAATAAGACACTGCATCTTGAAAGAAATATGTAAGATAATCCATAACAACTTGAAATTACTGATTTTCAGGTACTTGGGACAAGTAATCATCATGTGGTTGTCATCTTTGCTATTTTTGAGGTTGTTATAGCACTTCTAATTGCATTTTAGCTTGATGTAGTACATTTTGCTGCTATAGGAAGTACAATAATTTAGCTTGTTGTTATAGGTACTGTAGAAATTTAGCTTGCTGCTGCATGAAGTTAAGAATTGTTGTAGGAATTCAGAATTCAGCAGTAAGAATTGCTGAAATTTAGGTTCTTGTAGATCACTCTGAAGGTTTCGTGATACAAAAAACCGTAACATAAAATTGCTACAAGCATCCACCTCATACAACATCAATACTTTCATGCTAAGAAACCAATCAATATGAATAACATCAACCATTCCTACTGTAATATGAATTGCATAGATATCCACTGTAGATACTTGCATACTTGTAGCTACTGCAACTTCAATGATAGACTGATCAGAGTCCTCACAAACTTCATAAATAACAGTTTGAATTGAAACATCAACAACCTAATCATTCAATGCATAGAGATCCTCAAGAATAATATCTTGACTTGAATCATGAGAAAATACCAACTGTGTATGCAAATCAGCAATTTCATCATCCTTCTATAGAATAACTTCCTCAAGAGCATTAATGACTTCAAAGCAATGAGAAACTTGGAAATCTGTTACATTCCTCAATTGAGAAACCTCTTGCTGGAGTAATGTTTTCTCCTCTTGGAGCCGATTAATAACAGACAACTTCAATTGCTACAATATTGGTTGCATTTCTCTCCTTTTCAAGCTCAACAAAAAACTAATGAATCATCTTAGTTGGAGATTGAAGCATAGAGTGTACCTCATAGGGAACTCTGGAAAAACCATGCAAACTGACTACATTCTGCAATGCTTCATATTCAACCAACTCTTGCAAATGAAATGTAGTGCAAATCTTGCAATCTTGCTTGTCCTAGAAAAGGATTACTGTGCTAATCTTGCAATTGCTCAATTTTGGGAGTGGAACTCTAACTTGTTCTTCAAATCGAGCAATGCAATGACCTGAAATATTATCTTTCATGTTGGAAACATCCATATCCTGAATAAATACATTCAAAGATGGTTCATTTTGCACTACAAGTAGTGGCACTTTTTCAAGTTCTGGAAATGTTCCTTCATTGAAATCCAACTTAGTAACTGTATTATCTTCCTTACATCAATAAGAGAACCAAGAAAATCATGCACAATGACATCTTCATTGCAATAACCATTATACTCAAACTTATCATCCATAACATCATCATCTTTTTGAATACATAACTGATCTTCTTGATCACCAATCTGATCATCTTCACTGTACATAACTACCTACTTCCTTTCTTCTTGATTAAAGATGACTGAAGATTAAGTATGACAGTTTGCAAAATACCAAAATATGGAAAATACATTGAGATTATTGATGCAAAGTGTATGATGATCTACTCTCCCATTGGCAAGTTGCTCTGTGGGGTTTAGGGCACTCGAGGATTCTTGGCTTCTTTGGCTCTTGTCCTCTCTTTCTCCTTGTACCTCAATCTTTGGCAAGACCATGGGTAAAGAGCACCAATCATCATCATCATCACTTGAACTTGAATCAAAATCAAAATCACAATCCAAAACATCTTCATATCTTTCCTTGAGCTTTTCAACTGCTGTAAGCAATCTCCCAATATGCTTAATGCTTGAACAAGAACTGACTTTCTTGCCTTCATGATCATCATGCCATTCATAAGCATCATGAAGAATATCCTCAAAAGAATCCAAATTCTCCCATGCTTTATCAATCTTTGAACTTGAATCATTCTTTACCTGCTGATGATGAAAACCTCTTGCAAATACCATCAAACTCATTACATAAATCAAACAGGCAAAAATAATTGCAGGATTTTCCTTCTTCACAAGACCCATGAACATAAGAATAGTGCTTTGAAGTATGTCCAAACTCAAAGAAAACTTTGCACTTCTTTTTCTTCTGCTTTGATTTATCCTTTGCTTCAAGTGGTTGCCCTACTTCAAGTAGTTATCACTGCTTCAAGCAGTCTTCCCCTGCTTCATCTCTTAACAAAAAAATTTAGATTAATGACATTTTGCTTCATACAAAAACTCTGCCTCATGCAAGAAATTGCTTCATGTAGGAATTATGCTTCATGTAGGAATTCTACTCCATGCAAGGATTCTGCTTCAAACAGAAAATTGCACTCCATGTAGGGATTCTGCTCCATACAACAAATTCAAATTTTTGGCCTCAATCTTTGCCGTTTCTAATGGTGTTTGAACAAGAGACACAGAGAATCAATGGCAACATATACCAATAGAAAACCCTTCAAACTCCATATAGCAAATATGTTTTTCATCCATAAAACAAAGTCTTTTTTCACAAATTTCAAGTACTTCTTCAAATCTCTGCACACATTTTGCACCTAGAAAACCTCCATGCAAAAAACTACTTCATGTAGCAACCTCTGCTTCATGTGGAAAATTCAAATTTTTGGCCCCAAATAGAGTCGTTTTTTATTAGGTCTTTCACCAAATGATCAAGAAAAGAATGACACGATCTATATGCAGAAAACCCTTTGAACTGTATATAGGAACTTTGGTTTTCTTCCATGAAACAATGTCATTTTTGGCAAATCTTCAAATTTTGGGCATCAACTGAAGTGATTTTGCTACTAAAATTCCACACTAGAGATTCAAAAAAGCATGGCAGGATCACCAAAGTGTTGCTTCCCTTTCTATGTAGAATGCATAAAAGAACAGAGAATACTTCATAAACTCCATATCATGCCCAGAAATCATAGAAACTAAAAAATAATCATATGACAACATAGATATACTCTACTCAACACTACAAATCAGAGAATAAGAACCACAATGCATAAACCATGCTATAAATAGAACAGATACACTAGAAATGATGGCACACTACAAGATATAGGCCTTATACCGATGTTTAAAGTGACGAAAATGCAAATAACAAAATTTTCCCCCGTCATCGCAAAAATCGTCGTTATTGACGACACCATAGAATAGTCGATATTACCGTCGCTATCAGCATCGGTATTGGTGTCAGTATTTGCGACGCTGATACCGACGCCAATAACGATGCTGATAGCGACGGTTTGCGACATATATAACGACGCCAATAACGACATGAGCAGTAAAATTTGCGATGCCAATAGCAACGGTAATAAGGAAAAAAGAATTTGTGGTAAGGCAACAAGCTACCATGCCATATATAGCACTGTGTGAGAGCCATACAAAATAGTTTCTGCACTAGTGTATACAATGCACTAGCAAACAAAAACAATGTATACTGAAATCATAAAACTGATACATGAAATAAATACATGATCGCATAATAAGTGATTGGTACAATCATGACAGGATATCACTAATACATAGAAAATGTCTACATAGATCAGGCGACTCAAAAATAAAGATGTGTGAGCTCCAGGGATCCAAGGGCGAGCTACAAATCCTCGTCCCCCGAAAGCTCGTCCCGCCGCAAAGGAGCATCGGAACAGACTCTGCAGAAAAAGAAACAACACATCAGTCCACCATACAATAATGCATTCAAATATCTCATGGTAACTACGGACAAGAAAGATGAGTGACTTACAAGGCCGCCGCATCTATACAATCGATCAATCAATGCAGTGAGACCGTGCCTCTTTGCATATCGAGTCTCAAGGTCAGTGCTGCAAAGAAAACAAAATGCTAACTGTTAGAAACATGATTGTCAGTACAAAGAATATTTCAAAAAAGTAAACAAGCAAAACAAAAGAAAAACTTACAAAGTCCTCCAAATATGTCATGTGGCCGTCACTCCCAAGATGATGGACCACTCCGGCCTCGAGTCGTGCTCTCACCGCCTCGCGCTGCTGACTCCAACGTCCTGGAGAATCTATAGCCTCCTCCCTTAGTGGCCACTAGTCGTCTGTATCTAACCACTCGGGCTTTGCAGCCCCACGCTTGATTGCCTTGCGTGCGTCGGATCGTCTATGTGACATGTGTACACGCATGCAATCCATCATCCAGCCGGTAGAGAATCTATCTACTAAGGCTGGCACTGAAAACTCCTCGTGCAAGGATGCTACTATGTAGTCCTTTCTCCCCTCTGGTATGTTCTTCCAATGATCTAAGACGTTGTGCTGAAAAACTTGTTGGCACAACTCTCTCATGTGAGCCATCACCCTCCTCCCCTCATCATTCATGATGATGGCTCTTGACCTACTATTGACTAGATATCCATAACCCCCTAGAGTCTACCTAAGATGGGTCCTCTCCCATCTGCATCCATGCTCCTGGGCATATCCAAGAGACCCCTGTGCATCCGATGTACAAACCGGGGTAATATCTCTCGGAGTGGCACCCACAGGGGTGCCACCTGGCTGTTGACGGCTGAGCAAAAGCTAGAGTAATTGGAGTAGACGTCCCCACAAGTGTGACAAATCCATGAGGTGACGCAGCTCCAGCTGAACGATGAGACGGAGACACCGCGTCCGTGTCTCCACAGCATCCACCTGAGCCTGAGCCATGCTCCCTAGAAGGGCCATAAGAGTGAGGTGTCGCACTTGTATCCCATGTCGACCGCGGGCTCATTACCTTTGTATCTTTGCAGCATCCCCCTGATCCCGATGCACTCCCTCCCTCTGGCCCAAGTCATGAGCGTCAAGCTCGTCTGCTCGAAGCCGAAGCATCCGATCGCAGTGAAGCAAATCTAGCAGAGCACCCTGATGAAGACCGAGACAGCTCCTGGTCTGCCATCCCTCTGAATCTCATGATCTGGTCTGGAGACATGCGTGCGAAGATGTCCTATAACTCCTCATTGCTCATCCCTCGACTCATCCTGAAAATGTCACATGCATAAACAAAAAATGATGTTAGAATAATCAATTTAAATCATACAAAGCACAGTAATATAAATCCTTTAATAAAATTCTCACTTAAAATGCATACCTTATGTACCCTTATAAGCGATTGGTCAACGAATAGAGTAAGTGGATGCTCCAAGTGTGAAAAGTATCCTATGGTCCCATGTTAATCTCCTGACATAACTCCGTATACACTGGAAGGTCGATAGACATGTCACCACAAAAGAATGAGTCCACCTCATTCAAAGAATTCTTGGACTCCTATATTTCCATCATTGTTAGCCGATGCTAGCTCTAGCTTTTGACGGCCTCCATACCTTGCAATATCGATCCCTCCATTTGCATATTATCTTCATCTATGCTCGGAACATCGCTTTGATCATATACTCTTGCACTTCAAGGAGTTGAAGGTATAACATACCACCATCAACTACCTATTCACAAACACATACAAGAGAGTTCAAACCATTGTGACATAAACCATGCCGTAATACAATTAGCAAGCAAATGAGTCCGTTCACCTGTTCACAATGGGCCGGTAACACAAAGGTGTCGTGCGAATCCGTCCATTTTTTTTCAAAATCTATTTCGAGAAATCTAGATGGACCTTGTCGAGCTGTTGCTCCAACTCCTCCAAGTACTACTTTGAACCATTGCACATCAAATAGTATCATGGAGAAGCTACGGTAATCCACCGTAACAATACTTTGCAAGTTTCCAAAATACTCCATCCCATCCACAACCGTGTTTGGATCCATTTCTCGTCATTGGCTCTCTTTCTCGAACCTTGCCATGATACCATAGTCCATTGTGAAGCGCATTTTGTCAATACGCTCCATGAGAAAATGTCGTACGCGCGACCACGCTGCACTATATATTTTGTATTGTACATTGAAACACTCAAATTAGATGTCGCATATAAAATTTAGATACGACAGATTCTAAACCCCTCATCACCTTTGGACTACATCCCCTCGAGAATTCCTACTCCTCCATTGAGACCTCTATCCCTTTGCAAGACGCTGCAGTCAAAGCTCCATGCAACCATCGCGTTGACATAAATCGCGGCATCTCCTCCATGCCTTCGGGATATCAAATTGGTCGATGACGCGTACTACGTCGGAATTCATCTCGCGCTTCCTCTCGATCTTGCCTAGCGATCTGGTACTTGGCGAGCCACGTCTCCATAGAGGCATAGTGCAACATACAAAAGCGATTCACCTTCTCTTCCATTGAGGCATCCATTCTTTTTTCTACCCCATTTCCAACCACCACATCTCCAGTCAGTCTATCATCGTCCTTCAGCGACCATAGCATTTCTGGTTAGGGTTTTCATGAAGCGCTCCAAGAAGAACATCCATCGCGTATGGACAAGTCGAGCAATCTCAACTTCATCCATAAAATGCACAAGAAGGTGGATTTGTATCATGAGCATGCTGGTGGGTAGGTATTTCTCAAAGAGATAGACCGTCTCCACTGCTCCCCGCCTCGTGCATTCAATAGAGGACGTCTTAATCTCCTTCTGTGAGATCCATTGTACCAAAGTCGACAACATATAAATGGCCTCGTGTATTTCTGGAGTAAGACATCCTGTGATCGTGATCACTAGTACAAATTGCCACAAACGAGAAAGCATTATGAATAATGGCTACATTCCAAATAGCAAAATGCCCACGCTAATTACAATCCATTTGTATTACAAACTTGACATATCTTATGCCAGTCATGGGATTTTAGCCCTAATAATTGTTCGTCTTTAGAAAATGCAGACTTGAGAGAACCACATGTTTCGTATTACAAACTTGACATATCACAATGCGCTGTTCTTTAGTGGACAAAACCCAAGGAGCGCGAGGAAGCTGCATGCGACCATCAGCACTCGACTGCGGCCAAAGCGTCTCCATCTTACCTACCTCCTTCAAATCCATTCATGCCCTTATAGTTTCTCTCTTTCCTATGATGTGGTCCCATAACAAGCTGCCCACATTCTTGAAAATATGCATGGGATCCAACAAGTGGTTGACCTGTAAGTGGGTCCAATATGGCAACTTGTAGAAAATTGAGAACCGCCGCATGCCATTTGGATGTGATTCCGCGTGGACCATTTTCAGCTCATACCAGATTGCAGCAGCTTTCATACGTGTTGAAGGTCATCCAAGGAAACCTTCCTTGAGTTCATGATCCTCCGGCAAGAAAGCAACGTGTCCTTGATATACCATCTTCTTCATGGTTCGTGACCTTCGGGAGTCTAACTGTGGCCCGCACAATGGACATGCATGATAACCTGAGGTAACCAGACCTGTTCCAACACCACGACCTAGTGAATACTTGCTTGAATGAGATAAAATATAGATATTACCAGCGAGAACGGAGGCCTGCTCACCTGAGCACTCTCCCAATCCCGAAAAGTCATGCATCATCCACATGAGAATGGCTCGAATATTGGCTGACCGCCAACCATCGCACTTGCTCATATCTTGCATGGTGACCCCCTCCTCCCATAAAATCTTAAGCTCATCGACTAATGGACGAAGATACACGTCCATATTTTTTACTTTGTAGCGGCCGGGGACGAGCAAGCTAAGGATGAGATGTCCTTTCTTCGTAGAAAGCCATGGAGGGATATTGTAGTTGACAAGGACTATAGGCCACACACTGTAAGAAGTTGAGCGCAGACCGAATGGATTCATGCGATTGCAAGACTGAGCCGAAGATTCCTTGGCTCTCGGGCAAAGCCTGGGAAGGTAGAGTCAATGTGGCTCCATACGCGCGAATCCGCTGATATTTGTTGAACTCCGTTCGTGGACCTATTCTGCGCATGCCACATTGTCAAGCTCGCCATGTCAGACATACGAAACATGTGGTTTATGCGGGGAATAAGCGAAAAGTGTCTGAGAACTTTTTGAAGGATGGTTTGCCCTTGCAAGTTCGGTCAATACCTGTGAGCACCACACTTTGGACATGTCTCCATAGTCTCATATTCTCCTCGAAATAGTATGCAATTGTTGATACATGCATGGATGTTATTGTAGTCCATGCCAAGCTTTCGTAAAACATGTCATGCATCATCACGAGACTCAGGCATGGTATTTGCAGATTGTAATATATGATATTTCAATAACCTGAAAAAAATCATAAAACACCTTGAAAAAGCACAAATGTTTGTAATAATAGTGCCGAAAAAAAAAACAATGAAGCGTATGTACAAGGTACCTGAACAACTCTGTCACACTCGTATCGCTCCACCCGTATTTTTCTTGCACACTTAAGAGTGCAAGCAGTGTCTTCAGCCGAGATACTCGGCACCCATCATATAATGGTATGGATGCTTCCTCTCTAAGCGGATCAAAAGTCTCGACATCCATGGGAATCAATGCATCAATCATTGCCTCCATCTCAGGCTCCAAGATTGTAGGTAGGTCTGGAAGGTTGCCTGTCTCCTTTAGCATTGACGGTATAGATTGGCCTTGCAAGTGGTGGATTGGCTCCTACATTCCATCCATCGTACACCCACGTACTCTTCTAATTGGCTGCAAAGGGTGCACTCCCCCTTGGGATGAGACATCACCTCCCTGGATAGAAAATTTGCCAGTGAGACCCAATCTTATTGTATATGGTATTCAATTAGCTTGCGAGTACAATGCATGATTGATATTAACTTCAAATTACCATTTTCTGAAAATCCACAATCGCCTGATCAATGATCTCAGATTAAAACTCGCCAAATCGTCGTACGTGTTCTATAGACAATCGGCATTTTCATCTAATTGCCAGCTTGCATTGAGAGCAAGGACATGGAACACATTGATTAAGATACGCCTCGTGATCTTGAACAACAGGACCTTCTTCATTTTCTATTTTGTCTACATTACAACAAACAATTTGTTTTTGTTATCATTCTTTTCGTTTCTTAGATTGTTATCCTCTCCTTCCATCTCTCTCTTTTTCTATGACCTAGCATATAGTATCATAGAACACTAGTATTTAGTACCTAGTACTCAGTACTTAGCACATAATATTTCGTTTTCTCTCTTTCTCTCCTTCTCTCATTTCCTCTCCCTCCCTCGCCCTCCGATGCGATGCGCCTTGAGTTGCTACCATCTTAACCACTCCATCTAACCCAAAGATTAGACCCACAATAGTCACCTTTTTTCCATCCGGTCACATAGACCTCATCTGATATACAAATCAGGACTCAATTAATGTCCGGGCTCACATTTGGCTTCTCCTCATAATGGGGGCCTTACAACATTGAGCACCATGGATCATTGGTAGCACCTAATGAGGGTGGGGCATTAATCATATCTAACACCCCCCCTCAATGTCCACCCATAGATGAACTATCTCCTCGGCCCAATGCCGAGTCTCTGAAGATGAACTTGAAGCAGATCCTTCGTAAGTGCTTTGGTGAAGATATCCGTTCCATTCTCCTCTGTTGGTCAGTAGACTAGTTCCACTATCCCATCCTCCATCAAATCATGCACATAGTGATATTAGATCTCTATATGTTTGGTGCGTGCATGAAACAGTGGATTTTTGGCAATGGCGATGCAACTGTGATTGTCACATCTCAGCACAGTTGGTTCTTCATCCTGCACTCCCATATGCCATAGAATCCTTCTCAACCATACGGCTTCACATGCAGCAAAACAAGCTACCTTGTACTCTGCTTCGGTAGAAGACAATGCCACTATTGGCTGCTTCTTACTAATCCAAGAGAAAATTCATGAACCCAAAGAGAAACAATAACCAGAAACTGACTTTTTGGAATCAATGTCTCCTGCCCAATTTGAGTCATCCCCACAAGAGAAGTTTTGAAACTGTATGTGATACCATAGTGAAGAGTTTTCTTCAAGTATCTGAGCACCCGCATCCCAGCCTTCCAATGACTCTCATGAGGTTTGTTTGAGAACCTTCTCAAAACACCAACAGCAAAACTGATATCTGGTCTGGTGTTACACAAGTAGATTAGACTGCCGACCAACCTCCTATACCTCCCAATGTCTGCTAGTGCTGATGTATCCTCGACGAATAACTTTGCATTCACCTCCATAGGTGTAGCTATCTCCTTGCACTCAGTCATGCCAAATGCCTTCAAGATATCCCATGCATACTTCTTCTGAGAGATGAAGATCTTTCGTGGCTCTTGCCAGACTTCAATCCCCAAACAATAGTGCAGCAAGCCCAAGTCTGTCATTTCAAACTCAGAACTCAAAGCCTTTTGAGTTTCGTTGATCATATCTTCATAGTCACATGTAATAAGAAGGTCGTCCACATATAGGACAATCACTACAGACTTTTTACCATCCCTGTAAACATACAAGTTAGCATCTGAGGCACATCTTTTGAAGTTTAGGTTTAAAAAGAACTTATCTACTATCCGCTGGTACCATGCTCTGGGGGCTTGTTTCAGCCCATATAATGCCTTCTTCAGCTTACACACTTTGTTCGCAGAATGGGGGGCCTCAAACCCTGGTGGTTGAGCCACGTACACCTCCTCCTTGAGGTCACCATTTAAGAACGCTGACTTAACAACCATTTGGTACACTTGCCACTTCTTGTGGGTAGCCACTACAAGTACTGCGCAAATAGTGGTCATTCTGGCAGTTGGGACAAATGACTCTTGAAAATCAAACCCTTCAACTTGTGAAAATCCTTGGGCAACCAGTCTAGCTTTGTAGTTTTCTAAGGTACCATCAGCCTTGTACTTTACCTTCCAGATCCACTTGGTGCCAATAACCTTCCGCTTTGCTGGTTGATCCACTAGCTCCCAAGTGTCATTCTTCATTATGCTATCATACTCCGCCTGCATAGCAACCTTCCATGATGGATCTACAAGTGCTTCTTCTAAGTCAGTTGGCTCCTTTACTTCTCTCATAATCTCAACCATCAAGGCCATATTGACTATGTGAGTAGAAGCCCTCCTTTGCTCCTCTATTCTCTGAGACCTCCTTGGTCCGTCTGCCTTCTCCTCAATAGATGCAGGCATAGGATTATTGTGGTCATAGAGCTACTTCACCCAGCGCGGAAATGGCTTTTTCGGTGGGGTGATGTCAGGTTGGTGAACTTTTTCCTCATCATCTCAAGATGATGCTTCCTCCTCCTTAAGGATAGGGATAGCTCTCGGGACAGGTTCATAGTGGACTACTTCTTCGCTTGATGATAAAGTGGACGAACTTGCCTTCTCCTCCTCCACTATATGCGGCTCTTCCCTGAACACCACATCACGGCTCGTGATGATCTTCTTTGCCTCTTGGTCATATAATTTGTAAGCCTTTTGCTCATCACTATAACCCAAGAAGATACATTTTCTACTTTTTGGTTTTAACTTGTTTCCCTTCTCATCTGGAACATGTGCATAAGATTCACATCCAAAAATTCTGAAATGTGAGACAGATGGTTTCTTACCAGTGTAAGCCTCATGAGGTATTTTTCCCTTGAGAGCCTTTGTGTAGCTCCGATTTAGAATATAAACTGCAGTATTAACAGCTTCAGCCCAAAAATGGTTAGGCAATCCCTTGCCCTTTAGCATGCATCTTGCCAACTCCACAATGGTGTGATTCCTGCATTCCACAACACCGTTCTGCTGAGGTGTGTGAGGCGTCGTCAATTGAAGCTTGATCCCTTTGCTCTTGCAAAAGCCTTCAAACTCCTTTGAGTTGAACTCACCACCACCATCTGTTCTAAATTTCTTCACACTTTTCCCTGTTTCATTCTCAACAAGTTTTAGCCATTCTTTAAACTTACCAAAAGCTTGAGCCTTATCACAAAGGAAGTACACCCACATCTTCCTATTGTAGTCGTCGACAATCAACATAAAATAAGAAGATCCCCCCAAGGCCTGTGTAGGCATCTTACCACACAAGTAAGCATGCACCAACTCTAGAGGAGCCTGTGCTCTATTCTTTCTTTCATGTGAAAATGCCTTTCTCTGTTGCTTGCCCATCATACAAGCTTCACATGGTTCCTTCAATTCAGATATTGTAGGTAGGTGAGCAACCATACCTTGCTTTTGCATCTCCTTCAACACTGCAAATCTGATGTGTCCAAACCTTTCATGCCAAAGCTTACTTGTGCCCACTCCAGCGGTGGCTGTAAGAGCACTTAGCTCATATAGGTTGTTCCTTCTTTCTCCTTTGCCAACAATTGTGCCAGCACTATCAAGAATTTCTGCACCTGTCTTCTTGAACCTCACTTCATGACCAGTTATGGCAACCGATAAGAGATTTCTCCTAATTTTTGCAACATACAATACATTTGAAAGCTTTTTGACTTCACCATTTGCAGCAACAAAAGAAATAGTACCTGTGCCCGTAGCAGGGCATTTAGCATCATTTCCAACCATCACAGTGATGGATTCTTGTAGAGGCTGCATAGAACTGTATAGATCTTTCTTGTTGGTCATGTGACGGGAGGCCCCACTATCCAACACCCATGAGTCAGTGGTAGATTCTTCTTGCGCTGAGGAGCATACTTCCTCAATGGTCGCCATGAATAATTCCAGCTATGCTTCAGCTGTATTGGCTGTCTCTTTCCCTTTACTTTTAAGGATACCATTCTTTTCATCTGCCTTCTTGACACGACAATCTGCAATTGCATGTCCTTTCTTCTTGCAGTAGAAGCACTCTCCTTGAAACTTCTTCTTTCCGCCCTTCTTCTTTTTGTCACCATCATTTTTGGTGGAGGAACCACCTTTGCCTTTTGCATTGGCAGAGAATGCAGCATCTCCATTGTTGCTTCCTTCTTGGGCTTTCAGCCTCAACTCCTCCTCCGTTAATAATGCACTCAGTACACAACATAATAGAATCAGAGAGGGCTTTAGTCTCTTCGGGGTATTCTCTGGCCAACATCTCTTCTACTTCCTTCTTTTCAACATCTCCAAATTCGGCTTTCAAGCCACTATAGAGGGAGAGATATTCCGTTTTGAAAGTATCAAAACTCATTCTTCTTAGGATCATTGTTGTTCCATCATAATAATGCCAACTTCTAAGGGTTTCAACAGTGTATGTTGTAAAAAACACTCTGTCTACCAACTTCCAATGGGTTGCTAATTGGACAAACAGAAGATTGTCAGAACACCAAGCATCCCACATATCTTGTTGTTGAGCATCCACAAACCAATTCCAACTCTTTTCCTTCTTGTTTTCATGAACCTCCATTGACCACGACTCCTGAAGCTTCTTCACGATCTCCCACTTGATGATGTCTAGAAACTTCTCAATGAATACTAAATCTTCCATGGATGGCCATTCTCTCTGTTTCCGCTCTTTAGTTTGTTCCCAAACAAATTTCCACCAAGATGCAAGTTTTTGCTGCTTCAACAGGAAGAGGAAATAGTCCACCGCATAGAGCTTGCATCATGATGGTAATATGTTTCTGCCAATGCGGGATGAACTTCTTATGGAAAGTGGCTTTGGCAATGAGAATCTCCAACTCTTTAGTGGAAGAAGGAACTTTGCAAACATCCATTGAATTCTTCTTTTCTTGGCAATGCCATTTCCTTCATTTTTAGCCTCTTCTTATGCTTGTTGATGGCAAGTTTAAAAACATGGAGGCCCAAGAGGAACACCAAGGAAAAGGGGATTCTAGTGCAAGAAAATCTATCTTGTAACATCAACAAGCTTTTATTTCATTCTTTTGATGACCAAAACAAAGAAAACAGCAAATCTTCACGCAGCATCATAGTAGATATCTTCCACGGATTTGATAGAATCAACCATAATCTTCAACTTCTTCACAGAATCCATCAATAGAACAATGAACATAAAAGAATACACCATTTTTGAATGGAAATCAATCGCATAGTATTCATCTTCAATGTCTTCATAGTTTTCTCTCTCAATCTCTCATATACAGATACACTATTTTGATAGAAATTGACTATCTCCAATTCTCTCTTTCTCTCTTTCTCTATCAATAGTACATCATCTCCTCACTAAAATGCTCTAATAATGACTCTCAATAATCCTTCTTAGCTCGTGGATGCACCTCCCAAGAGGTATGTCTGACGCGAAGAGGCACTAAAGCCACTACAATGTCTCTTCATAGCTTACTACTGTCACTGTCACTTCAGTCTTCTCTTCAGTCTTCAACAGCTGCTTCTTCCATTTGTTTTAGCTCTTTTGAACTTAGATTCATCTTTTCCAAAATTTAGAAAACTTTTCCAAAGTCACACATTCTACAGAATACTTACAAAACATCTACCGAATAGAACAAGAACAAAGCAGATATAGAATAGAGACAGGGCAGAGACAGAGGCTCTACAGAAGGTTTACAAAGGGTTATAGAAGGTCATCAGAGAACATCAAATCCTCATAACTCATACTAAAACCGCTCCAAAATATCAAAAAATATTCAATAAGCTTTCAAAATATTTCAACCTTCATCAATTATCAATCCATGCTTCATACAGAAGAAAATCAGAACAAAGCAGAAGCTATACAGAAGGTATCAAAATCAATCAGAACTTATCAAAACATCACAGAGCTTCATATTTCTACTAAAAATCATCATGAACTTCCAAAACATAATCAATATCATCCAAAACACTCTCAAACACTTCCATTAACAACCACTCATCACTCTAAATCCATCAAAAATCAACCATTCAGACCTCAAAAACAACAAAAATCAGTCAAAAATTCAGTCTTTTTCCACTTTGAACAGAGGCTATCGCAGAAAAGGCTAAGTGTGGGTACCACAAACATGATGGGCATCCAGAGGCTATAGCAGGGGCCTCACAAAGTGTACAGAGGTTGTAGTACAAGGATAACTGAGGAGTTTACAAGTTTATGTTTGAGGCATTAGTGCTAGGAAATACACAACTAAAAAAGTCTATCTGAATAGAAGGACTGATGAGGTTTGTCCTTCTCCTGGTGGTATTCTTTTTCTTTTTCTTCTTCCTTTGCTCCATTTTCTTCTTCTTCTTTGATTCCAACTAGATAGGCCTTTTGGGACCTCTTTCTGACATGGCAAAACTTATGAGTGTGTCCCGTCCTTTTGTAGAAGTGACAAAAGAGCTGATCCTTCTTGCATTTGTATGTGTTGCAAACATATAATGCATGTTCATCTCTAGAGGTGCTAGGTTCTTCCTTAGTTTTTAGCTTCTTTTCCTCCTCTAACAGTGATACCTGGATATCAACAAGTTCAGGGTTTGACATATTAATTAGAGTTGCCTATACATTATTATATTCAGGAGGTAAACTCTTAAGTAGAACACCGATGCAAACATCTTCTTCCATTTTAATGTTGATTCCTGCAAGTTGGTTTAGAAGTCCTTCCATGTAATTTAGATGTGTGGCAAGTGATACGTTGGACTTCATTTCAAGCCTGAAAAACTCTATTAGGAGACCATACTTTGATGATTTAGACTGTGCACCGAACAAAGTGTCAAGTCTCTTCCGTATATCCTATGAAGTCTCACAGTTATCCACATGGTGGATATAGCTATCGTCTAGCTCCAGTTTGATAATGGCCTATGCTTTGTCATCAGCTTTCTACTAGGTAGCTGCTAGGACAGCATCCCACGGCTTCTTCTCTTGTCCATTAGTAATGGCCCAGAAACCCTTCTTCATCAACATGAGTTTGATGCAGACATGCCAGGTGTGAAACCCGACTCCTTTGAAGCAAGCAGTTCGAGAGCCTTTTCCCATGTTAGAAGTCTAGAGCAATAGTAGATCAGCACTAGATTTCAACAGCAGCGTAGTTGAGTATAAATGCCAAGAAGAACTAGGTGAGTGTCAATGGACACTATGTCCTTGAATCTTCAACCTTTCAGAAAATCCTTCAAGATCTTTCAAACCTTTGTCTTCATAATTTTCATCAAGAATCAATCTTGAAACTCTGAAATTTTTCAGTAGTAGAGCTGATTTTTAATGTGTCAAAAGACACAAAGCAATGGCAGTGTAGTATCAAAAGATACTAGTTTGAACTTTGATGTTTGTTGCTTGAGTTTGACTTGATGATCTTCAAAAACTCTTCATAGCTTCCCCTCCTTGCTGATTTGATGGTTGAATACTTGCTGAAAACTTCATATTAGCGTGGCCTTGGCTTGGTTTAAGTGGCATGAGAGAGAAAATTAAGGAAAAATGAGCTTGAAGGTAAGTGGCTCTGGCTATCATGGAAGCTCCATCGAAGGTAGGAATGCAAATGAAGTTGGAGATAGGGTCCAGTACTCAAACTGAGCTGAGTAGATATGGAAAGGAGTTGAGAGGAGTGAAAGGAGAGTTGGGCCATGCTCAGCTGAGCTCTGATACCATGTGAAAAGTGCAGATCTAGAGCATGGGGCAAGCAGAAGCTATGGAGGTTGAAAGAGGAAAAAGGAACTCATGAAGACATTGACCCTGACTAGGACAAATTGTTACACAAGTGAATTAGGTTCCAAGATCAAGACTTGGACTCATAAACACAATCTTGTGTATTGACAGTGACATGACACTTTACTAGAAAGAAAAGAGTACTATCATTGCATTAGAAAAAGAGTGCCAGTACAATGCTTCATAAGAATTGAGTGGTGGTACTTTCTCCTACTGTGCATATGGGATTTTGGTCCTGAGATCTCATTGCTTCTCACAAAGGGATTGAAATAGGTGTGATTGCAAATATCTCAACACCCCTCCTCAATCACAACGAGAAGTACAAAGCGTATAGAGGCTTTAGTGAAAGCAACACCTACAAAGTGTGGGTGCACCATAAACATGGCAAAACACCAAAGGCTGTCGCAGAGAAGGCTAAGTGTGGGTACCACAAACATGATGGACATCCAGAGGAGGCTGTAGCAGGGGCCTCACAAAGTGTACAGAGGCTGTAGTACAAGGATAACTGAGGAGTTTACAAGTTTATGTCTGAGGTATTAGGGCTAGGAAATACACAACTAAAAAAATTCTATCTAAATAGGACTGATGAGGTTTGTCCTTCTTCTGGTGGTATTCATCTTCATCTTCTTTCTTTGCTCCGTTTTCTTCTTCTTCTTTGACTGCAACTAGATAGGCCTTTTGGGACCTCTTTCTGGCATGGCAAAACTTCTTAGTGTGTTCGGTCCTTTTGCAGAAGGCACAAAAGAGCTGATCCTTCTTGCATTTGTACCTGTTGCAAACATATAATGTATGTTCATCTCTAGAGGTGCTAGGTTCTTCCTTAGTTTTTAGCTTCTTTTCCTCCTCTAATAGTGATGCTTGGATATCAACAAGTTCAGGGTTTGGCATATTAATTAGAGTTATTGATACATTATTATATTCAGGAGGCAAACTCCAAGTAGAACACCGGTGCAAAAATCTTCTTCCATTTTAATGTTGATTCCTGCAAGTTGGTTTAGAAGTCCTTCCATGTAATTTAGATTCGTGGCAAGTGATGTGTTGGACTTCATTTCAAGCCTGAAAAACTCTATCAGGAGACCATACTTTGATGATTTAGACTGTGCACCGAACAAAGTGTCAAGTCTCTTCCATGTATCCTATGAAGTCTCACAGTTATCCACATGGTGGATATAGCTGTCATCTAGCTCCAATTTGATAATGGCCTATGCTGTGTCATCAACTTTCTACCAGATAGTTGCTAGGAAGCATCTCAGGGCTTCCTCTCTTGTCCATTGGTAATGGCCCAGAGACCCTTCTTCATCAACATGAGTTTGATGCACATTTTTCAAGTGTGAAACCCGACTCCTTTGAAGGGAGAAGTTGGAGATCCTTTTCCCATGTTAGAAGGCTGGAGCAACAGTGGATCAACACTAGATTTGAGCAACAGAGTAGTTGAGTATAAGTGCCAAGAAGCACTAGGTGAGTGTTAATGGACACTATGTCCTTGAATCTTCAACCTTTCAAAAAATCCTTCAAGATCTTTCAAACCTTAGTCTTCATAATTTTCATCAAGAATCAATCTTGAAACTCTAAAATTTTTTAGTAGTAGAGTTGATTTTTAATGTGTCAAAAGACACAAAGCAATGGTAGTGTAGTATCAAAAGATACTAGTTTGAACTTTGATGTTTGTTGCTTGAGTTTGACTTGATGATCTTCAAAAACTCTTCATAGCTTCCCCTCCTTGATGATTTTATGGTTGAATACTTGCTGAAAACTTCAGATTAGAGTGTCCTTGGCTTGGTTTAAGTGGCATGAGAGAGAAAATGAAGGAAAAAATTGCTTGAAGATAAGTGGTTATGGCTGTCATGGAAGCTTCATTGAAGGTAGGAATGCAAATGAAGTTGGATATAGGGTCCAATACTCAAACTGAGCTAAGCAGAGATGGAAAGGAGTTGAGAGGAGTGAAAGGAGAGTTGGGCTATGCTCAGCTGAGCTCTGATACCATGTGAAAATCATAGATCTAGGGCATGGAAGATGCGAAATCTATGGAGGTTGAAAGAGGAAAAAGGAACTCATGAAGACATTGACCCTGACTAGGACAAATTGTTACATAAGTGAATTAGATTCTAAGATCGAGACTTGGACTCATAAACACAATCTTGTGTATTGACAGTGACATGACACTTTACTAGAAAGAAAAGAGTACTATCATTGCATTAGAAAAAGAGTGCAGTACAATGCTTTATAAGAATTGAGTGGTGGTACTTTCTCCTATTGTGCGTATGGGATTCTGGTCATGAGCACTCATTGCTTCTCACAAAGGGACTGAAGTTGGTGCAATTGCAAATATCTCAACAATCTTCAATTTCAAGGGCCGGTCCATCTAACACCATCCCCTGCAAGGACTTGTATACAAACTCAAAAAACTCCATATGGCTACACCCATCCCACGTTTCAACTACTATATGTCAATGCCATGGGACTGGCACTAAACTGGGAGGGGGATAATGTTAACCTCAGCACAAGAAGAAAGTGGAAAATGTGAAAAAGTGCAAGTTGGGACCTTAAAGAGGTGGCCTAGGAGGAAATTTGACACAATGGAAGAGGTAGGAGGGGGAATAACTAAAAGTGCAATGGTGGCCTAAAAAATCAAGTCAAAGGCAAAAGCGCATTTTTAAATGCAAGGTGCCCCTAAAACTATTGTAAAAGAGTGCCAGGCTCCCTCCTATGGGAATTGTAAAAGGTAGATGGGCATAGGCTAAGACATAGGCTAAAGAATAGGGCAAGTAGAATGGAAATGAAAAAGAGGACCTTACCACAATGGCCGGTCATGTAAAAAAGGGATGGATGCCCAAGGGATTTGAGGGCATTTATATAAACTCCAAAAAGTGAATGAGAGCTCATTCTTTGGTGTGTGGCAAAAGTGGACTCTTCTTCTTCTCTCCTTCTCTTCTCTTTGCTTGGTTGTGAGTGCTCGAGGAAGGGAGTGTGAGTGAGTGAAGGAGTGAGTGTGTGAGCGTGATGGATCTTGGAAGTGAAGCTCTCCATCATCTCATCTCATCTCTTCTCTTGTCTTCTCTTGTCTTCTCTTCTCGCACGTGGCTATGGAGAATGGATCTTGGAGAAGGAGGCTTGAGGATACTTGAGCTTGCATCATGAATCATGGAGCTACCGGAGTGCTTGAGAGAGGAGGCAACTCATTTGGGTATCAAGGTAAGCTCACTATACCCTAGTAGGATCGAAAGCACGTCGGCTAGGTGAGAGATAGCCATAGGTGTTCACTTGAAATGCTTGAAAGAAGAAGCAGCCGGTGGGTCTTAGCAGTTGAGCGTAAGCTCCCTCTACATGTATTGATTAGAGAAATTCCAAGCTCATCATCCACACTCTCTGAACAACTAGAATCTCCATCAAACCCCAAATGACTAGTGGATGCATCATTACTATGCAACACTTTCTTCTTTTCTTTTTCTTTACCTACAACACTTATGGATCCACCTGAAGTTGTGGGGCTACTCTTTAGTCTCCCTGACCAAGGGCTAATTGTAGGTGTAATACCAGTAGATGATGTTTCTGGTCCATTAAGGCTCCCTGATTCTTGCTTTTCTTTCTACACATAGCTATCATGATCATTATCATCATCTAATATATCACCAACAGATTCATACCAACTACTCATCTCATAAAAAATAACATCTCTGCTCACTCTGAACTCATCTGTGAGACAAGGTTATAACAATGATACCCTTTCTACTCTAAGGAGTGTTTAAAAAAAATACATTTTTCAGCCTTTGGATCAAGATTCTTTCGCACTTCATCTGCCATATGAACATATGTAATACAACCAAATACTTTCAAGTGTGACACATTGGGCTTATTGGTTGTAAAGCATTCTTCAGGGATCATCCCATGAACTGCAACTATGGGATTTTGTTTATAATATAGACAATAGTATAAATAGCTTCAAACCAAAAATGTTTTGGCTCTTTCTTTTCAGCTATCAATGCCTGTGCAACTGCTGCAATATACTTATTTTTTCTTTTTGCAAACCCATTTTGTTGTGGGTTATAAAGTATCTCTTTATCCCATGAGACCTCAAGAAGCCACTAAACTCATTAGAGAGGTACTCTCCCCCTCCATCTGATCTCAATCACTTAACTTTCAAGCCTATTTCTATTTCGATAGTCGCCTTGAAATATTTGATATATTTGAAGTTCTCAAATACATCACCCTATTCCTTCATAAAGTATACCCATAGCTTCCTTGAGGAATTATATATAAATACGACAAAGTATTTACTGCCACCAAGAGATACATTCTGTCTAGGTCCCCAAACATGTGTATGTACAACATCAAGTATATTTCTACTCACATCTTTGTCATGCAAAAAGCGTTGTGTTTCTTGCTTACCAAACTAGCATGCTTCACATACTTTATGAAATTCTATAACTCTAAAATTAGGCAACCTTGTAGCCAATCCTTTAGACTGCATTAATTTCAAGCTTTGCACATTTGGATGTCCAATATGTTTATGCCATATTTCAATTTCTGCAACCACTCATTTTCGTTTAGCATGTATAATAGCATTCATTGCAGGAATTCTAGCATCTAAAGTGAACATGCAGACAACTCCACTTCCTTTTGTGACCAACCTACACTTATCATTAAAGTCTTCTACAAAACAACCTTTTATATTAAATCGAACATGCAACCCTTGCTCTACCATTTGACCAAGAAACACTAAATTATTTGTGATTGATGGCACATATAATATATATGTCAAACTCTTCACCTTGCCATCATGTAAGGACAAGGGAACCTTTCGAATGTGTAAAATTGGGTGGCATGAATCATCACTTGTCTACACATAACCCAAATTTTATAAGGTCTTGCATCTCTCCAAACCATTCATTATGACCGGTCATATAATTAGATGCACCTGAATTGACATACCATACATAATCATGCATCCCCTTTCTTGTAACAACATTTATCATATACTGCATAACAAATAGATGCTCGTTTCTATCTTCATTCTATCGTGAAGATGATGCATAGTTTCATTGCTGCAATTTACCACTATAGATATCATCCTTCTTAGTATAACAATGGGTTGCAATATGACTTGTTTTGCCACAATAATAGCAAATAATAGCAGAATTACCAGAACCTCTATTCTAATATCCACATCTTCCTTTAGAGCTCCCCCTACCTCTAAAGTTCCCATGGCCTCTTGAAACCTACATTTCACCAAATTATTCATTGTCACCATCATGTCCCATACTATGGCCTTTCCAAGAAGATCTACCATATCCCCTTTGTGAACTTGAGTAAAATGCTTGGACCTATTCACGTTTTCTTTCAGATGAGTCACCTTGCATATTGATCTCTTTCGTAATCATGAGAGAGACCAGCCTATCAAAATTTGGAAATGAATTTCATACATATACAAAAGTGATGAATGATTTCCAAGTCTTTTCATGATTAAGACCATGCAAAATGGATGAAACTGAATCATCATCATCAGTCATTGCTTCAATTGCTTGCTAAAGCATTTGCAATGCTCCCCATCTTCAAAACATACTCATTGACAAACATTTTTCCTTACTTTAAGGTATTCAACTCTTGCTTGAGTTGAATCTTTTATGCCTTTGTATTTACTGAAAACATGTTCTCAAAAATTTTCCAAGCTGCATGTCAAGTTTTTACATTCCTAATATGTCGCAACATAGTTTTATCAATGACTGCTGATAGGCAATACATTACCTTTTTGTCTTTTACATTCCATTCTTTTCATGTCTTTAATTCATCTGTAGTCAGAGGGATACTTAGCTTTGGATCCTTTTCTTCACTAGAAACAAACTCATAAAGATCATTTCCAATGAGGAAGTGTTGAGAGTGGAAAAAGATTGAATTTTTGACTGATTTTTGTTGTTTTTTAGGACTGAATGATTGATTTTTGATGGATTTAGAGTGATGTATGGTTGTTAATGGAAGTATTTGAGAGTGTTTTGGATGATATTGATTATTTTTTGGAAGTTCATGATGATTCTTAGTGGAGATATGAAGCTCTATGATGTTTTGTGATGTTCTGATTGGTTTTGTATAGCTTCTATTTTGTTCTGATTTTCTTCTGTATGAAGCATGGATTGATGATTGATAAAGATTGAGATCTTTTGGAAGCCTATTGAATATTTTTTGATAGTATGGAATGGTTTGAGTATGAGTTATGAGGTTATGATGACCTTCTATAACCCTCTGTAGACCTTCTGTAGAGTCTCTGTCTCTGTACTGTAACTGCACTGTAGCTGCTCTAGTACTGTACTGTAACTGTTCTGTAGACCTTTTGTAAGTGTTCTGTAGAAAGTATGTGTGACTTTGGAAAATTTTTCTAACCTTTGAAAAGGATGAATCTAAGTTCAAATGATCTAAAATTTTTGGAAGAAGCAGCTGCTGAAGACTGAAGAGAAGACTAAGTGACAGTGACAGTAGTGAGCTGTGAAAAGACATTGTAGTGGCTCTGCTGACTCTTCATATCAGACATACCTCTTAGGAGGTGCATCCAAGGCCAAAGAAGGGTTATTGAGAGTTATTATGGGAGTATTGTAGTGAGGATATGATGTACTATTGATAGAGAGAGAGAGAGAGAGAGAGAGAGACAGAGATAGTCAATTCTATCAAAACAGTGTAACTGTATATGAGAGATTGAGAGAGAGAACTATGAAGACATTGAAGATGAATACTATGTGATTGATTTCCATTCAAAGATGGTGTATTATTTTGTGTTCTTTTTTATTTTGATGGATTCTATGAAGATGTTGAAGATTATGGTTGATTCTATCAAATTCGTGGGAGAAATCTACTATTATGCTACGTGAAGAATTGTTGTTTTCTTTGTTTTGATTATCAAAAGAATGAAATAAAATCTTGTTGATGCTACAAGATATATTTTCTTATAAGAGAATTCCCTTTTCCTTGGTGTTCCTCTTGGGGCTCCATGTTTTTGGTGCGCAGCCGGGGAACTTGCCATCAACAAGCATCAAAAGAGGCTGAAAATGAAGGAAATGGCATTGCCAAGAAGAGAAGAATCCAATGGATGTTTGCAAAGTTCATTCTTCCACTGAAGAGTTGGAGATTATTAACATTAAAGCCACTTTTCACAAGAAGTTCATCCCACAATGGTAGAAACATATCACCATCATGATGTATGCTTTATGTGGTGGACTGTTTCCTCTTCTTGTTGAAGCAGCAGAAACTTGCATCTTGGTGGCAAACTGTTTGGGAACAAACTGAAGAGCAGAAACAAAGAGAATGACCATCCATGGAAGATTTGTCATTCATTGAGAAGTTTCCCGACATCATTAAGTGGGAGATTGTGAAGAAGATTTAGAAGTCGTGGTCTGTAGAGGCTCATGAAGACAAGAAGGAAAAGAGTTGGAATTTGTTTGTGGATGCTCAATAGCAAGATACGTGGGATACTTGGTGCACTTATAATCTTCTGTTTGTCCAATTAGCAACCCACTAGAAGTTGGTAGACAGAGTGTTTTTCACAACATACACTGTTGAAACCCTCAAAAGCTGGCATTATTATAATGACACAACAACAATCCTAAGAAGAATGAGTTTTGATACTTTTAGAACAGAATATCTTCCCCTCTATAGTGGTTTGAAAAGCAGAATTCAGAAATGTTGAAAAGAAGGAAGTAGAAGAGATGTTGGCTAGACAATTCTCTAGAGACTAAAGCCCCCTGTGATACTATCCTGTTGAGTCCAGACCAACTGGTTGAAGCCAACCCCCTAATGAACGACGCAATAAAGAGGCAAGCGTTAGAATGAGTCCAGAGGTACGTGAGAAGAGAGAAGGCAAAAATCAAAGCCGAGAACGAGCTTGCAGTAGAAGCCTCCTTTGACGCCCTAAAAACACTTTTTACAAAAGTCCCCATGGTGACTCAAGCTCCCCTTCCTAGTCAAATTCATCCTGGAAATATTGATGGCATGCTTACAAATGTAGTCCCATTGCTAGTTTTTAAGGGAGAGTACAATGAAGACCCTGATCTTCATGTAGCAGAGTTCATGGTAGCATGTGTGGCTAACAATGTCAGAACCCCTGAGCATTGGTTAGTAGTATTCCCCACCACTTTCAAGGGCGTGGCATTTCAGTGGTATGAGAGACAAGCAGCAGGAACTTTTGGCACATGGGATGACCTGAAGTTGGCCTTCCTCACTAAATTTAGGCGTGAAGGTTTTGAAGAGCGGATGTGAGAGGAGTTCATGAATCTAAGTCAGTCCTCTGGAGAAAGAGTACAATCTTATGTCTCGCTAATGGAATCCATCCTGAAGAGATGGACTAACCATCATCTAGACGAAGGCATTCAAAAAGGAGTGTTTCTCAGAGGCCTACAACTAGAATTTTGCAAGTTTGTGGAATTGAGAAGACCAGTCAATCTGCAAGCTATAGTGGAAGGTGCAAGATTGTATGACGAAGTTAAAGCAAGGCTATCAATGACTCCAGGAAGAGGAGTCTTACCTCCTCCCATGCCAAGAATGGTATACCCACCAAATGCAATCCCAGGGACAGTTCCCTACCCCTATCACCAGATGCAAATAGTGCCATAGTATAACACACCTAACCCACTGTGGTCGCTGCAAATGACAGTGCCTCAAATGACGGTTCAACCACAACAATAGTGACCTCAAACAATTCCTCCAATGGCGACTCAACAACAGTGGAATCCTACCAATTGGAATCAACAACCCCAAGACTCAACAGGAGCTCTGAATCAAAGACAAAGCAAAGGACCTTTTGGATCTACCCAACCAATGTATGCAGTAATTATAGAAGCTTCCCAAAACCCTACTACAAGCACTTCAGGAGGTGAAAATCTGAAGGACTACTTATCCAACTCAGTTGCAAGTATCAAGAAAGAGCTTCTGGATGTGATTACAGAGCAGCTACAGACGGTGAAGGTGAATACTGCCAATATATCCACTCATGTGAGAGTTGGAAGAGATGTGATGCTCTCTAATACATGGTGTGGAAAGTGTCATCAAGCGGGAAATTTAGCCACTAAATGTACTCGAAAACCAACCATTCCTGGAGCCTTCTGTTTCCTACTGTTTGCGGAAGAACCATACAGAGGATATTTGCTCTCTGAAAGAGATGCATAAATGAAGACAGAAGGATGAAAATGCAAGATTCAACTTGCTAGAATCCAAAATGACAACACAAGATATTGGACCAAAGCCTATGGAGTTTGGTCCTAATTTTGGTCCAAGGAGGTTTCCCTCTCAAAGTTACAGAGCACGACAGTCTGGCGATGGTTAGAGATCAGAGGTGGCATATTATAGGTCTGGAGAAAAGGGTCATATTTCCCCAAATTTTCCAAACCCTAGACGATCTTTGGATTACAAGCCCTTATGCAGCCGATGCAAAGGTGAAGGCCACACTGCAAAGCACCGTCCAAGTCTAGCCCCTGTAAAGACCAATTCCACTGATAGCCAACAAAAGGTACAAGAGTCTACCTCCAATTTGGTCGAGTTGGAAGTTGTCGATGTATGCACACCAAGAAGAAGGAACCATTTGTTCAGAATGAAAATAACTCTCCTGCCAAGATTGTGAAGTTCAACCTGCCAACAGAGGGACAGAGCAATATAGGATAGAACAGTGCAATACAGAGCACTGTAGTGCTACAAAGAGTCGCGGAGACCGTCCCAGAGACATGACCAGAGGTCCAGGAGATAGATTAGACAAAAGCACCTCTAGAAACAGAAGAAGTGTCGATGCTACAATTATTAGAAGAAAAAGGAAAGATGAAAATTGGTGTAGCCCCATTCCCCAGCAACGGCTGGAGAAGCCTGTGAATCCTATCAAAGATTATGACTTGGTCAAAGACCTAGACACTTTTAAACCAAACTTAACATTCCGGAAGTTGTTGATGTTGTCTCCTAGCTGTCGAAAGAAATTCAAAAGCATCTTGACAAGAAGATGTGGATTAATTATCTCTCCTTCAACAATGACCAAGACTAATAAGACCCTAGAGCCTGTGAAGGAAGTAGATGTGGCTAATGCCTTCCTAGATCATGGAACCCCAGAGATTAGTGTATGGATAGAAGGATACTTCATTTCAGATGCATTGGTTGATGGAGGCTCATCAGTAAACATAATGACGGATGTGATAATGAAGGACTTAGGGTTGCAAGGAATTCAACCTACACAGTGGCTTATCAGATTGGCAGACCAAAGCAGAGTCAAACCGTTGGGCATCCTCCCATACATAAAAATAACCCTTGTAGGAAGAGATTATTGGTTGACATATCTAGTGGTCAAACCAAATTCTTATGGGGCCTCATACCCTCTGCTGTTGGGAAGACCTTGGCTTTTTGAAGCAAGATCCAGGATGGACTGGCTCAAAGGAACCCTAAACCTAGGCAAAGGACCCAACAAAGCGGTGTTGAAGCTGTATGGATCGCAAAAAGGCAATGGATTCACATCCATCAAAGTCATAACTGACTCCTCCAATGAGGTAATAGATGGTATGCTTAATCTAGTCCTATGCGTGAAGCATTAGAATGTGCATCAAGTTTTTGTAGTCCCTCACAAAGTACATGTAAAATCCAATTATGGTTTTCAAATATTATTTTGTATCCTAGCCACAAAGAATCCAAGCATACTTGTGATTCATCACTTGATATTGTATCAAGTAGGCCTTGGTAGATGTCCTAACAAGGAAATTTATGCCAACTTGCTTGCAAGTGTAATACTTGTAGCCTTGTATTATTATCAAATGGCTTGTAAGGTGACTACAAAGATGCAATACACCTATGGTAAGTATTAACTATGCAAGTATTTAGTTCTCGAAGTTTGTATATACTTTTCTAACAACAAAAAGAGAAGTAACCATAAGAGTAGCAATGAGGAAGAAAATGATGAGGAAGAAAATGAAGCAGGCTATGAAAGTGTAGATGAAGAATTTCCTCTAATAGAGGATGATTTTGTTGATGTACCTACAGAGACCTCAGAGGTCAAAGATCTCAGGGTGTTGGATGGAATGACTATGGTTCCATTTGGGTCAATCAATGGACTACAAAGTAAGCAAAATTTGTATAAGCAATGGATTAGAAGCATTAAAATTAAGTTCACTAGTGGCTCCTGTCACCCTGAGTGTTCAGTCCAAAGAAAAGATGACGATGATGCTCCCTGCCAATAGAAGCCAAAGCCCTCAGAGCCCTGGCCTCTAGTAGGCCCGTGCTATGTGACATTCCTGGACGCATCCGCTAAAGATGAAGCCTTGAGTCCTGAAGAGGTCACCACTCAAACAGAAGTAAACAAAGCTTTGATACCCTTCTAGCAACCTAAACAGATGAATGAGTCATCTGTTCAGAAGGAGGACACTGGTTCTAGTGGGACATCAAACGAGGATACTACTCTCTTGAAAGAGTCAGACCTCTATCCGGAAGCAATCTGTGGGACATTTATCCATGAAGTGGAAGGTGAAAGGCAAGTAACATTCTTGGATACTGATGATATCAAACATCACCTGAAAGTGTGCCTCAATCTTCCAGAAGAAGAATTAGTGGTCCTACGAGATCTACTAAAGGAGAACTTAGATGTGTTTGCTTGGTCATATAAAGGCCTAAAGGGGATTGATCCCACAGTATGCTAACATCATATTGACCTAGAGCCTGATGCCAAACCTGTAAGGCAAAGACAAAGGCATATGAATCCTAATTACTCTGCTCTGGTGAAGGTTGAATTATTGAAACTTCTTGAAGCAGAGTTCATTTATCCCGTGGCTAACAGTGAATGGGTTTCGCCCATTGTGGTAGTACCCAAGAAGAACGGAAAACTTCGAATATGTGTTGACTTTTGAAAGCTCAATTCGAAGACAAAGAAGGATCATTTTCCTATCCCTTTTACAGACCAACTGTTGGACACAGTGGCAGGCCATGAGTTGTATTCCCTCTTGGGTGGATTTAGCAGATATAACCAAGTCCAAATTGCAGAAGAGGACCAATCCAAAATAACCTTCACCACAGAATGGGGGACCTATGCCTATAGAGTGATGCCATTTGGGCTCTATAATGCTCCTGCCACCTTTCAACAAGTAATGATGGCTGCCTTCCAGAATCATCTGCATGATTTCATTGAGGTATATCTTGATGACTTTTGTGTCTATAGCTTGATCCGTGAGCACTAGGGACACCTAGAGCAATGTTTTGATAGATACTGAGAGTATGGAATTTCTCTCAACCTCGACAAATGTGTCTTTGGCATCTCGTCAGGAGTTCTTCTGGGCCATATTGTCTCGGCATAAGGGATTGCAACAGACCCGGCAAAGATTGAAAAGATTGACGTCTTAACAGCACCAACAAACCTCAAGCAATTAAGAGGATTTCTTGGACATGTGGGCTACTACAGAAGATTTATTGCACATTTTGCAACCAAGGCAGCCCCCAAGCACAAGATCCTAAGGAAAGAAGCCGACTTCCTTTGGACTGATGACTGTGAAGAATTCTTTAATGCCCTCAAACAGTGCCTTATCCAAGCACCTATCTTGCAGCCTCCTGATTGGAAGAAGGAGTTCCATGTGCACACAGATGCATCAATTGAAGGGCTAGGTGCCATCCTATGTCAAAAGGGTCCCTCTAAATTAGATCAACCAATTTATTATGCAAGTCGAAAGGTCACTGATAGGGAACAGAACTATACATTGATAGAGCTTGAGTGCTTGGCAATGGTGTTTGCACTAGAGAAGTTTCGACACTATCTATTGTCAACGCATTTCAAGTTCTATGTGGATCATGAAGCCATGTCCTTCTTGATGAACAAAGTAGATGTTAAAGGATGACTGATGAGATGATTGCTCCTATTCCAGGAGTTCGACTTCAAAGTGATAACTAAGCCTAGCCGTTCCCATGTCCTAGCCGATCATTTATCGCGGATCCCTCAAACAGAAGAAGAGGAACAGGAGGATCCAGACCTTCCAAATGCTTCCTTGTTTCTAGTTGAAACAGTAACTCCCTGGTATGCCGACATAGCCAACCTCTTGGCAACTCAACAATATCCTCCTGGCATCTCAAGCTGTGAGAAGAAGAAGCTTCTATTAGAATCAGCCCCCTACACTTTGTTAGGTGGTGCACTGTACAAGAAAGGCAAAGATGAAGTATTGCGAAGATGTGTTGAAGGGGATGAAATCGGCATAGTATTGAAAGCATGCCATGACGAACCATGTGGTGGACACTTCGCAGGAGAAGCGACAAACAGGAAGGCTCTGCTAGCAGGATACTGGTGGCCGACCCTCCACAAGGATGCATATGATTACTGTAAGACATGTGATGCCTATCAGCAAATGGGGAAACCCACCAAAACAAGTGCCATGCCACTGCAACCCATTCTTCCCCTAAATCCGTTCGAGAAGTGGGGGATTGATTTTGTGGGTCCCATTGATCCACCCACCAGACGAAAGCAAAACATATACATCTTAGTATGTATGGATTATGTCACGAAGTGGTGTGAAGCTAAAGCTCTGAAGCGGGATGATGGTAACAGTGTAGCCCTGTTCATGTACGAGAATATTATCACCCGTTTTGGTAGTCCCCGCGAGCTGGTAAGTGATAGAGGTACTCATTTCCTTAACAAAATCATGGAGGAGCTCACAGAACTGTATAAGATCCGCCATTGCAAGTCCATTCCTTATTACCCTAGAGCCAATGGCCAAGTTGAAGTCACCAATCACATCCTCTGCTCGATCCTGACAAGAATGATTACCGTACATCGTCGTGACTGGGACGATGGACTTACAGAGGCCCTCTGGGCGTACAAAACCTCCCATAAGGCAGCTACATGACAGACCTTTTTCTAGTTATTGTATGGTATAGAAGCCGTCTTCCCTATTGATCTGGAATTTCCCTCTTTGCGAGTGGTAGTTCCTCTTGGGAGATGATGAGTCACTGCAAAACTATCTCCTGCACTTGGAATGCTTGGATGAGATACGGCGGATGGACCTACAATGCATGGAAACCACTCAAGCGCAACACAAAGCCTATCATGACAGTTTCATCAAGCACAAGGAGTTCAAAGAAGGTGATCTTGTTCTAGCCTATGATTCGAGGTTTGGCAAGTTTCCTGGCAAGCTTCAACAATGGTGGATGGGCCCATACAAGGTACTTGCTGTCAATCCTAACGACTCTGTTCAAGTACAGATAGTTGATGCCTCTAATGATCCTTTCCTCATCAATGTCTATCACCTCAAGATGTACTTCCCTCCCTGGGGATCTTGACAATCACATCAACCTACCCTCTCCCTTTTGGGTGTCGCACTATCCTTCTCATCATGCTTCTGGTAGCCCTTATGATTCTCCTCATGAGGCGGTCTCGTTTTGCTATCCCCTCGCAGAAACATCTCAACCCGACCTTGTTCTCTTCTCGTCTCATGCAAGAACGGTGGCGAGGTTGGTCTTGACACATGGTATTTCTGCCATTTTCTTTCTTATGAAAAAAAATAAGGAAAAAAAAACAAAACAAACAAACTATTATGGGAGAAAAGGAAGAAATTCCTTATCATAACTTGCCTCGTTCCAAGAAAAGGTGGAAATACCCTTGGGCGAGAAGCTGACTGTGGAAAGGTGGTAACACCCCGCAGTTCAGGATAGTTGACTCACCAGCAGAACCTCTTTGGCGAGTAATTTGAAGCCACCTCCCTTGGTACGCTATCTTTGCAATATCAGTCCGTCTGCCCTTCTTAACAAACGACTCTTTTTACAAATCATTGAAGCATGAGATTTGTTGGCTGCCTCCCTCGGTACGCCTCCTCCTCAAGATCTTGATGACACTAATAGTCGACATGATCTTCATCACCAACCCCTTGAGTGATGCAAGCTTTCATCCTAACAGGATGGGGACATGAGTATGGGCTACCCTTTGTATCTATCAAAGAGTGAGATAGAGGGTGGAGTGAGTGACCAGTCTTTCCCTTCAAATTAAATGAGAGGTGAGATGTGTGAATGGAGTGTTGCACGCACGGGATGTGCCTCTCAATGCACAAAGCATGATCTGTTCCTGTGCACTGCACCATAAGGCTCCCTGGCCTTCCTCCTTGTACTCGATGCTGGCATAGGGTGGGATGTACAGTTGCACCATCAAAAGCACACAAGGCATATAACCTCTACACAAGTGACAGTGAGGATTACATCAATGGGTTTCAAGAAAGGGCTGCCCTATGTATCTTTCAACGGAGCGCGAGATAGAGGGTGGGCTGAGTGTGATTGGTATTCTTCCATCAATTATAAAAAGGTGAGGATTGAGAGATGTTATGACCATTGGAGTCAGGTACGTTCCCGTTTCTCTATGCACCCACAGGATGGGTCTCTGCCATCAACACAGGACACGTCATTTTGTTCTGTACTCTGCACTACAAGGCTCCCCTGGCTTTTCTCCTTGCACCTATGCCAGATGGGTGGGATGCACTAATGCACCATCAATTGTGCACCCTGGTATACTCTCTTCGCACCATTCCTTTGTTGATTTTGAAACTAGGTGTGAGCTCTGGGTTTTCATCATTATTTCCTCGAGTTATTCATGGGGCGAGTAATTGCTCTTTCATTCCATTTGAGTGATCGTGAGCTGAGTGCAATATCCCTCGTCATCGACGAATTTCTTGCAATTTCTTCAACCAACTACCTCCCTGGGTGCTGCCGCTTGATCCCTGCCATGAATGACAAAGGACGTGAGCTGTGAAGACACCTTGTTACCTCCTCCAGCCGACAATGATACAAGACGCAACCTCGATAGTAGTCGACATTCCTCTGCGGCAATATGGGCCAAGTTTTTCTAACCCTACACCGTCAGCTTCTCAGTGATGGTCAAGTCTTAAGTGTGGGGGCATTTGTGGTTGGTCTGATGTGTGGTACTTAGTCCTTGATATTTGGTTTACCCTTCTTGCTAAGGTCTTAAGTGTGGGGATGCGTCCTTGCGCGTCTATGTTGCATACCCCCATGAATATACCCTGTTTTGATCATGCATCTATGCCATGACTTCATTTTACCGTGATGGGGTCCCTTCCCCACCCTTCCATTTGATTTCACCCTATCCCCAAGGTTGTTCCTTGACCATTTGCCATTATTCTTTGTTTTGCAATTTTACGCGTCTTTATCACTTCAAAAACCTTGAACTCATGTGTCAGGCATGTCCTACCCATTCCCCCTGACACTTTTCCTTTTTACTCTGTGTCATTTCTATGCACGGTTTATCAATTATTAATTTTTACGGGTTTTAGGATCTTTTTCGTGTCTATTTTTCACATTTTTCCATGTGAACCTGTCCTATTTTCATCGGAATTCCATTTTAATTTGACACCTGTGTTCTACCAGCTTTTCCCCCACTTTTTTTTTCCTCCACCCTCTTCCGACTGTCGGATTTTTAGTTATTAATTTGTTTTGAGTGTTTTCGGACGTATATTTCATGTTTTTTTCCATGTGAACCCCTAATAATTTCCCCGAGACTGAGTTTTGATGCACGAGTCCTATGTATCCCTTTCTTTTGAACATTTTTCGTTTTTACTGTCCTCTATTCCAATGTACAGTTCTTCCTGTATTAATTTTCGAGTCTATTTTCAGGCCCATTTTTGGGGTTTTTCCCATGTGAACGCATCCTATCTAGATCAAAATTTTGCCATGATAGGGTTGTTGGCAACCTTATTCTGCACACTTTTCGTTATTTTTGCACTTCGTTCTGATTCGTGGATTTTCTTATATTAATACCCGTATGTGTTTTCGAGTTTGTTTTTTGTGTTTTTCCCATGTGAACACCCTGATTTTGCCCCAAACCCGATGTTTCTTATTTCCATCATTTTCCCCTCGTCTCCCGGCACATTTTTACTTTTTACGGATTTTTGATCCGACAAATGGTTTGGATTTTATTAAATTTTCTTCATTTTTCTCGTATGACTGTGTTTCTTGTGTCGCGCATGAACGTGCCTGTTTTTGGTTTTACGATCCTCAAGAGGCCCCCATGGTGTCCGTGGCTTGCGCGTCACCATCCCTACCCGTTTGACCCCGTCACTGCAAATTTTTTTAACCCCTACCTGTGCATGTGCACAAGCTGGGGGTGTGTTTCTTGCCCTCCATTTTCCATTTTTTATTTAATTTTTCTTATTTTTCCTTAAACAAACAAAACTCAAAAACACAAACAACCATAGCAAAAAAAAGTAAAATTAAAATAATAATAATAATAATAATTTAAAAAAACTAAACAAGAAGAGAGAGAGAAAAACAAAAACACAAGAACAACACGAACAAAAAAAAAGCCCAAGAAGAGAAGGAAAAAAAAACCAACACCACTAAAAACAACAGACAAAGAAAAAAAACAAGAAAGGGAAAAAAAAAAGAAAACAAAAAAAGAGAAAATACAATCGAAAAAAAAAAACCTACCTGTTGCCCTTTGTGCGCGCCTCCTCGTCCTCCCCTTCTTCTCCCCTCCTGCTTCTTCTTCTCCTCCTCCCTTTCTTCTTCCCCTTCCCCTTCTCTTCTTCTTCCCCCTTCTTCCTTCTCCTCCTCCTCCTCTCTCTCCCTTGGCCCACGTCCGTGCCTATGACGCCGCCTTCTGTGCCTCGATCAAGCCACGTCCGCCTCCGTTGCCCTGCCGCCAAGCCACGTTCACCTCCGTTGCCCTGCCCCCTCGCCGCTCCAGTGCACCTCTCGCGAAGGACCCCGACGCCGTCGCCCTCTGTCGTTGCCGCCGTGCTCACCATCTCCTCTTCTCTTCCTCCTCCACCTCCTCCTCCAACGACGCTCTACTCCTCCTCCCCCACCACCACTTCCTCTAGCTCCTCCTCCCTCACCACCACTTCCTCCACCTCCTCCTCCTCCTCCTCCCCCACCACCACTTCCTCCACCTCCTCCTCCTTCTCCTCCCCCACCACCACTTCCTCCCCCTACTCCTCCTCCTCCTCCTCCTCCCGCCAAGGTTAGACCTTAACCTCACATTAACCTAACCTTAATCTAACATTAACCTAACATTAATCTAACCTTAGCCACTAACTAACCATAGTTAGTTGACCCCCACCCTAACTAACTTCAGTTAGTTGACCCCCACCCTAACTAACCATAGTTAGTTGGTCCCCACACTAACTAACCATAGTTAGTTGACCCCCCTAACTAACTTTAGTTAGTTGACCCCCACCCTAACTAACCATAGTTAGTTGGTCCCCCCCAACTAACCATAGTTAGTTGACCCCCACCCTAACTAACCATAGTTAGTTGGCCCCCCCTAACTAACCCCAGTTAGTTGACCCCCACCCTAACTAACCCTAGTTAGTTGACCCCCTCCCAAACTAACCTCAGTTAGTTAACCCCCCACTAAACTAACTTCAGTTAGTTAACCCCCCCCCCCCCACTCCACCTGGTTCCCACCCTTCGTTAACCGACCTAACTAGACTAGACTAGCTAGACTAAACTAACCAAACCTGAGTAACCTAACTAGACCTGGCTTACTTGACTTACCTAGACCTACCTAACCAGACCTGACTAAACTAACCAGACCTACTTGACTTGACTCGACCTCACTTAACCAACTAACCGAATTTAACTCACTTACTTGATTTATTCAACTAAAATCACTTAATTAACTTTATCAGACCAAGGTAACCTAATTCACCTAATCTACTCAGTTAGCCCCTGTTCTTGCCCTTTCTCTTTCGTTCTTTTTCCGCTGAGTACGAGTGTGCTAGCGGGCGTTCCTGCACGAGGACGTGCCTCCTTGTCCGTGCGGTGGAGTATTGTAGACACGTTGTTCACACGCAGTCATCACTCTTAACACGCAGCTCGGGTATTGCCTTGTATTTTCCAACCCGCAAATATATAAAAATACATAAAAATAAACAGAAAAAACATTAAAATGTCAAAAAATTTATTTAAAAATAAAAAAATTACAATTTTTTTTGAAAATTTACTAATATTGCTGAAATTATTTGGAATACTTTTAAGGAGGAAATTTAAAAAAATGTAGAAAATTTAAAATCTAAAAATTACTTCAGAATTACATGAAAAAATGAGTAAAATTTATTAAAAATTAGTTAAAAATTAAAATTACATTTAGAAAAATACCAAAAATTCCACAAATCCCCCTACCTTTTTTCCACTAATTTTTCAATTAAAAATATTTCCATAAAAGGCAAAAATATTATTTGAAGCAAAAAAACCCTAATTTTAATACTACACATCATAAAAATTCATTTTAAATCCTAAAAATCAACTCAAAATCATAGATGAATTAACATACATTGTGGACACTTGCTAAATGGCTGAAAATTCATTCTTACACTTTGTAACATATCCATGTGTTATATATCCTGATTTAATTCTTAAAAAAAAAAAAAAAAAATTCAACAAAAAAATAAAAATAATAAAACAAATAAATGAAACCAAACAATATACACAAAACAAACACACCTAAAATACCAAAGAAATACAAAATAAAAAATAAAAACAAAATAAAAATCAAACAAAAACACCAAGGTGCTTTATTTTTTTGAGTCAGTGGTCTTTGTTTTTGTTTGACTGGATTCATTGTTTTTGGGAGACTACTCTGTGCGCCTTCAGTCCATTGCATACACATCCCTACCACGTATTTATTTTGTGAGCTTTATTTATTTTCATTACCCCCTTAACCACAATTAATTGCTCAAATAAACTTTATTCACCCACCTTTGCACGCGCATTCGCGCTAAACACACAATTTAATAAATAAAAATCAACCAACCGTTCACTTTGCATGCGCTACGTGCGCTTAAGAGGCACCTTAATTTGTAATAAAAATGAACCAGCCATCACGAAAAAGCACGCGCTGGCAAAAAAGTGCTCCACATCACTATTAATTTTTAATTAATGAATTTGCATTTAGAGACCCAGTCTGGGAATCGTAGTTCGGGTTTTGATAAAGCACGGTTTCACCTTAATAAATTATAATTAAAAATTTAAGAAGGAACTATCGTTTTCTTATTAAGATTTATAACTTAATAAAATGTCACTCATTGTTAATAACTTCTTAAAATAAACCCTTCATTAAAACAATTCCCCCTCACTGCACTTTTTTCCCCTTTTAATGAACACGCTTCATGGGATGGGCGCGTAAAGTCTTCTAAGTTGAAATTGATAGTCCAGGTTATGGTCCGGTCTTGATTTACATTTTTATGGTATTTGGTTTGTCTATGTGTTACGATTACGGGTACGGTTTATAGTTTTCTTTCTTTCTTGCCTGATAGGGGGATTTGGGTGCCTATTTGTTGCATCGCATGAAGTTTTCGATCGCATATGTGTAGAGATCATGCCGAATTTTTTCTAGGATGTGGATTATTTGGGGTGGTAAATGGGTTAGCTACGTTTGTGTATGTGTGTCCTTCTTTTTGACTGATTTCTTTTTTATAGCCCTTTGGTTGTTTTGCAGGCATTCTTTGTGATTGCCTGTATTGTGGTGCGCGTGTTTTCCATCTGAATGGCATCTCATGCTCCTTCTCCTATCCAGTATGTCCCACTGGTCAGTAGGGATTACTCTTCCCTACTGGATTTTGAGCCTATAGTGAAAGCAGGACTTGTGACTTTCGTGGCTGCTTCATTTCCACTGATTCCAGATGATCCATCCTTGTGTGGTGAGTTCCTTGCCTCATACAACAAGAAGTTGGGCCAAGTTCATGGTGCTTCCATGACATTGACACCCCGAGGGTTAGGGAAGGCTTTGTCTCTTCCCTACAAAGGAGAGCCCTTTGCTACAGCTAGACAATTATTCTCCAACGATGAGATTTTCAAGCTATTACAGAAGCAGACCAAGGAAATTTTGGATGTCAAGAAAGTGATCAACACTTCAGAAATCTCTTTTTCCATGATCACTGATCCTCTGTGGAAGTTGGTTTTCCAGTTTCTCCAAGACAGGTTTATGTCTACCAAAACACCATACCATTACTTGTCCAAAGAGCTCTTCACAGTTTCCAGAATGGTGTTAAAAGGAGTGGCTATTGATTGGAGTACTTATCTGCTCACAAAGATGGATCAACATTTCGTCAAATTAACCAGGGAAAATGTCACAAATGTTACCTATGGATTCTACTTGTATGCTTTCTTGATGTACTCAAACTTAAAGAAGGGTGTGCTACCACCTCCTCCATCTGATCCAGTACCTCCTCCTCTACCTTCAGAAGAGTCAGAACCTATTGATATAGAGGATCTTGATTCTCCTCCTCCACTGGTCATTCAACGAAAACGCTTGAAGCGTGTGGTAGATAAAGCTCCTTTAGTTCTTCCTTCAATTACAATTCCTACTACATCCGGCAGTGACCTCCCTGCTTACCTTACATGTAACAACCTATTCAGAGCACATAGAGAGGGTTCCTTGGACATATCAGTCCCTTTCTTGAACAGTCTAGTATCAGGAGATGCCATTCCATTCCTCTGTAAAGATATCCAGAGTTCGATTGAACTTGAGTTACAGTCTGTGCTGCTCAACAGCTGTATGCTTCCTTTTACGAAGAACTGATGCAGTCCAAAGACCAGTTGCATAAGACAACATCAAAGTTAGCCTCTACTAAAAACACACTTCCAGATCTGTTTAAGCAGATGGAGCAACAAAACCCAAATGATTGAGGCTCAAAGAGAAGAGATATCTTCTTTGAAGATTCAGTTAACAGAAGCTCAGTCAGAGGTCACTAAAATCTCAGAGGAGAAGGAGAGGATGTCTAAAGAAGCTCAAGAGTTTCAAACTCTTTTAGATGCAAAACTCTGAGCCTTATAGACTGCTCATAATACAGTGGAATCACAAGCTTCCCAAATCAAGCAGTTGCAAGACCAACTGACACAGTCATGGTCTATTCCTCCAATCCCCAATGTTCCACTGATTACTTCTCTCTCAAAGCAGGACTTGGCAGTTCTCCAGAGACAGGCCACATTGTATCCTTTGTTCCAAGATAAAGTGGAAAGATTGCAGTCCAGGATGGATTTGTTATGGTCAACATTTGAGCATTTCCAGGAGTATGTTCCTCCGGACCATTCTTTCTTTGTCCACTATCAATTGCAACAGTTGGCCTTTTACATGAAGCTTTCAACGATGGGTCTTCCTCTTCCAGAGGATGGTTGGAGTGGAGCTTGGTCTCCTGAGTTACTGACAGAAGTGGTCAGTATGGTGTTTGAAGATTCTGTGACGATGGATGCCATGTTGCTGTCATACATGTATCTATGGGGAGATCTCTTGATTCCAGATGAAGTAGATATGGCCTGGTATGTGGGGGACATGGTTTTGCAAGCTGTTTTGTATGTCAACTATTTGGAGTTATGGATAGATGACATGTTCCAATGTTACTCCTCAAAAGTGGCTACTTGCCCTGATAATTCCTGGCACTCAATGATTGATTCTGTGGTCCTGAATCGACGTCAAAACACAACTTCTACCTATGTACAGAGCACTAACCAACTGAGGGTGGATCTCTTAGCTCACCTTTCCAAAAACCATCCATTTGATTCAATCTTTTTTTATGCCTATCAGAGAAGATCTATCTTAGGTCCCTCTGTTTCTAGCCTATTGTACTACCAACAAATGGCTCATCGCTATGATACCTATTTTTCCCTTTATCAAACCAATTCAACAGCAATCTTACCCCTTCTTTTTCAACCTCAATCTTTTCCTCAAGTTTCCATATTTACATATTGCTCTTTTATCGAAGATAGAGTATTTTTCCCTTCTCCACCATGCCCTTCACCATCCATCCATATACCTTCTACTTTTCCTATTTATCAATTAACACCTTTCCTAACTGATTCCCTTAAATTTTCAGCCACTCCTTCTTTAACTTATTCCTCCTTTTATCATTTTGCCTACCCCTCTCTTCATCCTCTGTTACTTATTCCACTTCCATCTCCTACCACTTCTATTTCTCAACCCCCTTAGTTGGTTAGTGAATGTTAACCCCAACACGACGAGAGCGAAAGAAAGTGGAAAAGACGCAGGGCAAAGGCGGAAAGAAGGTAACCCGACGGAAGGAAAAGAAGGAGAAAATCCCAAAAGCGCAAGGACAACCGTTAAAGACCAAGGCAACCACAAAAAGGGAAAGGCGCATAAAAAGCGCACCCTAAAATCTTGTAAAAGAGTGCCGGGCTCTCACCCGTGCTATTTGTAAATATAGAAGGGTAGTGAAAAGGAAGCAAGGAAGAGAAAAGAACAATGGAAAACAGGGCCCGACCATGTAAAAAAGGGAAAAAGGGAATGACCGCCCAAAAGGGAAGTAGGGTTTTGTATATAAAGTTGAAAAGTGAATGAAGAGCTCATTCTTTGGTGTGGCAAAACTAGTCTTCTTCTTCCTCTCTTCTTCTCCCCTTCTTGCTTGTGTATGCTCTTGAGAGAGGGAGTGTGAGAGTGTGAGGGAGTGAGTGTGTGAGAGAGTGAGGAATCAAGAGGGTGAAGCTCTCCACCATCTCCTCTTCCCTTCTCCTCTTCTCTCTTCTTATCTTCTCTTGCGCACGTGGCTATGGAGGATGAGGCTTGGAGATGGAGGAGGCTTGAGGATGCTTGAGCTAGCATCAAGAATCGTGGAGCTATCGAAGTGTGAGAGAGAGGAGGGTACTCGATCAAGCATCAAGGTAAGTTCACTGCATTCGTAGGTTTGACGACGCGTCGGCTAGGTGAGAGATGGCCATGAGAGCTCGCTTGGAATGCTTGAAACAATAAGCGGTCCGTGGGTCTTGGCGGTTGAGTGAAAGCTCCCACATTTTGGTTCCATTGCCGGGACCACGGATTCAAGATCGAGCACTCGCGCGCCCCATATTGAGCATCGAAGTAGGGCATTCACCCTGAAACGGAGCTTGAGATAGGTAGGAAGTCTGGTGTTTTTTATCTTCAGAACAGGTAAGTGTTTTGGAACAATCTGGTTATTAATGATTGGAAAACATGGAGAAATTAGTTCAGTGTTTTGTTTTCGATTCAGGATGTGTTTAAGATAGATTAGCAGTAGGAAATCACACACGAAAAGGCAGAGGGCTGCTGCTGTGAAACAAGGGAAAAATCACAGGAACAAAGGGAAAAAATGGAGTAGATGCAAGGTAATGGCATAAGAAACACCAGGGAAGGAACCTGTAGTGTGTAGGGCAGAACTAGTAGAGTATAAAACTCTGGGAGAGCAAGAGGACCCCATTTCCAACCAATGGAGAGCGAAAGAGACAGAGAGTGAGAGAGTGAGCGAGCTGGGCAGCTGTCCGATTGACTGGAGCTAGGAGGACATCGCATTCGGCGACTTCAGGTAATCGATCTCGTCTGCCCCACTCCAGCTTTGTCGCGGGGTAATCGCACGACCAATAGGATAATACACCTAGTGAAAATCGAGCAAATTGGTGTGCGTGACCCATCGGACCGGCGAAATCGGACGGCCGACCCAGTGTCCGATTCCCAGAATTGGACACTCGGACAATTGTCCGATCAGAACAACCCGTTCAATCACTAGACTCGGACTAACTGGTCTGATCGGACGTGCCATGTGGCACTCGGACCGACCGGCCCCTTTTGTTAAAATTGGACGCTCGGACCAACTTGTCCGACTCAACTACTCGGACCACTCGGATGCTCTGACTCGGACCCACCTGGTCCGATCGGACGGAGTAATACATGTCACCAATCGGGACCATGTTCGGTCCGATCCCTAGAATCGGACCCATCCATAATCGGACCAAAAGGAATCGGATCGACCGGTCCGATCGGACCTCCTAGAATCGGACCGATTCCTCGCACACTCGCCCGTCCGATTCTTGAGAATCGGACACGCGGACCCTAAGACCCCCACTTCGCCCTAACATACATGGTCCGATCCCCACAATCGGACCACTGGTAAATCGGACGTCCGACTCGCAAAGTCAAACCAAAACAAACCTGACCCATCCAGGGACACACTGGGGCACTCCCCCAGTGACCCATAAGGCGGCCAGGACTAGAGTAGCAAGCCTGTCAGGCCCAAAACGAGCAAGAGTGAGTAAGACGCAGGGAAAGCACTCACAACACTCTGATTGAATTTCTGCACTTGAAGAACACTTAGGAAAGTCGAAAGCCTATTTGAGCACGAGTGCACGAGGGATAACACACTTACGAGTGACCCTAAGTTGAGCACTGCATTCAAAAATTAAAAAGAACTCACTCAGATAAATTGCCAAAAAACCCACCACTAGGAGAAAACCCAAGCGTGACAGACGCACAGAGCGCAGGGCAGGATCAAGCAAGGAGCAACAACGACAAGGATCTGACTGACAACCAGGCGCGAGAATTTTACCATGACAGAGGAAGGTTCAGATCATCGGTTTGCAGGGGAACTAGATGTTAGTGCATTTTCGAAAGCCATACAGCAAATGGTGAGCAGTTACGATGTGCACGCCCGGTACGAACACCATGGCAGGACAGTGGAGGCAATCATTGCAGACCTAGAGGAGGAGAGGAGGCTAGCCCACAAGGCATTGCAGTGCATAGCAGACTATAATAGGGACCAACAAGCCAGGACCCTAAGGCAAAGCATGGAGCTGCATGAGGTGCAGCGAGTGTTGAACTTGGCTGGCCGAAACCAAACAAACTAGGAAAGAGCACTCGAGGGAGACCTGACGCTGGGCGAGCTCCTCATGAAACGGCTGCTCGATAACACCGCGGCGGAACAAAATGCCACTGCGCTAGCAACCTCACTACTTGCAGGACTAGGAGCAACCCAGGGTTCAAAGAGCCAAGCCAAAATACCTATTGTCGCTAAGCAACTCGACAAGTACCAACCATCGGACGACCCGTACAGCTTTGTCGAGCAGTTCGAGCAGGTCTGCGAAGCCAATGGCCTCAATGACCAGACCCAACGTTCGCAAGCATTTGGACTTTGCTTAAGCGATAAGGGTGGGACGTGGTATACAAGTCTAGATGATATAGAACGAGCCAACTTCAATAACCTCAAGGACCTCTTCATCAAGAGGTTTGCCGAACCCGGATACTCTGACAACCTGCTAGTGCGTCTAATGAACGTCAAGCAGAAGGAGAAGGAGGGCATCCGAGACTATGTGACCCACGTTAGAAGTCTCCTTAAGAGAATCCCCTTGGGCGAAAGACCGACTGACAGGGCAGTGTCAACCGTGTTCATCAGCGGGATTCGGGATGAAGAATTGTACAAAGCACTAGCGGGCAATTCGAGCTTGCAAAGGGACGTGGTGACTAGGGTTTTTGAGGAGGCCATTAGGGTCGATGACCAGCTGAGGGAGCGGAGCTCCAGGAGCTCGAACCCGGAAGAAATCAACCCACGGAGTTTAGAACGAATGCCAACCTCTAGCGAGTGATCCAACGCGTCATCCCACGATAAGGGGAAGGCCGCCGAGGCAGACCATGGCTTGGCCGAGGTCAAGACAGAACTGGCCAAAATACAGGACATGTTAAGGCAACCTACGCGTCCGCACGCCCAGTGCGTGTACTGCGGAGGAAACCACCTACCAGCAGAATGTCAGGACCCTAGGTCAAGACCCTGCACTAACTGCGGAAGGTTCGGCCATGATGCCGCACACTGCAGACTACCGCGAAGACTACCATACACGTAGCCCTACGGCCAACTCTATCCGGCTAACAGGCCACAACCATTCTACGGAAGGGGAGCTCCTCTTGCCCTACCAGCACCTAACGACACGAAGCCAACGGTCCCTAGGTTGGACATAAATCCTACTGGTATTCCTAGGCCGCCTAGTCCCTATGTGACCCACCCACCGAGCGATGCTTCTGTGCATTACGTAGAGGAGCCCAGTGACAAAGAAACCTACATATACCCGTACGTCTCGCATGACGATGAGGGCAATGCAATCCTCATGGATTACCGACCAGTACCGGTGATGGCACTAGGATGAGGACGGGGTAGAGGCCTGGGAGGGCAGCCACCGGATCCAATCACTTGTTGGACATGTGGACATCCCAGTCACGTCTCATCACGGTGCCCAGAAAGAGAGCAGCAAAATAGGGACAAAGCTGACCAAAGGTGTGCAAAGTGCGGAATCACTCATCTTTTCATAGATTGCCCAAAACGGAAGCCGCCTTCTGGTACAGCTAATTTGCCGTCTGTCCCACTGGGACTGTTTGGTGTTGAAAACCCCGATGGGGAGGCCACACCTATCCCCCTACGAGTGATGACTCGAGCACAAACAAAGTAGGCCGGCATCTCTCTGCCAGGACCTAGCAATCTCGATGCTACCTCTGTAGGAAAGAAAAGCCATAGGCGGAAAAAGAAGAGGTCAGAGGCTAAGATCGCACTAAAAACCGACAGCATTACGACCTTGCCCCGCGGCAAGAAAGTCTCAAACACAGAGACATAAACTTCAGCCCCTAGAACTGCACAACTGGAGAGCGCTAAGGTAGGGGAATACCCACACCCCAGGCGGCAATTGGAAGCCATAGAAAAGGTAAAGGAATGGGTGAGGGAGGCTCAATAGCACCTCAAGGACGTCGAGCCCATCACGGAGGATGAGATTGAAGACCTCTCCAGCATGAGTGCGCCGTCATCGCTACCCCACCCTAAGTCTGCCGAGGCGGCTACGCCACAAGCAGTACCGACAAGGACAAGGCCAGGCCTAGATGTAACAGAACCACAGGACTGCCGTGGCCATTGGTCCGGACAGTCTGAACATAGGGCAGGACAGGTGTTTAGCAATCTCCTAACCACACTAGTGACCACCCGTGTAACGGTTGCACTGGGAGAGCTGCTCAGGCAGCACTCTACCCTGTGGCAGGACCTCAAACGGTGGATCGAAGGACCACACGAGCAAGCCCCAGGAAATGCTCAAGACTAGGATGCGGAAACGCACTTGCCAAGTTTGACGCTACACTCAAGCCCTAAGTCCTTGCACATCAACGCCTTCTGGGAGGGCTCAGAAATGCACGCAGTCCTGCCAGTCCTAGCCTTGGGGGATACAACGAGAAGGGGGATCATGGACACAGGAGCGGGGGTCAGTGTGCTTAACTATGCAGTGCTACAGAAGTGGGGAAACCCGCCCGTCGAAACCACCCGGCTTAACGTCACACTAGCAAATGGCATGCGAGTGAGACCATTCGGGGTCTTGAAGAATTGGCCAGTGAAGATTGCAGGAATCCAGTTCTCTGTCGACTTCATCATCATGAAGGGAGTGGACTATGATATCTTATTGGGTCGACCCTGGATGCGCAATGCCAGAGTTATCGAAGACTGGGATAACAACCTGATCTTCTTGGGCAACCAAACTGACACTGTGAGAATAGAGATGGACACTTGGAAGACCTCACCAGTCGACCTGGATACCATCTCCATTCTACTCAAAGGAACCAACCAGAACAAGGAACCTTGCGGGTCCTTGACGAAGTATATCCCTTGCCCAAAGGACGAGCAGGATTGGATGCACGTTCTCGCTACACTTGATTTGCTATTCTCAGATCATGAAGCGTACGAGCAGGCTGTCAAAACAGTTGGCAAGCCAAGAGAAACACAGCCTACACCTGTCTACATGATGGCAGCAAGCCTCCATGACGGACCTAAGCCTGTCGCCTTCCAAGTGCCAACCAATAGGAGAGAACTTCAGGGAATACTGGGGCATCTAACGGACCGACGGGAGCGCAACGCAGCCGCCAACCTCAAGCTGCTCCAAGACCTCTTGGAACAACCCGAATGGAAGTGGACCAGAGTGCACAAACTAAATCTCAGATACAACTGGGCATTGGTCCCCGACCAACAAAATGAGGCAGAATAGGCCTTGGCAAACGATGAGCAGTCCAGCGAGGTGGATTCTGGCGACGAATACAAAGATTGCCAACCCTTCGATGAAGAAAGTGAGGGTGAGATGGACACATTAGAATATGATACCGAAGGGCGAGAGATTGAGCAAATTCGAGCAGATGCAAAACCACAGCCGAGGCCGGCCCTTAGGATGGACCAAGGGGTCATGTGTGCGAAATACGATCGTGCTTGGTTGGAACAGATGGGGGCTGTGGATTTTAAGCAGGCTGGCTGACCCAACCAAAAGCGGCAGCCTTGCTTAGAACCGAGTCGCCATCCGAACTGCGGCCGCCAAGGGAGACCACCTCCCCTAGTGAAAATGAGGAATTCGACTCTGAATCTGAAGTTACTTCGGAGGATGGCCCAGAAATCCCTAGGCCACCCATGGCCAGATGCACCAGGGGAGATCTACCCATCCACCTGAGGCGCCGACGGCTACGGCAGAATGAAGCAGAGTGCCCCAACGATGTGCGATCGGAAGAGCAATGAAAGCCGCGAGACCTCCCTAAGCGCTTTTCAAAATTCAAAAGAGGGGACATGGTGGTGGTTCTGCTAAGTGCTAAACGCCAAGGGCAAATCCGCGAACCCATCGAAGGGCTAGCCAAGGTCAAGGAGATAAACCTCGCCCTGGAACGAGAAACACCCCGACCTGTGTTCATTGCCGAGGACCTAACCACGGAGGAAGAATCCAGCCTCATCACTCTTTTGCGGGAGTACCGAGATTGTTTGCTTGGTCTCTAGACGAGCTACGAGGGGTAGATCCGAGTGTTGTGACTCACAACATACCCATGATGAGACGGATGCAATGCCGGTCAAGCAGCGACCATACCCCATGAATCCAAAGCACGCCCATGCTATCAAGGAGGAAATTGACAAGTTGATGCGAGCTGGGTTCATTTACGAAATTGAGCACATGGACTGGGTATCACTCATAGTCATTGTGATGAAGAAAAACGGCAAGATTCGAGTGTGCGTCAATTACAAGAAAGTAAATGCAGTGACAAAGAGAGACAACTACCCCTTACCGTACATCGAGCAGATGCTTGAGAGGGTGGCAGGTAAGGAAGCCTACAGTTTCCTGGATGGTTTCTCGGGATACAATCAGGTGCAAGTGCACCCTACAGATAGGCACAAGACCACCTTCGCCACTGAGTGGGGCGTCTTTGCCTATGTAGTCATGCCATTCCAGCTAACCAATGCCCCCGCCACCTTTCAACGCCTCATGTGCACCATATTCAAGGACATGCTTCGCAAGGAGTTGGAGGTCTTCGTCGATGACCTATGTGTCCATTTGGCCTGGAACCAACATCTCGAAAAACTCCGTGCGGTCTTTGAACGGTGTCGTTTATATCGTCTCTCTCTCAACCCCCTGAAATGTCAGTTTTGGGTAAAGCACGGTTGCATCTTGGGACACGTGGTATCCAAGAACGGCATTGCCACGGACTTCTCAAAGGTCAAGGTTATCGTGGACCTCCCACCCAGGGGGGTTCAATGCTTCTTAGGTCACATAGGATACTATCGGCGGTTTGTACTAAACTACGCGCTGATCGCTAGGCCATTGTACAAGCTGCTAATTGCCTTCAAGTGGACCGAAGTCTGCCAACGAGCCTACGAGGAACTGAAAAAATCCCTAACAACAGCACCTATCCTACGACCCCTAGATTGGACTATGTCGTTCCACGTACACATCGACGCCTCTAAGTTCGCCGTGGGGGCGGTGCTGTGCCAACCTGGTGAGCATAACTTAGATTACCCAGTGAGTTTTGCAAGCAGGCAGCTCACTGAAACAAAGATGAACTATTCGACAACAGAAAGGGAGGGATTAGCCATGGTGTTCGCCGTGAAGAAGTTCCGGCATTACCTGCTTGCAACCCCCTTCACCTTCTTTGTCGACCATCAAGCTCTACTCTATCTAGTCAACAAACCTTGCGTTACAGGACGTATAGCCCGATGGCTTCTCCTGCTCCTCGAATTCAACTTCTCAGTGGTAGTACGGAAGGGAAAACAACACTACATGGCTGAACATCTGTCCCCAGTACCCACAGGAGAAGCTGCTGGACAAGGCATAGTGGACGAATTACCAGACAGCCACTTATTCCGCATATCCAGCGAAAAAGACATATTCAGGGCCCGACCTGACACCATATTGGGCAGACGACATAGTCCAAGTACTCGAGCATGGGCTGCCCGAATGACCAATGGAACGAGCACGGCTTAGGCGATTAATCCTAAAAATCCAGCCCTATCAGTTGATTGTAGGCCAGCTCTATAGGCTGGGGCAAGACGGTCTGCTACGTAGATGCGTATGTGAGTATGAGATGCACGATGTGCTCTCAGAGGCGCACAACGGCATTGTAGGAGGACACTTTAGCGGGGATACGACAGCACGGAAGGTGTTGCAGTCCCAGCTATGGTGGCCCACGCTCTTCCGGGATGCCTCACAATTTGTCAAGCACTACGATGAGTGCCAACGGACAAGGGTCCCAGTCCGTAAAGATCAGATGGAGTTAACCCCAGTCATCGCTCGCCAACCTTTCGAAAAGTGGGGTATTGACTTCATAGGACCCATCAGCCCTGCGGCACAATATTCACAGGCTAGATACATAGTGGTAGCCACGGAAGTACCTCACTAAATGGGCGGAGGCGAGGGCCACACGGAAAAACGACGCTAGGACAACTGTCAAGTTTTTATGGGAACAAGTAATCTCGCATTTTGGGTGCCCCATCGAATTGGTCAGCGACCAGGGAACGCATTTCATCAATGAAGTGATAGCCCATCGCCTATCCACTTTTCTCATCATCCATCGTAAATCCTCACCATACTACCCTCAGGCTAACGGCCAGGCTGAGTCAACCAACAAAATTCTCATCACTGTCCTGACCAAAGTCGTCTCAGCCTCACGAAGTGACTGGGATAACAAGTTGATGGCAGCCCTGTGGGCCTACCGAACAGCTTATAAGACGGCCGTCGAACAAACGCCTTTCAGGCTAACCTATGGGACCGAAGCTATTCTTCCATTAGAATTCTTTGTCCCTAGCCTGCGGATAGCACTATAAGAACGATGGGAGGGGAGGGAGTCATGGACGCAACGCTTAGTCGAGCTAGAACGCCTATCAGAGGTACGTCTACTAGCCACCCATGCGCTTATTTGTGAGAAAGCTAGACGCAAAACCTGGTTTGACAAGCACGTCAAGCAACGAGAGTTTGAGCCGGGCGACCTAGTGCTCCTCTATTCAGTTAAAGGACACAAACAGAAGATGAAATTCAGAGGTCTTGGGCCCTTTAAGGTCTGCGCAATCAGCCGAACTGGTAATGTCGAGCTGGAAACACTAGATGGAGAGGGAATCGGCTTCTTTAACGGCAGTCGAATCAAAAAGTACTATCTGCCCACGCACCCACTGCATGAACAACCAATGGTGGAAACGCACGTTAAAATACGAGTAGCCACACTTACGGAAATCGACGAAAATGAGGACGAGCTTGTAGAACCCGCCTACCTCCGCATCACGGTCACGGCCAAGCAAACGTGCTCCTTCAACGCCCTGATCGACGAGGGGGCGGATTTTAACATCTTGACGCATGAGCATTGGACCCAACTTGGCGCACCAACACTTCATCCCACAACAGCCAGATTGAACCCATATGGGGCCCAATCCTACCCGCTCCTTGGCACATGCAGGGTTGCCGTTTCTATCGAGACTGAAACTATTCCCATGCTATTCTATGTCCTACCCGATGCCAGGGAGGTAGGCACAAAGTCATTGCTCGGGCGAACTTTTAAAAAGCAGACCCGTTGCAATGTTGATTATGAGTCACAATGCATCCACCTAACAATCGAGAATGTGGCTATTATCACGACTTTCAACTAGCGCCTCGTAACCCCAGCATTGCTCAACAGACCACCATTAGAAATAGCCGCACACAAGACTAAGAAGGAGGTCCGTGCATATTTCTAATGCAAAACCCTAACAGACTCGCTTGCACTAGGTACCGAAGAAGCCTCGGGATCAGCCTAGAACTAGACGCGCGGGTCTGCGAAACACATACAAACCTAAACCTAGAAGACCAAAACGCCATCATCACAAGCGCTGCGTGGTTAAGAAAATATGGGTCCCTAAAATCCTGCTGCGTGCACAAGGCTACTATGAAGGGAATGCCTTGCTGTGGGTCCCCAAGGTCCCAATTGACACGGGCCCTGCTCCTACGTCAATCGCAAGGCCTTGTCCTCTGACACTTCAAGACCACGAACCGCAGAATCCACCCCAGTCATTCAACTCATTTGCGAGTCATCCCACAGGCGTCATACATGCCCAACGGCCCAAGCACCGGCCACTACTGCCGACGGTATCACCCAACCACCCTGGCCCGCACCCTAGTAGCCCTGCTGACTGCCCTAGCATGGTCCCTAAGATCAACCCCGACCCATCCATCCGACCGCTGGCCGAGCTGCTGACTCAAACAGGCCCCCAGCAACAGCTCTGTGCCGACAGAACCTCTAGCCCCAGCAAACCTCAACCACCTGCCGGTCTTAAGCCTTCCTATGAACGGAAGTCATTCCTAACGCTGGCCACGGACCTCGTCGAGGACACAGGGGATGACGTTGTGGACTACATCAAACAACTCAACGCCACCTTTGTGGCACTGGCCCTTAGCTATGACCGCCTAGACTTGGGACTGTTAGCGGAACCCCTTGCAATGGACATGCGCACCATGCCTTGCTCTTGGGAGACTTTTGAATTCGCCTTCACACAAGCTTCACGCTCTGCCGCTGAGCTACTTGCTCGCAAGGTCTCCAAAGAGCAAGCCATTAAGCAACGCCTCATCCCGTCGTTTGACCCGCGCATGACGTCCAGCCTCACTAGCCAAGAAACAGCAAGGTTGTCCCACCTCGCGGACACCGAATCTCCCTTCTTGAAGCAGTGGTACACTCTTCAATTAAAATGGGCAATGGAAGGATGTCGCATAATGACCAACGCCGAACAATGTCGAGCCATCAAGACAGCCGAGTATGATCCCACATACGTCGCGCCCACCTCGTATCGAGTGTTAACCACTCTTCGAGGTCGAACCATGGACGATCATATCTTAGGACACCCCTATCTCGATCGCATCCTGACAGAAGAAGAGCTCCACATCGCAAGTCGGATCAACTCCGGAGATTTCCTCACCGATGTCCTCACATACATCACCCACATAGGCATCCGACCCTGTGACCTGGACCACTCTGCACACCTCGAATATAACCCCAACTTCTACGATTGGCTCCTCCACAAAACAACCTGAACGCCTTGGACCCACACCCCAATCCTGGGACGGATTTTTCTTTTCCACAAGGGGGATGGGGTAGTAAATCTAAAAAGCAAACCAAGCATGAAAGTTAAAACTAAAAAGTGAACCACACATGAAAAAGCTCCAAATTAAAATGCCATGCAGAAATAGGTGATAGAAGTTTAAGAGGAAAAAATCATGATTATAAATGATAAAATCTGCTATGGTTGTCCTACGAATTGGTTGCCAAAAATACTAAGGAGTGAATTGACTGAATGTACAGGTAGTGACCATGACAGGCCAAGACAAAGCTGGCAAACTCCCTTTCTCGAAGGAGAAACAGGTGCGGTACGGCCTCATGGTGGAAACCAGAGCATTCAATCTGCTGAAGTTCCACCACATATTCAACTTGGAAGATGTGGTTATTGAGGAACCAGCGATGCGACGGATCATGGAGCAATGCCACTTACAACAGTATCTAGAAGCAGTGGGCCGGAGGATAGACTATACCCTGTGCGTTGAGTTCCTACGCACCTTCAACAAAAATAGAGGCACCATCACAGTACGGGACGCGGGAGCCACCAAACAGGTGCAGGTTGAACTGACCCCTGAATTGGTAGAAAGAGCACTGGAGCTTCCGAACAAGGTGGAGAAGAAGCCCAAAAGGGACGTCTACGCCATGTTGGGAATGGACAAAGTGAAAGTCCACACCAACGATGGAGTCAACTTGGCAGACATCCCTGATCTAGAGATCTAGCTACAGGCAAAAATGATGCATATCCTATTTTCAAGTCAACGGTACAATAGCATCATGTCCAGGATAAATGTGCCTTTACTCGAAAGCATCGCGGCTCAGGCACTGGATGAGGTGAACCTCAACGGCTTTGTGAGAAGGACGATTGAGGCCTCAGCAAAGGCCCTGGCAACAGGAGGAAGGGCCGTAGCATGAGAGTCCCCCTCACCTCGATCAACCCGCAAGGCCTCATCCTCCAAGGCCTCCACCGTAGGTTTTGGAGGTGTCCTCACTGCGATCCTCCACGAGGCAATAGGGCAGGGACGTGCGGAAGAGGACAAACAGGGAGGCGGCAGAAAAGGAGGCGAATCGACGTCACAGTCCCAGCCCCGGCCGAAGGAACAGTCGGACGAAACAGAGACGGACACCGACAAGGAGGAAGAACGCCATGCTGCACCAAAAAGGAAAGCGGAGCAACGGACCAAAGCCCTGCACGGAAAGAGAGAGGAGGAGCGAAGGAGAAAAGAGCAGGAGGAGCTCGAATGGGCCCGAAGAGAGTCGGTAAGAGAAGAAGAGGAAAGAAGAAAAAGAGCTGAGGAAGAGCCGAGAGGAGAGAAGAAGAAGAATTGGAGCTGGCAACACGTCACTCCATCGAGGAATAGCGTAGGAAAGACATAGAGGGAGGGGCAGGGCATACCAATCCGAATCTGAAGCACTCGGCCCCAGCACTGGTGCGCCGGACCCTGTGCCGCCGCCTCTTATAGAAGGGAAGGGAAAAGACCCGGTCAGACCCGTCTCCCCTCTCCTCGCACCAACCACGCAAGCCACTCCCCTCAAGGTGATGCCCCCTGACACAGCTGCCCTGATGCACACCCCAAAGGTCGATGAAAGCAATGTAGTCACCTGGCTACAATTCTTAGTGGAAAGAGAGTTAGCAAGGGAAGCAGCCGGGGCCACCCCAGTCTCAGGGGCCAAAAGGGCAGCGACAACCGAGCTGGAGCCAGGGCCAGAGGAGAAAAGACAAAAAGTGGAGGAGATTGCCACCACTATGATCATGCCCGACTCCCCACCCCCAACAGGCCACTATGATGACTATGTAAAGGAGCTACTCGCGCAGTTGCAAACAGCCAGGCAGGAAAGGAGGGTGGCGGTGGAAGAGCTGGCAGCGGAGCGCAAATCGCAAGCTGCCCTCCAACTAGACAGAGTAAGGAAAATAACAGAATATCAAAAAGAAATTGATGTGCTTAGGGAGGAGGCCAGCACCAAGGAGGTGGAGGAGCTGAAAACCCTGAAGGAGCGCGACGCTACCTGGGAAGGACGAAGGAAAATCCTAATGGAGCCTCTCACCAGGGAGAGGGAGACAAATGCCCACCTTCAGCGCAGAAATGACCAGCTATCTGCAACCAACTTGGAGGCGCAGAGCCAGCTCGAAAAAATTAGACAAGACGTTGCAGAGCTGGATCAATTGAGGGCAGAACAGGTGCGCAGGTTACAGGCGACACGGGACCAACTCAACGAGCAGATTGCAGAGCAGCACCGAGAGCAGTCCCGCTTGCACCAGGAGCTCGAAGCCCAACAACAACAGCTTATGGCAATGACCCTCCGACAAGGGGAAAACCTGGAAGACATGGAGAAGCGGGCAAAGGAATGGTCAAATCATAACGAGCAGAGAGTGCGGAACCTAGCACGCCAGCTGGCCAAGGCGGAGGGCGACAAAGTGATGGCTGAAAACCAGGCAGAGGCAGCCCAACTTGCTATGATGGCTCAGCAGCGCACTTTCATCAACACGCTACTCCACACCACCCACTCAGAAACAGAAGAGGCCAATGATCAGTTTGCAGAGAAAGCTAACCATTGTGCGCAGGGCCCTTACGGCAGGCCTGCACGTACCACTGCAACTAGGAGGCCCTCCGCAGAGCCTGGAGGAACAAAGGAAATGTATGGCACAAGAAGGACTGACAACACAGGAGATGGATGACCTGGGGTTCACTGAGGAGAAAATACAGGAGGAGGAGCAAGCGGAAGGGGGTGAGCCTGAGCTTGAACTAGGGCCTCAAGACGAGGAATATGCCCCACCACCCCCTCAACCCCAATAAACGAAAGTGCCACCCCATGACGCACCCGCCGAATGAAGAGCGGCCCACACCACCCGAAGGAAGGAACTGGTGGAGAAGGCAAGAAGAAAACTCAAGGCCAGACCCGCCCTGAAACAGCCTGCCCCTTTCCCACTGCGCACCCAAGACTCCCCCGCTGAGTACCGCGCTGAGATGATTATCTGGGAGCAATAGGAGTATAGCCGAGACCCCTTCAACCTACGCTTCGAGTTTCCCACCGCCTTGAATAGGGTGCTGCCCATTTAGTTGATGGAGGATGTCATCGCCATGGGGGCCCGGCTCAAGGCTAGATGGTTAGAAGAGCGTGAGGCCCACCCAACTGCTTGGGGGACCGAGGACCGCGAATTTTGGCAAGACAAAGTCCTCCACGTACCTCGCACTGTGGAAGGCTATAGTTCCCAACCCACCTGGAGGCAGCTCATTTTTGACGTCAACCTGGAGGCGTAGATGGCGTTTTGCAACACCCTCCCTTCGGAAAGGAACGACCCCACCTTTATGCCATTTCCTCGAAGGGTAGGAGTGGATTTTAACCCGTCCATCCACGGCAGGTTTGACTTTCCCGTTATTTATAATACCAACACCACTTCCCATAGGAACACTCTTCTCTTCACCCTGCCCGACTTGTACAACTCCATAAATAAATTCCTTACTGAATTCTCTTCTTGCCCTAACCCAGCCTTCATCACCACCTGTAACTACCTTAGATTAATTAGAATCCTAGTACACCAGGAACCTACACCCCAAGAGCGCCACCTTCCGCCCCTCTATTTTGACCCCAATGCCATAGACAGCACCACCATGACTCGTCTCATGATGCGTGCTACCCTTTTGCCATCCTTCTGTGGTGCACTGTTGGAAGACATGAATGACAGCAAGTTCACACAGTGCAACCGCCCCTTTCTCTCCACCACCACCCTTAAAACCCGCCTCCATACTAAAGGCTACTTGCTAAGCCAAAAATTCCTCAACAAGGCCCCCCGGCCTCCGCCCACCCTTCCCCACCATTCGGATGATGAGGGGTAGAACTCCCGTTATCCCTTGTACTGCTGCCCCCCTGTAACCATGGCCAAAAAAAGAAAAAAAGAAAAAAAGAAAAGCAAGCAAGTCCTGAACACAGTCAAAGGTGTACTTCATCTCCCCATTACCACCCTTTTGCTCCACGCGCCCCCCCGCCGCCTAGTCTCCTAACTACGTAATATTTAAATATGCACATGCACGGCACTCATATAATACCTACACAGAACTAATTCATAGTTTGGGTCCTCAAGTGCAGGACAACACTCTCAGCTTGCTTAGAGTTCGATCTGTCTCCCAAACTAAGTCTTCTGCACAATACAGAGACTAGCACCACCCCTAGGGAGAGACCACCTGACAGGTTTTCAATTGCAGGTGTCGACAACCACAACCCAAGTGTCATTCATTCTTCATCAACCTCCCATGCTAATTGCCCACCCAGCATCTAGTGAGCTGGCAAAATCATCCTACGCGGCATCCCCAACCAACCCCCACGTACCCAGTCACCAATGCAGACCCCAAGTCCCTGTCCCCCCGAAGTCTTTAGTGCCTACCACCACTTGCTCCCTGCGCCAGTAAGTGCCATGGGACTGGCACTCATCTAGGAGGGGGGCAATGTTAACCCCAACACGACGAGAGCGAAAGAAAGTGGAAAAGACGCAGGGCAAAGGCGGAAAGAAGGTAACCCGACGGAAGGAAAATAAGGAGAAAAGTCCAAAAGCGCAAGGACAACCGTTAAAGACCAAGGCAACCACAAAAAGGGAAAGGCGCATAAAAAGCGCACCCTAAAATCTTGTAAAAGAGTGCCGGGCTCTCACCCGTGCTATTTGTAAATATAGAAGGGTAGTGAAAAGGAAGCAAGGAAGAGAAAAGAACAATGGAAAACAGGGCCCGGCCATGTAAAAAAGGGAAAAAGGGAATGACCGCCCAAAAGGGAAGTAGGGTTTTGTATATAAAGTTGAAAAGTGAATGAAGAGCTCATTCTTTGGTGTGGCAAAACTAGTCTTCTTCTTCCTCTCTTCTTCTCCCCTTCTTGCTTGTGTATGCTCTTGAGAGAGGGAGTGTGAGAGTGTGAGGGAGTGAGTGTGTGAGAGAGTGAGGAATCAAGAGGGTGAAGCTCTCCACCATCTCCTCTTCCCTTCTCCTCTTCTCTCTTCTTATCTTCTCTTGCGCACGTGGCTATGGAGGATGAGGCTTGGAGATGGAGGAGGCTTGAGGATGCTTGAGCTAGCATCAAGAATTGTGGAGCTACCGAAGTGTGAGAGAGAGGAGGGTACTCGATCAAGCATCAAGGTAAGTTCACTACATTCGTAGGTTTGACGGCGCGTCGGCTCCCACAGTGAATATGAAGGGTTTGATCAGAAAATTCCCAGAAGAAGAGGATGTAAAGATAGTGGGAGAAAAGGAAGGAGTCTCACTTGTAGCTTTCTCACTTACACAATGGGGGAATACATACAAAGGTGGAGGCTGAAAATAGTTTTCCTCTTCTTAGTTGTGTAAGCCAAAAGAACTCTAGTACAAAGAAATAGAAGAACCCTATATGTGGGTCTCAAACCAAACTCAACTAACTAAGGTGACATACTAACTGAGCCACAAACTAGAGTACATAAGGATAGCTGTCATCCAACTATTATTCATGGGCGGTGTATCAACCGCATCTGCAGCTAACAAGTCGGTGACATAACTGCACAACGGTCACCCTGGCATATCACGAGTGGAGCTCGATATCTCAACACTCCTCCTCGAGCTCAATCCCAATTCCTGCACACCAAGCAGGTCTCTGAACTTGCGCAGCTTCTCTGTGCCCAATGCCTTCGTGAATATGTCAGCTGCCTGATCCTCTATACTGACAGAAACTAGATCAATAAGGCCTAGTAAAACCCTCTCCTGCACATAGTGATAATGCACCTCAATGTGCTTTGTTCTAGCATGATAGACTGGGTTATTTGCCAAGTGTATAATGCTCATGTTGTCACAATAAATGACAACTAGCCCATCTGTAGGCTGATACATATCATAAAGTAGCTTATACAACCATGCTACCTCACATGCAGCCATTGCTGCACCCCTGTACTCAGCCTCTGTGCTCGACAAGGCAACTATATGCTGTTTCTTGCTGCTCAAAGTGACTGCAGCACTCCCAAAAGAGAACACATATCCATTGGTAGATCATCTATCAGAAATACTACTAGCCCAATCAGCATCACTGTATCCATGTAACTGTATCTGAACCCCATTCTCATAAAATAGTCCATACTATAATGTGGACTTCACATACATGAGTATGCATCTAGCCGCATCCAAATGCGGTTTCCTTAGAGCGTGCATAAACTAACTTACCAATCCAATAGCATAGCTCAAATATGACCTGGTAATAGTCATATAAATCAAACTTCCTACTATGCGTCTGTACATAGTAGGGTCTTCCAGAAGCTCACCTGCATCTGCGCTTAGCTTCACATTCTGTTCCAAAGGAACTGAAATAGGCTTACAGCATGTTATCCCATATTTGGATAGCATGTCCAATCATACTGCCTCTGCAAGAGCCGTATCCCACTTGGTGATCTAATCACCTCAATGTCCAAGAAATAACGTAGCTCTCCCAAATCCTTCATCTCAAACTTCTGCTTCAATAGCATTTTCACATTAAGGATATCTTCATCACTATCACCTGTGATAATCAAATCATCAACATAAATGACAAGCAGCATAATACCTTTCTCTATTTTTCTCACATAAAGTGAGAAATCTACCTTGGAAATCTGAAAGCCAATAGTGACAAGATACTATCCTATCTTGTCAGACCATGCTCTAGGTGCTTGCTTCAAGCCATACAAGACTTTCTTCAACTTGCAAAGAAACTTAGGATGAACAGTATGCACATAACCTGGTGGCTGCTCCATATAGACCTCTTCTTGCAAATCACCATGCAAGAAGGCATTCTTTGAATCCATCCGATGTAAAGACCATCCCTTTGATGCAGCCATAGCAATGACTGCTCTTACGGTTGCCATCCTTGCAACCAGATTGAATATTTCTTCATAATCAATGCCATATGTTTGTGCATACCCCTTGACTACCAATCTTGCCTTGTATCTGTTCACAGAACCATCTGCATTGTGCTTCACCTTATAAACCCACTTACAACCAATTGCATCTTATCTTTAGGCAAAGATATCAATTCCCATGTAGCATTTGCTTCTAAGGCATCCATGGCTTTCTCCCATTTTTCTTTTCCCATGGCTTGCTCAAAAGAAGTGGGATCTGGTTCCTGTATCACATTGACCATATAGGCATAGTGAATGTGATTCTCCTGATCTCAATCTACCTGTCCATGGTGAAGAATGTGAATCACCGCTAGAGGACACTCCAAGTCCACTAATATTTTGTGACTGTTGCTGTGAATTCTATGTAGCATTACCATTTTGTGCATCTACATCATCAATCACATTTACTAGTTTATACCAGCTACTCATCTCATAAAAAACAACATCTCTGCTCACTGTAAACTTACGAGTAGAAGCGTTATAACATCTATACCCTTTCTGCTTGCAGAGAGTAACCAATAAAGATGCACTTCTTAGCTTTTGGATCTCAACTCATCTCGCACATAAACATAGGCAATGCAACCAAAAATTTTCAAATGAGAAATATCTGGTTTCCTACCAGTATACCTCTCCTTTGGAGTCATGCCATGTATTGCTGCAGTGGGAGTCCTGTTCATTATGTAGACTGTTGTAGCAACTGTTTTAGCCCAGTAAAAATTTGGCAAGTCTTTTTCGTTGAGCATGGCACGAGATACCTCTCCAATATGCTTGTTTTTCCTTTTTGCAATTCCATTTTGCTGTGGGGTGTGACTGCATGAATATTGCTGCTTTATGCCATTCTCCTGCAAGAACCTTGCAAACTCATTTGAGAGGTACTCTCCCCCTCCATCTGACCTTAGGCATTTTATTTGCAGGCCTGTTTCTTTTTCAACCATAGCTTTAAGAGTTTTGAAATGCCCAAACACTTCACTTTTCTTTTTCATAAAATACACCCAAACATTTATGCTATAGTCATCAATAAAAGTGACAAAATAATGATAGCCTCCAATAGATGCAGCTTTAGTAGTCCACACATCAGAGTGGATTAATTCCAATGGCTTCTTACTCTCTTGAACATGTCTAGGAAATGGTTTCCTTGCCTGTTTTCCAAATTGATAGGCTTCACATACCTTATGCATTTCTGCAACCTTGAATTTAGGCAAACCTACAACAATATTTTGGGCCTACATTGATTTAAGTCGTTGTACATTAACATGACCAATGCGTTTATGCTAGCTATATCAATATCTGCAACTACACCAGTCTTATATGCAAACATTGTTGCACTCAATTCTGGCATGTCTGCATCCAATGCAAACATTTTGCCCTTCTTCTTTCCTTTTGCTATCAAGCAACCTTTATTTTTTATATCCTCAACAAAGCATCCATGAGGATTAAATCTGACCTGCAAGCCCTGCTTAACCATTTGACCAATAGAAACCAGGTTCTTGGTGATATTCGGGACATGAAATACATCTGACAGGTATTTCTTTTTCCCATCCTGCATAGACAAAGGAATTTTTCCAATGTCCACAATAGGATGTGCAGTATCATCACTAGTCTCCACAAATCCTGGTTTTTCCATTTTCCTTGCATCATGCATCCATTTTGCATGACCTGTCATGTGGTTTGACGCACTTGAGTCAACATACCACACATCGTTACTTTCTTCTCACTTGTCACAAAATTGGTCATGTGCTACACCATAAACAAATGCTCATTTTTGTCATCACCTTGTCTACTAGAAGATGCATAATTCCCTTGTTGCAATTTTCCATTCATGATGTCATTCTACTTTTTATAACAGTCTTTAGCCATATGACCCATTTTACCACAGTAGTAGCATTCAACATTGCTGTTTGCATTTTGGCCTCTTTGCCATCCACCATGACCTCTCTGGCTCCCCCTGCCTCTAGAGTTACCACGTCCTCCTCCATAGGACTGGTTTTCTTGAGTTTGCTGCATATTCTGATTTCTACCACGGCCTCCAGATTGGCCTCCTCTACCTCTACCTCTACCTCTTCCAACATTTGAGTAGAAGACAACTTCTTTTGAAGTTCCTCCTGAAGAAGATACACCACCATTTCTCTGCTCCTCAAAAATTAGAAGAGCAATCAACTCCTCAAAATCAGGAAATCTTTCATGGACGGAAATGGATGTCCGAAACTGTACATAATCCTTTTCTAGACCATTCAAGGTCACAGAAACTAAATCATCATCTTCCACTGGCGACCCAATGGAAGCAAGTGCATCTGCAATCTTCTTCACCTTCATGTGGTAGTCATTGATGCTCATACTTTCTCTTTGCACATTGTGCAACTCTTGCTTGAGCTGCATTTTCCTGGCTTGCGTATTTGTGCTATACATTTTTGACAAAGTATCCCATGCCTCCTTTGGTGTACTTGCATCCTGAATATGCACAATCATAGAGTCTGAAATATTGATAGACAACCAGTACATAACTTTTCTGGCTCTCCCATGCCATCCTTTAAATGCCTGCATTTGCTGTTGATTGGGAACATAAGGAAGAACTGGTTCTTCTTCATTTCCTGTAACGAATTCCCAATATCCTTTTCCCATAAGAAAATTCGTCATTCTAAACTTCCATGCTTGGAAGTTGTTCTTGTCAAGCTTTTCAGTGACAATCTGTGAAAGAGAATCAGACGCCATTACAGAACACTGCAAAATATTCAGTCACTGCAAAAAACATAGCTTCAGCCTCGTAAGGGTAAATCTGCAAAACTGAGAAAGTGGTATTTGACCACACAGTCACTTCCTAGTGATGATTTTGCATCAACAGGCAACAAGGATGATTCTGTAACTCCCAATGTCTCTGCACACAGGCATACGATGTAATTTCTGTGGCAACTTTTCATCGACCTGTAGAACAGTGGTAGCACAGCAAAAAATAGGGCCTTTTTTTGAGTGCGTGCGAAAAACTTCTGTCTCCAAAAGGGGCCCCAAAATGGCCTCGAATCGAAAAAATAGGGTAACCAAGGGCTAAGCCCTTACCTGTAGCATATACTGCCCTCTTGCTACACCGCGAAGGGCATCTCAATCTGAGACAATGCACTCTTGCACTTTCCGGCTCTGCTACCTTCAAAGACTTGCTCCCAAACTCAAAAAATGAAAGCAACATTGGTCCTCTTACTAGGACACCGTGAACTTGGTTTGCTTTCTTGAGCTCCTTACCACAAACCACGCTCTGATACCATGTAAAGATAGTGGGAGAGAAGGAAGGAGTCTCACTTATAGCTTTCTCACTTACACAATGGGGGAATACACACAAAGGTGGAGGCTGAAAATAGTTTTCCTCTTCTTAGTTGTGTAAGCCAAAATAACTCTAGTACAAAGAAATAGAAGAACCCTATATGTGGGTCTCAAACCAAACTCAACTAACTAAGGTGGCATACTAACTGATCCACGAACTAGAGTACATAAGGATAGCTGTCATCCAACTATTATTCATGGGCGGTGTACCAACCGCATCAGCAGCTAACAAGTCAGTGACATAAATGCACAATGGTCACCCTGGCACATCACGAGTGGAGCTCGATATCTCAAGAGAGGATGGAGCTCGAATGATTCTCTTACAAGACCTCAGATAAACTTGCCAATCATTCCAGGAGATTGGACAACTGCCAGTCAAGCATACTAGAACTACCTTCACTTTGCTCACCAATATTCACAATCTCTAAATCCTTCAATGAGATTGAAAGCTCATTTTGCTTGGTATCTAGCATATATGCATAGGCATTCCCATAATGATCAAAAGGCCATTCCAAAAATTTGTATGAATGTCAATGTGAACATTGACTCCCACCAGTTGAATGTCCTGTATTTTCATGCCCTATGTCTACCTAGCAGATACCTTGTTTTGCTAGAAAGAATGTGCTGCTTGCAGTTCTTTCAAAATCCTCCAAAGATATTTGTAGATGAATCCTTCTCCATGGATCGTTTTCGAAACCGCCAAGCCTTCAAAAGGGATCACCTTCATTGATGCCTTTGCAATGTATTTTGGATGATTCTTAATGATATATCTCTCTTTTTGGAGGTGTCATTCAGATGGTTGTGTTAGTGTTTGTGGGTTGTAATAATTGTATGTGATGAGTTCGTGCTGATTGAGAATAATTTGTTCGAGAGCTCTTTTCAAACGATTGATAGGGGATGGACAGCCTATGGTGGAAAGCTGAAGAAAAATCACTTATATCCTTTACAAATTTGTTATGGCTTTTAAATTATTAATCAAACGAGTTAATGAATAACGAAGTTTTCCTTTAGTAGTGGTTTTCTATCAGATACGGGTAATAAGTTGGGGTCATGCTTTGGGGAGATTGTTGAAGATCCGACGGAAGATAAAATTGTGCTCTTTAATGAACTTATATTCTTCTTTCCCTTAGGTCGTGAGGACGCTTCCTTTCTAAGTGTGGGGATATGTTGAGAGTGGAAAAAGACTGAATTTTTGACTAATTTTTATTGTTTTTGAAGACTGAATGATTGATTTTTGATGGATTTATAGTGATGTATGGTTGTTAATGGAAATATTTGATTGTTTTTTGGATAATATTGATTATGTTTTGGAAGTTCATGATGATTATTAGTGGAGATATGAAGCTCTATGATGTTATGTGATGTTTCTGATTGGTTCTGTATACCTTCTGTATAACTTTTGTTTTGTTTTGATTTTCTTCTATATGAAGCATGGATTGATGATTGATAAAGATTGAGATATTTTGTAAGCCTATTGAATAGTTTTTGATAGTATGGAATGGTTTGAGTATGAGTTATGAGGTTCTGATGAGACCTTCTGTAACCCTCTGTAGACCTTCTGTAGAGTCTCTATCTCTGTACTGTAACTGTATTGTAGCTGCTCTGGTACTGTACTATAACTGTTATGTAGACCTTCTGTAAGTGTTCTGTAGAAAGTATGTGAGACTTTGGGAAAGTTTTCTAACCTTTGGAAAGGATGAATCTAAGTCAAAAGAGCTAAAATAAATGGAAGAAGTAGCTGTTGAAGACCGAAGAGAAGACTAAGTGACAGTGACAGTAGTGAGCTGTGAAAAGACACTGTAGTGGCTCTAGTGACTCTTTATATCAGAAATACCTCTTGGGAGGTACATCAAAAACCTAAGAAGGATTATTGAGAGTTATTATGGGAGTATTGTAGTGAGGATATGATGTACTATTGATAGAGAGAGAGAGAGAGAGAGCCTGAGATAGTCAATTCTATCAAAACAATGTAACTGTATATGAGAGATTGAGGGAGAGAACTATGAAGACATTGAAGATGAATACTATGTGATTGATTTCCATTCAAAGATGGTGTATTCTTTTGTGTTCTTTGTTATATTGATGGATTCTATGAAGATGTTAAAGATTATGGTTGATTCTATCAAATCCGTGGGAGAAATCTACTATGATGCTGCATGAAGAATTGTTGTTTTCTTTGTTTTGGTTATCAAAATAATGAAATAAAAGCTTGTTGATGTTACAAGATAGATTTTCTTACAAGATAATTCCCTTTTCCTTGGTGTTCCTCTTGGGGCTCCAGGAAGTTTGTCACACGAAACTTCCATGAATGGTAGTTGTTCTTGTCCAACTTCTCAATGATGGAATTTCCCCTATTCTCTACCATTATCACAAAAATGATATAAAACAGCAAGCAAGTTTTCTACAACCTTTCACAACAAGTAACAACAATACACCAATTAATCTTTTTCATAGATTGCTCAATAATACATGTAATCTGCAACCTATTTGCATATTAAACTTATGTTTTCTTCTTATTAAACACCTTAAAAATTACATATTCTTAATTTGGAATATGTGCACCCACTTTTGGTCAATATAGTTGATATCATAGTATACCCAATTTGGGGATCTACTTGAGGTTGAAAAAAAAAGAGGGATAATCTGTGGATTCGATTAAAGTATGGATAAGTAAGAACAAAATCAATGGGCCATTTATTAATAATAAATGAGTGAAGGCATTGATGGACCTAAAAGAGATTAATGATTGTAAGCTTCAAAGAAGGATGTGTCAAAAGGGGATTGTATAGAAATATGGACTAAAAGATCCCCCCACAATTGGTTAGCATTTTGTAGACTTGTAAAGGCTTTTAATTGTCGATGATTCAAGGCAATAGAAACTATCAAGGAATGTTAAGAAACTTCACGACAATCAACTACTTTGGATGAATAAGCTTGGAAAATCTCATATATCGTTAACTCTAGATGTCAAACATAAAGAATATCTTGTAAAATAATATCCCCCACATAGCAAAATAAATCCTCATCCTTTCGAATCACAAGAGCACCTCGAATATACATGTAAGCCATCAACATGGTGTCGAGTGTAACTGAATCCTCAAACAATATCCTAATCACTTTCACAAGAAGATCACAAGACTAAGCACCACTCCATCCATCCTCAAGAGGATGCAAATCCATAGTGGGCAACTTCATATAAAAGGCCAACTTTTGTTGATAATACACAAAAAAGGGGTGATTTGGCTAGATATGTTCCATAAATTACTCAAAACAGGTCCAAAAAAGCTCAGTTCTAGATTGTAACATCTTCATCTTGGCTTGACATAGCAAATATAGCATCACACTATGTTGGAGAGCCACAAAATTGTTTTAGATACCATCATTTGGAATTGTTTAAGATACCATCATTACGATACAAAATTTTATTGTTCTAGATACCATCATTACTCATCACATAGAACATGATCATTTGGAATCAGTATAGCAATGAAAGAGACACAAAATTGGAAAGACCGGTCTTAATAATAAGGTCTAATTTCAATGGTGGATAATAGTCTTTTCAAACCAAAAAAACATGTTGGAGAGGTTGAGGTGCCATTCACATGATAACAAAATACATACACCACACATATAGAAAAAATGCTCACAAACAGTAGAACAATAATAGATAAAAGATCGATAAAGTATTAACTTGTACACAAGACCACTAACTATCCCAAGCAAACCACCGTACAAAATTTTTGACATGATCTAGCTTATTGTAAGGTCCTATTTACTTTTCTCTCTTTCTCTCCCTCTCTCATTTCCTCTCCCTCCCTCACCCTCACCCTCTCTTTCTCTCTTTTCCTATTAGGTTTAATGATTTTTCTCTCTTTTTATCTCTTCTCTCCCTCTCATTTTTCTCTCTCTCCTCTCTCTCTCTCTCATTTCCTTTTCTCTCTTTCTCTCCCTCTCTCATTTCCTCTCCCTCTCTCACCCTCACCCTCTCTTTCTCTCTTTCTCTATTAGGTTTAATGTTTTTTTCTCTTTTTCTCTCTCCTCTCTTTCTCTCTCATTTTTTCTCTCTCCTCTCCCTCTCTCATTTCCTTTTCTCTCTTTCTCTCCCTCTCTCATTTCCTCTCCCTCCCTCACCGTGACCCTCTCTTTCTCTCTTTTCCTATTAGGTTTAATGATTTTTCTCTTTTGCTCTCTCCTCTCTCTCTCTCCCATTTCTTTTTCTCTCTCCTCTCTCTCTCTCTCTCATTTCCTTTTCTCTCTTTCTCTCCCTCTCTCATTTCCTCTCCCTCTCTCACCCTCACCCTCTCTTTCTCTCTTTCTCTATTAGGTTTAATGATTTGTTCTCTTTTTCTCTCTCCTCTCCCTCTCTCATTTCCTTTTCTCTCTTTCTCTTCCTCTCTCATTTTCTCTCCCTCCCTCACCCTGACCCTCTCTTTCTCTCTTTCCCTATTAGGTTTAATGATTTTTCTCTCTTTTTCTCTCTCCTCTCTCTCTCATTTCTTTTTCTCTCTCCTCTCCCTCTCTCATTTCCTTTTCTCTCTTTCTCAGTGGCGGCAGTGGCGGCGTTGAGAAGCCTTCTTCCTCTCCCTCTTACCCTCTATGCAAAATGGTCACTCTCTCTCTCTCTCTCGCTCTCCCTCTCGAAAAATTTCACGAATGCACGAAATGAAACGCGCTCGGGTTTTGGCCCACATTTTTTTTCTCTGTGGGGCGTCGCTATTTGTGTTGCGATGCTAATAGCGACGCCGCTATTTATTGTTGCTAATCGGTGTCGCTATGGCCTAGTTTCCTTGTAGTGTCTCCATTTGATTTTTTCTCTAAGGAACTGGCCATTGATTTTTAGTATGCACATTCAAATTCGGATAAATACACACACCTGATAGAATATATTTAATTCCTAAAGTGAATCTAGTTGATTACGTTTTCCACATGCATCTGTGCGCAATGCACACCATTAAATTAAAACAAAATCAATCCATCGTTCACAGTGCACACACTTCATACGCGATATATACACATTTTAAATTTTTAATAAAAGGAACTAGCCATCACTCATGAACATGTTGGCAAAAAATGTATTTACATTCAGAGACTCTTTAAGTTGGGATTGAAGTCTGGGGCACATTTAATGCATCATGTCCACTTAATAGTTTTGAATAGATAAAAGGAGCTGTCATTTTCCTTTCTAGGTTTATCACAAATTAAAGAAATTCACACATTGTGTTACACCCTTGGAAGACCAAGATGGAAAAGCCAAAAAATTGGAAATGGAAGACACTCCCAAGGTGAGAGGAAAATGGAGGAGAAACGCACACTCAGAAAAAATCTGAACACATGAAGTGCAAGAAAAAACCTCAAATGTAAAAGGAAGCACACATAATAATAAGCATACCGTGATATGCTAAGCAAGAGAAACATCGGACACGGTGCAATTTATTTTGTAAAAGAGTGTAGGGCTGTCTTCCATGCAAAATGCAAATAATGAGAAGCACAAGTTGAGGCATAGTCTAATAGGAAGGAGATAAAAAATGACAGTAGATGAATGGAAAAAGATCGGACCAAAAAGGCGACGACTGCCCAAGGAGGGGATAAAGGCATGCATAAAAGTCAAGAAATGAATAGAGAAGCTCATTCTTGTGTGTAGCCAAACTTGTTATTTTCTTGCTTTTTACTCTTGCTTCCTTCTATATGCATGAGAGAGGGAGTGTGAAAGAGGGAGAGAGAGTGTGTGTGAGAGTTAGGGACCATGGAGAAGCTCTTCTTCTCCTCTCTTCATCATCATCTTCTTCTCTCTTTCCCCCTTCTTGCAGACACGGCTATGGAGGTCAAAGCGCTCAAAGCTTGGAGATGGAGTTTGCTTGAGGGTGAATCTTGAATCATGGAACTATCAACAGATTCATGGAAGGAGGTACTCAATTGGATTCAAAGGTAAGATCACTACATCAGTGTGTGGAGGAAGGGTGTGCATGGCTATGTGAGAGGTAGCCATAGCTCTTGACTTGAAACAATTGAAGTAATAAGTGGCCTATGGAACTTGATAGTTTGTTCACTAAAGTGGTGACATTTTGGTTCCATTACTAGGACCAATAGATACAGGCTTGAGTGCTTGCATGCTCCAAATCGAGTGATGAAGTAAGAGTTCATCTTCGAAATGACACTTTGTTTTAGGTAGGAAGCAAGGGAGTCAGAGGCCATTCAATCTCTTTTGTGGATTAGTTTAGGTTTAGGAAGCTTTTTGTGCATTGGTTAGAGTAGGAGATGTGTATTTTGATCAGATTTAAGACATTAAGGTTTGGATAATAAGGAAAAAGAAGGAAAAGATATCTCTGGATAACCAAGAAACAAGGGAATAGGGGAACAAAGGAAATAGATTTTTTATATCTAGAAAGGAAAAGAAAGTGTGAGGGGAGAAAGAGAGAACACAAAAGGTGAAAAAGAGCAAGAAAGAGTTTTGCACTCGGTGAAATTGAGGGAGAGCTATTGAGAGAGAGAGAAATAGGGAGTGATATGCCTAAAGGGAGCAGTAGCACCTACGATCTTTGCCATTGACGCATGCAAGCCTTCTAGATATGCTTTGAGTCCTTATTGATAATTTTTGCATTGCTCTAGAATCTTGGGTGCATTGAGTATTGATTATTGTGACATTAAGGTGGAAATTTGTGCCATTTGGTGTGTTATCGTGCTTTGCTCAGATGGTGAAACTATAGGCCTCGAATAGTTGACTCACTCAAACATTCGACTCGATAGGACCACTCAGACTTGGATCAAATTTGGGCCTCAGATGACCAAATCTTGGGCCTCAGGAGGCCACTCGGATGCTCACACATGGGCACCCCTCATTCGAGTCCAAGTCTTACAACTCAGGTACCCATATACCTTGAGGAGCCCACTCAGATGGCGGAATCTATAACTCAGATAGTCGAGTTGTCTTGGACTCGTAAGAGTTTTTTGGAACCCTATTTTTGACTATTGTTTTACCACTTTGAGACTTGTTAGGGGCTACTACCAACAAACCAACAACCAAGTTGAAATGCAAACCAGTAGATGAAACCATAGAATTGTTGCACTCAAAAACCTTGACATAGCAGTCTGGGGGGGGAGTGGAAGAACTAACCATTGGTTGCTACCTTGGATAGAGACCTAAGTTGACTCACTTCACTAAATACCCATCAGAACACCTGACATGACCTATGGAGGATTCAATTTCAACTGTTAGGAGTATTCAAAACCCCCTCCAAAAGTAGAAATGGTAAGAAATTAATTGGTTATAGTTGACTTCATCAACGGCTAAACTCAGAATTATAGACATTTAAGCACGTATGAAAGCTAAAAGCCTTATTTCACACAACGTACATCACGTCACATTTCTATAATGTAAGTGTTGTATATTTTCAAGCTATTGAATTAACAAGGAACATGCTAAGAAAGATTAAGCTAAAAATGAGCCCGTTAGTAGGAGTACCACCCCGAGAATCAGACGAGTGACCCAAGACATGAGAATTAAAGATATAGAGAAGACAGAACCGTTGGATTGCTGGGACAAGGATGTTAGATATGATCAATGTCCCACCCTCATTAGGTGCTACCAATGATCCATGGTGGTCAAAGTTGTAAGGCCCCCATTATGAGGAGAAGCCAAATGTGAGCCCAGACATTGGTTGAGTCCTGACTTGTATATCAGATGAGGTCTATGTGACCGGATGGAAAAAAGGTGACTATTGTGGGTCTAATCTTTGGGTTAGATGGAGTGGTTAAGCTGGTAGCAACTCGAGACACATTGCATTGAGTTGCGGGGTAAGGGAGTTAAAAGGGGCCCCTATTGTGGGGTCCGAGGGCCACGGAAGCGGACCCTGGCTGGGGGGTCCCAAGGGGGCCAGTGGCACCCCTGGCAGGGGTCCGGGGGCAGCGCCCACGGCCCGATGGTAATGGGAATATTCTTTGGCCGACTAGTGGAGGCTTATATGGTAGGTCGGTCAGGCCAACCTCACGGCCTTCACAGGCTATAAAAGCTAAACCCCTTCATAGCCCATTGATCACTTATCTTTCACCCAGTCAGAGTTGTTGTTCTAGCTAGCCTTAAGCTCTTCACCTATCTTCTGTCTAGATCGCCATCTAAGCTTCACATAGTGGAAGCGCATGGGTGGACAGAGCCATCTTTGTATTAGTTGTTTGGAGTTAAAGAATTTATTGATTCTCCTCTTATCTGTTGTGTACTCTCTATCTCTTTCTCAGATTCTGTTCGCTGCGGTGTGTAATGTTTTACATGGAATCAAAGCCAAGGGGGCTCGTGAGATCGGAGAGTGTGCAAGAGGCAAAGGCTTCAATAGCAAAGAGAAACTATGTCGACTTTTGAAAGCAGTTCTGGCGCATCAAGAAGCGGTGCAGGAGGTGGTGTTGCTGTACTGGCTATTCAAAAACTGAGGATTTGTCCACCAACCTTCAGCGAAGGCAAGTTAGATGGTACAAACTACACCTTGTGGAAGTTCAAAATTACAACTATCCTTGATTCTTATGAGCTTCTGGAGACTGTGCTGGGGAGTGACACAGAACCATAGCCTACCCCCGACCCATCAAATCCTAGTGTGATGATTTCTCCGAATGCAGTTCTTCTACGAGCTTGGAAACGAAGGAATGCAGATGCGTTGTGTGCCTTAGTTACAAGCTATTCTGACAGTGTTTTGACTTTGATTCAGCATACAACCAAAGCGTCAGAGGCTTGGAATGTACTAAGGAGTCAGTATGAAACACAAAACCAAACAAGGATCCAAAACTTGGAGAATCAACTAGCAGCAGAGAAGTTTGCTGAAGGAGAGACAGTTGAAGCATTCATCACTCGGATTAAGAATCTGCGCGACCAGATGGTTGGCGCTAGGATACAAAGCTGAGAACGAGCTTGCAGTAGAAGCCTCCTTAGACACCCTAAAAGCACTCTTTAGAGAGGTCCCCATGGCAACTCAAGGTTCGCTTCCTAGTCAAATTCGTCCTGGAAATATTGATGACAAGCCAGCAAATGTAGTCACATTGCCAAATTTTAAGGGAGAGCACAATGAAGACCCTGATCTTCATGTAGTAGAGTTTATGGTAGCATGTGTGGCTAACAATGCTAGAACCCCTAAGCATTGGTTAGCAATCTTCCCCACCACTTTCAAAGGCGTGGTGTTTTAGTGGTATGAGAGACAAGCAGGAGGAACTTTTGGCACATGGGACGAAGTTGACATTCCTCACTAAATTCAGGCGTGAAGATTTTGAAGAGCGGATGCAAGAGGAGTTCATGAACTTAAGTCGGTCCTCAAGAGAAAGAGCAGAAGCTTATGTCTTGCAAATGGAATCCATCCTGAAGAGATGGACTAACCATCATTTGGACGAAGGTATTCAGAAAGGAGTGTTTCTCAAAGGCCTATAACTAGAAGTTCTCAAGTTTGTGGAATTGAGAAGACCAGTCAATCTGCAAGCTGCAATGGAAGGTGCAAGATTGTATGACAAAGTTGAAGCAAGGCTGTCAATGACTCTAGAAAGAGGAGTCTTACCTTCTCCCATGCCAGGAATGGTATACCCACCAAATGCAATTCCAGGGACAGCTCCCTACCCCTATTCCTAGATGTAAACAGTGTCGCAGTATAATGTACCTAATCCACTGTGGTCACCATAGACAATAGTGCCTCAAATGATGGTTCAACCACAACAACAATGGCCTCAAATAGTTCCTCCAATGGTGACTCAACAATAGTGGATCTCTACCCATTGAAATCAACAATCCCAAGTCTCAACAGGAGTTCTGAATCAGAACCAGAACATAGGACCTTCTGGATCAACCCAACCAGTGTATGCAGTAATTACAGAAGCTTCACAAAACCCTACTACAAGTACTTCAGGAGGTGAAAATCTGAAGGACTACTTATCCAACTTAGTTGCAAGTATCAAGAAAGAGCTTATGGATGTGATTACAGAGCAGCTACAAATGCTGAAGGTGAATACCGCCAATATATCCACTCCTGCGGAAGCTGGGAGAGATGTGATGTGCTATAATACATGGTGTGGAAAGTGTCATCAAGAGGGACATTTAGCCACTGAATGTACCCGAAAACCAACCATTCATGAAGCCTTATGGTCCTACTGTTTTTTGCGAAAGAACCATACAGATGATATTTTCTCTCTGAAAGAGATGCACGAACAAAGATAGAAGGATGAAATGCAAGATTCAACTTACTAGAATCCAAAATGACAACACAAGATACCAAAGCCTAGGGAGTCTGGTCCTAATTTTGGTCCAAAGAGGTCTCCCTCTCAAAGTTACAGAGGACGACAGTCTAGCGGCAGTCAGAGATCAGAAGTTGAATGTTACAGGTGTGAAAAAAAGGGTCATATCCCCCCTAATTGTCCAAACCCTAGACGGTTTGTGGATTATAAGCCCTTATGCAACCGATGCAAAGGAGAAGGCTACACTGCAAAGGACTGTCCAAGTCCAACCCGTGTAAAGGCCAATGGCACTCATAGCCAACAGAAGGTACAAGAGCCTGTCTCTAATTTGGTAGAGTTGAAAGTTGCCGCTATCACACGTGCCAAGAAGAAGGAACCAATTGTTTAGAACGAAAATAATTCTCCTGCTAAGACTGTGAAGTTCAACCTGCCAATAGAGGGACAGAGCGGTACAGGATAGAACAGTGCAGTACAAAGCATTGTACTGCTACAGAGGGTCACAGAGATAGTTCAAGAAACAAGACCAGAGGTCCAGGAGATAGACGATACAGAAGCACCTCTAGAAACAGAAGAAGTGCCAATGCTGCCATTACTAGAAGAAAAAGAATAGATGAAAATGGGTGTAGCCCCATTCCACAGCAGACTAGAGAAGCCTGTGTATCTTATCAAAGATTATGACTTGGTAAAAGACCTACACACTTTTAAACCTAACTTAACATTTCGAAAGTTGATGTTGTCTCCGAGCTGCCGAAAGAAATTCAAAAGCATCTTGACAAGAAGACGTGGACTAAGGATTGCTCCTTCAACACCGACCAAGACCAATAAGGCCCCAGAGCCTGTAAAGGAAGTAGATGTGGCTAATGCCTTCCTAAGTCCCGAAACCCCAGAGATTAGTGTATGGATAGAAGGATGCTTTATTTCATATGCATTGATTGATGGAGGCTCATCAGTAAACATAATGACGGATATGACAATGAAGAACTTAGGGTTGCAAGGAATTCAACCTACATAGTGGCTTATCAGATTGGCTGACCAAAGCAGAATTAAACCATTGGGCATCCTCCCATACATAAAAACAACCCTTGCAGGAAGAGACTATTGGCTGACATATTTGGTGGTCAAACCAAATTCTTATGGGACCTCATACCCTCTACTTTTGGGAAGACATTGTCTTTTTGAAGCAAGAGCCCAGAGTGGTTCAAAGGAACCCTAACCCTAGGCAGAGGATCCAACAAAGTAGTGTTGAAATTGTATGGATTGCAAAAAGGCAATGGATCTACATCCATCGAATTCATAACTGACTCCTCCAACGAGGTAACAGATGGTACATCAGGAGACGAAGAGGTTGTTAAATAGATCTTTCCCAAGAAAACAGAGGCACAGTCCCTAACAGTGGGCACTGTAAGCCAACTACCAAGGGAAACAAAGTCCTTGTCCATGGGAGAATACCTCCTGCCTCAACTAGAATTGACTTCTGAAATCACCTCTGACAGTGAAATAGAAGCATGGATGTACTGTTCTCCCTGTTACATGACAGTCACAGAGACAATAATAGAGACAGTAACAGAGATAGAGCCAGAGACAGAAATAGAAGCAGAAGCAGAAGCAGAAGTAGAAGCAGACATAGAGGTAGAAGATCTATTCTTATGTTACGAAGCCTCTACAGAAGCAGAGACAGAGCCTCCACAGGAAGAGGATGAAAATATTAAGGAAGAAAACGAAGCAGGTTATGAAAGTGTAGTTGAAGAAGATCCTCTGATAGTGGATGATCTTGTTGATGTCCCTACGAAAAGCTTAGAGGTCAAAAATCTCAAGGTGTTGGATGGAATGACCATGGTTCCATTTGGGTTGACCAATGGACTACAAAGTATGTAGGATCTGCATAAACAATGGATTAAAGGCATAAAAATTAAGTTCACCAGTGGCTCCTATTGCCATGACCATTCAGTCTAGAGAAAAGATAATGATGTTGCCCCCTGCCAAACAGAAGCCAGAGCTATCAAAGACTTGCCTTCTAGAAGGTCCATGCTATGTGACATTCCTGGACGCATCCTCTGAAGATGAATCCCTAAGTCCATAAGAAATCACCACTCACAAAGAAGCAAACAAAGCTCTAATACCCTTCCAGCAATCTCAACAGACAAATGAGTCATCTGTTCAGAAGGAGGACACTAGTTCTAATGGAATATCAGACAAGGAAACTACTCCCTTGAAAGAGTTAGACCTCTATCCAAAAGTAATCTATGGGACATTCACCCACAAAGTGGAAGGTGAAAGACAAGTGACATTCTTGGATATTGATGGTACTGAACATCACCTAAAAGTGGGTTTCAATCTTCCATAAGAAGAATTAGTGGTCCTGCGAGACCTACTCAAAGAGAACTTAGATGTGTTTGCTTGGTTGGTACCCCAAGAGGAACACGAAGGAAAAGGGGATTCTCTTGCAAGAAAATCTATCTTGTAACATCAATAAGCTTTTATTTCATTCTTTTGATCATCAAAACAAAGAAAACAACAATTCTTCACGCAGCATCATAGTAGATATCTCCCACAGATTTGATAGAATCAACCATAATCTTCAACATCTTCATAGAATCCATCATTAGAACAAAGAACAAAAAAGAACACACTATCTTTGAATGGAACAATCACATATTATTCATCTTCAATGTCTTTATAGTTCTCTCTCTCAATCTCTCATATACAGTTACACTGTTTTGATAGATTTGACTATCTCTGACTCTCTCTCTCTCTCTCTCTCTCTCTCTCTCTCTCTCTCTCTCTCTCTCTCTCTCTCTCTCTCTCTCTCTCTCTCTCTCTCTCAATAGTACATCATATCCTCACTACAATGCTCTCATAATAACCCTAAATAATCCTTCTTAGGTTGTGGATGCACCTCCCAAGAGGTATGTCTGATATGAAGAGTCACCATAGCCACGACAGTGTCTTTTCACAGCTCACTACTGTCACTGTCACTTAGTCTTCTCTTCAGTCTTCAGCAACTGTTTCTTCCACTTGTTTTAGCTCTTTTGAACTTAGATTCATCCTTTCAAAATGTTATAAAACTTTCCCAAAGTCACACATACTTTCTACAGAACACTTACAGAAGGTCTACAGAATAGTCACAGTACAGCACCAAAACAGCTACAATACAGTTATAGTACAGAGATAGAGCAAAGACAGAGGCTCTATAGAGGGTCTATAGAAGGTTATAGAAGGTCATAAAAACCTCATAACTCATACTCAAACCATTCCAAACTCTCAAAAACTATTCAATAAGCTTTCAAAAGATCTCAATCTTCATCCATCATCAATCCATGCTTCATACAGAAGACAATCAGAATAAAACAGAAGCTATATAGAAGGTATACAGAACCTATCAGAACATCACATAACCTCATATCTCCACTGAGAATCATCATGAACTTCTAAATATAATCAATATCATCCAAAGCACTCTCAAATACTTCCCTTACAATCATACATCACTTTAAACCCATCAAAAATCAATCATTCAGTCCTCAAAAACAACAAAAATTAGTCAAAAATTTAGTCTTTTTCCACTCTCAACATTGGTCATACAAAGACCTAAAGGGGATTGATCCCATAGTATGCCAACATCACATTGACCTAGAGCCCGATGCCAAACCTGTAAGGCAAAGACAAAGGCGTATGAATCCTAATTATTCTGCTCTAGTAAAGGCTAAATTATTGAAACTTCTTGAAGCCGAGCTCATTTATCATGTGGCTAATAGTGAATGGGTTTTGCCCATTGTGGTAGTACCCAAGAAGAAAGGAAAACTTTGAATATGTGTGTATTTTCAATAGATCAATTCGAAGACGAAGAAGGATCATTTCCCTATCCCTTTTACAGACCAACTGTTGGGCACCGTGGCAGGCCATGAGCTCTATTCCCTCTTGGATGGATTCATCGGATATAACCAAGTCCAAATTGCAGAAGAGGACCAATCCAAAACAACCTTCACCACAGAATGGGGGACTTATGCCTATAGAGTGATGCCATTTGGGCTCTGTAATGCCCCTGCCACCTTCCAAAGAGTAATGATGGCTGCCTTCTAGAATCATCTTCATGACTTCATTGAGGTGTAACTTGATGATTTTTGTGTTTATAGTTTGATCCGTGAGAACTGGGACACCTAGAGCAATGTTTTGACAGATGCCGAGAGTATGGGATTTCTCTCAACCCCAAAAAATGTGTCTTAGGCATCTCATCGGGAGTTCTTTTGGGCCATATTATCTCTGCACAAGGGATTGCAATAGATCCGGAGAAGATTGAGAAGACTGCTGCCTTGGCAGCACCAACAAACCTCAAGCAATTGAGAGGATTTCTTGGCCATGTGGACTACTATAGAAGATTTATTGCACATTTTGCAACCAAGGCAGCCCCTCTGCACAAGCTCCTAAGGAAAGATGCATATTTTCTTTTGACTGATGATTATGAAGAAGCCTTTAATATCCTAAAATAGTGCCTTATCCAAGCACCTATCTTACAGCCTCTTGATTGGACGAAGGAGTTTCATGTGCACATAGATGCATCAGTTGAAGGGCTAGGTGATGTCCTATGTCAAAAGGGCCCCTCTAAATTAGATCAACCAATATATTATGCAAGCCAGAAGGTCACTGATAGGGAACGGAACTACACAATGACAGAGCTTGAGTGCTTGGCAATGGTATTTACACTTGAGAAGTTTTGACACTATCTACTGTCAACACGTTTCAAGCTCTACGTGGATCATAAAGCCCTGTCCTTCCTAATGAACAAAGTAGATGTTAAAGGATGATTGATGAGATGGTTGCTCCTATTCCAGGAGTTCAATTTTGAAGTGGTCACTAAGCTTGGTCGTTCCCATGTCCTAGCTAATCATCTATCATGGATCCCTCAAAATGTAGAAGAGGAACAGGATGATCCAGACCTTCCTGATCCTTCCTTGTTTCTAGTTGAAACAGTTACTTCCTGGTATCAGAACATCATAGAACCTCATATCTCCACTGAGAATCATCATGAACTTCTAAACATAATCAATATAATCCAAAACACTCTCAAATACTTCCCTTACAATCATACATCACTTTAAACCCATAAAAAATCACTCATTCAGTCCTCAAAAACAACAAAAATCAGTCAAAAATTCAGTCTTTTTCCCGTCTCAACATATCCCCACACTTAGAAAGGAAGCGTCCTCGCGACCTAAGAAAAAGAAGAATATAAGTTCACTAAAAAGATCAATTTTGACTTCTGTCAGATCTTCAATAATCTTGCCAAAACACGACCCCAACTTATCACCTATATCTGATAGAAAAAATTACTAAAGGAAAACTTTCATTATTCATTAACTCATCTGATTAATCATTTAAAAGCCATAACAAAATTTTAAAGGATATAAGAGGTTCTCTTCAGCTTTCCACCATAGGCTTTTCATCCACCAACAATCTTTTGAAAAGAGCTCTCGAACAAGTATTCGCAATCAACACGAACTCATCATATACAATTAAGATAACACATACACAAACACAAACACAACCATCTGAATGACACCTCCAAACAGAGATATATCATTAAGAATCTTCCAAGATACACTGTAAAGGCATCAAAGAAGATTATCCCTTTTAAAGGCTTGGTGGTTTCGGACGCGATCCATGGAGAAGGATTCATCTACAAATGTCTTGGGAGGATTTTGAAAGAACTGCAAGCAGCACATCCTTTCTAGCAAGACAAGGTATATGCTAGGGAAACATAGGGCATAAAAATATAGGACATCCAACTGGTGGGAGTTAATGTTCACATTGACATTGATACAAAGTTTTGGAATGGCCTTTTGATCATTATGGGAATGCCTATGCATGTATGCTAGATACCAAGCAAAATGAGCTGTCAATCTCACCGAAGGATCCAGAGATTGTGAATATTGGTGAGCAAAATGAATATAGTTCTGGTATGCTTGACTGGCAGTTGTCCAATCTCCTGGAATAATTGGCAAATTTATTTGAGGTCCTGTAAGAGAATCACTCAAGATCCATCCTCTTCTTCTAGGAATCTGCTGATCAAACCCTTCACATTCACTAACCAACTAAGGGGGTTGAGAGATAGAAGTGGCAGGAGATGGAAGTGGAATAAGGAAAAGTGGATGAAGAGATGGGTAGGAAAAATCATAAAAGGAGGAATAGGTTAAAGAAGGAGTGGCTGAAAATTTTAGGGAATCACTTAGGAAAGGTGTTAATTGATAAATAGGAAAGGTAGAAGGTATATGAATGGATGGAGAAGGACATGGGGGAGAAGGGGAAAATACTCTATCTTTGATAAAAGAGCAATATGTAAATATGGAAATTTGAGGAAAATATTGAGGTTGAAAAAGAAGGGGTAAGATTGCTGTGGAATTGGTTTGATAGAGGGAAAGATATATATCATAACGATGAGCCATTTGTTGGTAATACAGTAGGCTAGAAACAGAGGGACCTAAGATAGATCTTCTCTGATAGGCATAAAAAAAGGTGGAATCAAATGGATTATTTTTGGAAAGGTGAGCTAAGAGATCCACCCTCAGTTGGTTAGTACTCTATACATAGGTAGAAGCTGTGTTCTGTCGTTGATTCAGGACCACAGAATCAATCATGGAGTGCCACGAATTATCAGGGCAAGTAGCCACTTTTGAGGAGTAACTCTGAAACATGTCATCTATTTGCAACTCCAAATAGTTGATATACAAAACAACTTGTAAAACCACATCTCCCACATACCAGGCCATATCCACTTCATTTGGAATCAACGAGTCTCCTCGGAGGTACATATATGACATCAACATGGTATATGTCGTGACAGAAACTTCAAACACCATGCAGACCACTTCTGTCAGCAACTCAGGAGACCAAGCCCCACTCCAACCATCCTCTGGAAAAGCAAGATCCATCATTGAAAGCTTCATGTAAAAGGCTATCTTCTATAATTGATAGTGGACAAAGAAAGAATGGTTCAGAGGAACATATTCCTGGAAATGCTCAAAGGTAGACCATAGCAGATCCATCCTGGATTGCAATCGTTCCACTTTATCTTGGAATAAAGGACACAAGGTAGTCTATCTCTGAAGAACTGCCAAGTCCTGTTGTGAGAGAGAAGGGATCAAAGGAATATTAGGGCTTGGAGAAACAGACCGTGACTCTGCTAGTTGGTCTTGCAACTGCTTGATTTGGGAAGCTTGTGATTCCGCTGTGTCATTAGCAGTCTGTAAGGCTAAAAGTTGGACATCTAAGAGAGTTTGAAACTCTTGCGCTTCTTTGGACATCCTCTCCTTCTCCTCTGAGATTTTAGTGACCTCTGATTGAGCCTCTATTAACTGAATCTTCAAATAAGATATCTCATCTCGTTGGGTTTCAATCAGGTGGGTTTGTTGCTCCATTTGCTTAAACAGATCTGCCAGTGTGTCCTTAGCAGAGGCTAGCTCGGATATTGCCTTATGCAACTGGTGTTTAGACTGCATCAAGTCTTCATAAAAGGAAGCATACAATTGTTGAACACAGGCTATCACTGACAGTTCAATGAAACTCTGAATGTCTTTACATAGGAAAGGAATGGCATCTCCCGAGACTAGGCTGTTCAATGAGGGGACTGATATGTCCAACGAACCTTCTCAATGTGCTCTAAACAGGTTGTTACATGTGAGATAAGTAGGGAGATCACTGCCAGATGTAGCAGGAAGTGGCACTAGAGGAAGAACTGAAGGAGCTTTATCTACTACTTGCTTCAAGCATTTGCGCTGTATGACCAGGGGAGGAGGAGAATCCAGATCCTCTATATCAATTGGTTCTGACTCATCTGAAGGTGGAGGAGGAGGTACTGGATCAGATGGAGGAGGTGGAGGCACACTCTTCTGTAAACCTGAGTAGGTCAAGAAGACAGACAAGTAGAATCCATAGGTGACATTAGTAACATTGCCCTTGGTTACTTTAACGAAATGTTGATCCATCTTGGTGAGTAGGTAAGTGCTCCAATCAATAACTACTCCTTTTAACACCATCATTGAAGTTGTAAAGAGCTCTTTGGACAAGTAATGGGATGGCATTTTTGCAGGCATAAACCTGTCTTGGAGGAACTGACAGACCAACTTCCACACAGGAGCAGTGATCATGGAAAAGGAGACTCCTGAAGTGTTGATCACCTTCTTGACATCTGGACTTTCCTTGGTCTATTTTTGTAACAGCTTCAAAATCTCATCATTAGATAATAGCTGGCGAGCTGTAACAAAGGGTTCACCTTTGTAGGGAAGAGATAGAGCCTTCCCTAAGCCTCGAGGTGTCAAAGTCATGGAAGTACCCTGGACTAGTCTCGCTGGACTAGTCCCGACTTCTTTCTGTATGAGGCCAGGAACTCATCACACATGGATGGATCCTCTGGAAGCAAGGGAAAGAAGACAGCCACAAAATTTGCGAGTCCCGCCTTCGTGAGAGGTTCAAAAGTGAGTAGGAAAGAGTAATCCCTACTGACCAGGGGGACATACTGGATAGGGGGAGGAGTGTGAGGCGCCATTCAGATGGTAAACACACACACCACAACACAGACAGTCACAAAGAATGCCTGCAAAACAACCAAAGGGCTATCAAAAATGAATCAATCCAAAAAGAAGGACATTCATACAAACATAGACGTAACTAACCCAAGGACCACCCCAGACAATACACAGACTAGAAAAATTTCGGCATGATCTCTAAACATATGCGACCGAAAGATTCATGCGCTGCAACATGCAAGCACCCAAATCCTCGTATCAGGCAATAAATAAAAAACTACACACTGTACCCGTAATCATAACACACAGACATATTTCCTTACCCAGTCAAATCTCACTCCAAAGCAACGTCGTTGGGTAGCTACATTATAGAATTATGATTTTGACATTACTCATACAAGGGGCAAAGATAACATAGTGGCTGATTCTCTTTCTCGTATGTGGGCTTGCAAAGTTTCAGCTATGACATAATTACATAATGACTAGATTAAAGAACTACAGGAGGCCTATCTTTTAGATGAGGAATTCAGCCAAATCTTTCAGAAATTATAGCAAGGTATTATGGAAGAAAACTCGCATTACCAGCTTAAAAATGGTCTTATTTGGTGGAAAGGCAAGATTGTTATTCCCTCTACTTCTTCTTTTAAGCGGAAAATTATGGAGGAGTTACATTCTTCGCCTCTAGCTAGACACTTAGGAGTTTTCAAGACCTATGACAGGATCAGTAAAAGCTTTTATTGGAAAGGACTGTGGAAAGATGTCAAGGACTTTGTTATGAAGTGTATGCCTTGTCAGCAAAATAAGGACAGCACCCATAAGCCAGGAGGTTTGGTACAGCCATTAGCCTATTCCTACGGGTAAATGGACTCATATTACTATGAATTTTATTACTATCTTACCTACTACCAAGAAGGGATGGAATAGTATTTATGTTGTGGTGGAGAGACTCACCAAGGTAGCTCATTTTATTCCAACCAAGATTCAGTTTACTGCTTCTCAAGTGGCCAACCAATTTATGGAGCATATTTTTAGACTACATGGATTACTGCAGGTGATTGTCCATGATAGAGACTCAAAATTTATGAGTAATTTTTGGCAGGCGGTATTTACATCTATGGGCACTAAATTGGCTCCATCTATGGCTTATCATCCTCAAACTGATGGACAGACAGAGAGAGTCAATAAATGGTTGGAGACTTATCTTTGCCATTTTTGCTATGATGTCCAAACCTCATGGAATTCTTGGTTACACTTGGCCGAGTTTGCTTATAACAATTCTACTCATGCGAGTATAGGAGTTTCACCCTTTGAGGCTTTGTATGGTTATAAGGTGCCCTTACCCACAGTCATCTTTAATGAAAAGATCAATCCTCATGGGAAGGAGGAGTTGGAAAGAATGCAGACCCTTCTTCAGCAATGCAAGGTGAATCTAAGGAAGGCTCAAGATCAAATGAAGATGTATGCTGATGAGAAGAGGAGGCCTTTAGCGTTCCAAGAAGGAGAGCTGGTTTTTTTGAAGGTGCCCAAATCCAAGTACTGTACGTTAAAAGATGGATCTAGTAACAATATTGCCCACAGGTTTTATGGCCCTTACCGGATCCTCAAGCGAATTGGAGATTTGGCATACAAACTAGAGCTTCCCTCTTCTACAAAAATTCATAATGTCTTCCATGTTAGTCAGCTCAAGCCCTATTATGGTGATCCAGTGGATATAGTTGATGAGCTGCCACCCATTGATGAAGATGGTCTTATTCAGTACATCCCAAAGGCTGTTATAGGTCAGCGTGAAAAGAAGCTTCGATCACGTTCTATTGTGGAATATTTGATCAAATGGATAGGTTTACCACCTAAAGAGGCTTCTTGGAGACCTGATTCTATATTGGATGAGTATCCATACTTGCGGGAGACATTGGTGGCTGAAACCTATTGCTTATGGAGCTAGTAATGATGCAAACTGGTTCAGGACAGCACGTTGTTTTAGAACAATTTTTATTGTGCCTAATTTTCAGAGTTAAGCTATCCATATGGGTCTGGGATTATTTGTTGAAGACTTTATGGCTCCATTTGCTTCTGAAGTATTCCAAATCATGTATATAGTTGGGGCTTACTTCCGTTCTTCAATTTCAGCTCATGTACTGATTGTATTTCATTCAATTCCCATTTGTAAAGCTATAAAAATAGAGTAGTACTCTATTCTATCTATTTTTTTTTTCTAGACGCTTTCAGGTTTGTTTTTTAGGACAAAAACTTTTGGGAAGGGATGGATTGTAAGAAGTTGGGAATAACAAATTAGTGTAATAACATTGATATTATGCCATGTCACACTGACATTGGTATAAAAGGAGAGGAGATGTAATTTTTTACATCTTTTTGGACACAATAATACAATTACAGACTTTCTCTCCCTTCTTGCTTACAGCTTCTATGGCTTCCCCTTCTTTCCTATCTTTCTCTCTCTAAATCTAGTCTTTCTCTCTCCTTGTCACTCTTCTTCTCTCTCTTTCCTACGGTATTTCTCTCTCTTCTGCAGTCTTTTCTCTCCTCTTTCTCTCTCCCTAGGTCTCTCTCTAACAGTGGGCGTGCGGGCGGCAGCGAGGAGGGGAGGGAGTTGGCGGAGGAGACTACCAGTGTGGGTGGCCGGCTGAGGGGAAGGAGGCCAGGAGGAGACGGCCGGTGTGGGTGGCCGCTGAGGGGCACGCGGCCGGCAGCGAGGAGGGGAGGGAGGGGGAGGAGGCTGGAGGGAGGAGGTGAGAGGGTGAGGGAGATGGTGAGGGAGGGTCGGGGAGAGAGAAAAAGGGTTAGGAGAGAGAAAGAAGAAGAAGAAGAAGAAGAAAAAGGAGAAGAAGAAAGAGGGGGAAGGTGGTTGGGATGCGGGGGGAGGTGACGGTTGGGGTGCTTATTTATTTAAAAAATAAATTAAAAAATTAATTAATGAATAAAGAAATGAATTAAGGGAGAAAGAAAAGAGAGGGAAAGGGGCACGCCCCCATCCTGCGCGCGTGCGTTGGGCGGGGGTAAAAAAATTTGTGGTGGTGGGACCCGACGGGGCGGGGACGTCGACACACAAGTCGCGGACGCGATGGGGGTGTCTTGAGATACGGAAAAATGAAAACGCACGCGTTCACGCGCAAGGCGAGGCACGCGAGAACACGAAAAAACAAAGAAAAAGTAATAACGCATAAACCGTTCGTCGAAACGAAAATCCATAAAAAGGAAAAATGGGCCGAGAGAGGAGGGAAAAACGATGGAAAAGTAAGACGGGGTGTCCGAAGGAAAATGAGGGCATCACATGGGAAAAATGCAAAAAAAAGGCCCGAAAACACATACGGGGATTAATATCGAAAAATCGGCTCGCCAGTATGCAGGGCAGAAAGAAGGAAAAAGGTGCAGAAGAATGTGGCCAACAACCCTATCTTGTCAAAACACAGTTTCGACCGAGATAGGATGCGTTCACATGGAAAAAATGGAAAAATAGCACATGAAAACGAGGTCAGAAATTAATAACAAAAAATCGGTTCACCGGAACAAAGGGTAGAAAAAAAGAAAAATGTGCGAGGGAAGGGGGGCCACAAGGCTCTAACATCAAAACTGAGTTTCGGGTGAATTAGGAGGGGTTCACATGTAAAAAACACAAAAAATGCATTAAAAACGCTCCAAAAAATTAATAACTAAAAATTCGACATTCGAAAAAGGGGGGAGGAAAAAGAAAAAAGTGGGGAGAAGGCTGACAGAACACAACTGTCAAATCAAATTGGAATCTTGATGAAAATAGGGCATGTTCACATGGAAAATTGTGAAAAATAAGTACAAAAAAGACTCGAAAATCCACAAAAATTAATAACGGATGAACCGTGCATCGAAATGACACGGAGTAAAAAGAAAAAATATCAAGGAGAAGGTGTAGGTTAGGGCTATCACATCAGATCACTGTTCTAAAGCAATAAAGGCGCTTTCACATGGAAAACTGTCCAATTTACGCAAAATACTTCAAAAATTAATAACTTGAGAATCGTCTATTGGAACAAGGGTGGGTAAAAAGGAAAAATAGTCAGTTCAAAGGGATGAACAGAGCTATAAGTTTGGATTGGAATTTCGGTGAACGTAGGGTGCGTTCACATGGAAGGACATCAAAATTAGGGAATGAAGAAAAACTACAAGGAAACGGCCCCAAGGGTGGGTTAAAAATGGACGGGTGGGTGGGGAAGGGACCCCATCAGGGTAAAAGCAGGGCAAGCATAGATGCATTATCAGGTTAAGGCAAATGCAAAGGGGTATGCAATGTAGACGCGCAGGGACGCGTCCCCACACTTAAAACCTTAACGGATAGGGTTGACTGAGCAGCACGGATGTAGTACCACAGAACAGACCAACCGCTAACGTCTCCACACTTAAAACATGACCGTCACACTGACAACAGAAGGTGTAGGGTTAGAAAAACTTGGCCCATGTTGTCGAGAATCAAGGTTGATTGTCGATGGTACGTCAACTGTCATTGTCGGCACAGGAGGTACCACGGTATCTTCACAACACATATCCTTCGTGGCAAGAACCACGCAGCAGCACCCAGGGAGGAGGTAGCTAATTGAAGGAATCGCAAGAAATTCATCGATGGCGAGGGATATTGCACGCAACTCACGGTCACTCAATTGGAATGAAAGAGCAGTCACTCACCCCATGACTAATATCACTCGAGGAAATCAAAATGAAACCCAGATTTCACACCTGGTTTTAGGAATCGACAAAGGAATGGTGCAGATGGAGTATGCCAGGGTGCACAATTGATGGTGCATCAGTGCGTCCAACCCGTCTGGCATAGGTGCAAGGAGAAAGGCAAGGGAGCCTTGTAGGGCAGTGTATAGAACAGAATGATGTGTCATGTGTTGATAGCAGAAACCCAGCCCGTGGATGCATAGGAAAACGGGAACATACCTGACTCCAAGGGTCGTAACGTCCCTCAATCCTCACCTCTCGGTAATTGATTGAAAAAACTCCAGTCACACTCAGCCCACCCTCTATCTCATACTCTGTTGAAAGATACAAAGGGCAACCATGTCCTGAAACCCGTTGATGTAATCCTCACGGTCACTTGTGCAAAGGTTGTATGTCTTGTGCATATTTGATGGTGCAACTGTGCATCCTGCCCAGTGCCAGTATACAGTGCAAGAAGGAAGGCCAGGGAGCCTTATAGTGCAGTGCACAAGAACAAATCGTGCTTTGTGCATTGAGAGGCCCTTCCCGTGCGTGCAACACTCCATTCACACTTCTCACCTCATTGGATTCGAAGGAAAAGATTGGTCACTCACCCCATCCTTTGTCTCACACTCTGATAGATACAGAGGGCAGCCCATACTCACATCCCCATCCTGTTAGGATGAAAGCTCACATCACTCAAGGGGTTGGTGATGAAGATCATGTCGATGGTTGGTGTCATCAGGATCTTGAAGACGAGGCGTACCCAGGGAGGCAATCTACAAATCTCGTACTTCAATGATTGGTAAGAAGAGTCGTCTTTTAAGAAGGGAAAACGGATTGATATTGTAGAGACAGCGCACCAAGGGAGGTGGCTTCAAATTGCTTGCTGAAGAGGTTCTGTTGGTGAGTCAGCTATCCTGAACTGTGGGGTGTTACCACCTTTTCCACAGTCAGCTTCTCGCCCAAGGGTGTTTCTACCTTTTCTTGGAATGAGGCCTGTTATGATAGGGAATTTCTTCCTTTTCTCCCATAACAGTTTGGTTTGTTTTTTCTTTTTTTTTTCTTTTTTTTCTTAATAAAGAAAATGGTAGAAATACCATATATAAGGACCAACCTCGCCACCATTGTTGGATCAGACGAGAAGAGAACAAGGTCGGGTTGAGATGTTTCTGCGAGGGGGTTGCAGAACGAGACCACCTCATGAGGAGAATCATGAGGGCTATCAGAAGCATGACAAGAAGGATAGTGCGACACCCAAAAGGGAGAGGGTAGGTCGATGTGATTGTCAAGATTCCTAGGGCCATTTGGTAGGTGGATCAATGGGAACCATAAAATCAATCCCCCACTTCTCAAATGGCTTTAGGGGAAGAATGGGTTGAAGTGGCATGGCACTTGTTTTGGTGGGTTTCCCCATTCCCTGACAAGCATCACATCTCTTGCAGTAATCATATGCATCCTTGTGGAGGGTCGGCCCACCAGTATCCTGCTAACAGAGCCTTCCTGGCTGTCGCTTCTCCTATGAAGTGTCCACCACATGGTTCGTCATGGCATGCTTTCAATACTATGCTGATTTCATCCCCTGCAACACATCTTTGCAGCACTTAATCTTTGCCTCTTTTGTACAGTGCACCGCTTAGCAAAGTGTAGGGGGCTGATTCTAAGAGAAGCTTCTTCCTCTCATGACTTGAGATGCCGGTACTGTTGAGTTGCCAAGAGGTTGGCTATGTCTGCATACTAGGGAGTAACTGTTTCAACTAGAAACAAAGAAGCGTCAGGAAGGTCTGGATCATCTTGTTCCTCTTCTTTTGTTTGAGGGATCCGTGTGACAAATGATCAGCTAAGACATGGGAACGGACGGGCTTAGTGACTACTTTAAAGTCAAACTCCTGGAATAGGAGCAACCATCTCATCACTCGTGCTTTAACATCTGCTTTGTTCATCAGGAAGGACAGGGCTTCATGATCCACATAGAACTTGAAATGTGTGGACAATAGATAGTGTCGAAACTTCTCCAGTGCAAACACCATTGCCAAGCACTCAAGGTTTGTTCACTGTGTAGTTCCATTCCCTATTACTGACCTTTCGGCTTGCATAATATATCAGTTGATCTAATTTAGAGGGGCCCTTTTGACATAGGACAGCACCTAGCCCTTCAACTGATGCATCTGTGTGCACATGGAACTCCTTCGTCCAATCAGGAGGTTGTAAAATAGGTGCTTGGATCAGGCATTGTTTTAGGGTATTAAAGGCCTCTTCACAGTCATTCGTCCAAAGGAAATCAGCTTCTTTCCTTAGGAGCTTGTGTAGAGGGGCTGCCTTGGTTGCAAAATGTGCAATAAATCTTCTGTAATAGCCCACATGGCCAAGAAATCCTCTCAATTGCTTGAGGTTTGTTGGTGTTGTTAAGGCGGCAATCTTTTCAATCTTTGCCGGGTCTGTTGCAATTCCTTGTGTAGAGACAATATGACCTAAAAGAACTCTTGAGGAGACACCAAAGACACATTTGTCGGGGTTGAGAGAAATCCCATACTCTCGGCATCTGTCAAAACATAGCTCTAGGTGTCCCCAGTGCTCACGGATCAAACTATAGACACAAAAGTCATCAAGATACACCTCTATGAAATCATGCAGATGATTCTGAAAGGCAGCCATCAGTACTCGTTAGAAGGTGGCAGAAGCATTACAGAGTCCGAATGGCATCACTCTGTAGGCATAGGTCCCCCATTCTCTGGTGAAGGTTGTTTTAGATTGGTCCTCTTCTGCTATTTGGACCTGGTTATATCCACTGAATCCATCCAAGAGGGAATACAGCTCATGGCCTACCACTGTGTCCAACAATTGGTCTGTAAAAGGGATAGGGAAATGATCCTTCTTCGTCTTCGAATTGAGCTTTCAAAAGTTGACATATATTCGAAGTTTCCCGTTCTTCTTGGGTACTACCACAATGGGCGAAACCCATTCACTGTTAGCCATGGGATAAATGAACTCTGCCTCAAGAAGTTTCAATAATTCGGCCTTCACCAGAGCAGAATAATTAGGATTCGTCCGTCTTTGTTTTTGCCTTACAGGTTTAGCATCGGGCTCTAGGTCAATGTGATGTTGTCATACTGTGGGATCAATCCCCTTTAAGTCTTTATATGACCAAGAAAACACATCTAAGTTCTCCTTGAGTAGGTCTCGCAAGACCATTAGTTCTTCTTCTAGAAGATTGAGACCCACTTTTAGGTGACGTTTGGTTCCTTCAGCATCCAAGAACGTTACTTGTCTTTCACCTTCCACTTCGTGGATAAATGTCCCACGGATTGCTTTTGGATAGAGGTCTGACTCTTTCAAGAGAGTAGTATTCTCATCTGATGTTCCACTAGAACCAGTGTCCTCCTTCTGAACAGATGATGCATTCGTCTGTTTAGGTTGCTGGAAGAGTATCAGAGCTTTGTTTGTTTCGGTGTGAGTGGTAATTTCTTCTAGACTTAGGGATTCATCTTCGAAGGGCTTGGGCTTCTATTGGCAGGGGGCATCATCATCAACTTTTCTTTGGACTGAATAGTCAGGACGACAGGAGCCACTGGTGAACTTAATTTTTATGCTTTTAATCCATTGCTTATACAGATTCTGCATTCTTTGTGGTCCATTGACCAACCCAAATGGAACCATGGTTGTTCCATCCAGTACCCCAAGATATTCGGCCTCTGAGGCCTCTGTAAGGACATCAACAAGATCATCCGCTATCAGAAGGAATTCATCATCTACGCTTTCATAACCTGCTTCATTTTCTTCCTCATCATTTTCATCCTCATCCTCTGGAGGCTTTGTCTTTGCTTCTATAGAGGCTCTGTAGGAGAAGAATAGTTCTTCTGCCTCTGCATGCGCTTTTGCTTCTGTCACCAGTTCTGACTCTGCTTTTGCCTCTGACTCTAGCTCTATATATGTTACTGTCTCTATATCTGCTCTGTCTTTGTTCTGTAGCCGCTGTGTATCTGCTCTACCGCTGTACTGACTCTGCTCTGTAATTGTACTGTCTCTGTACTGACTTTGCTCTGTCTCTGTGACTGTCATATAACAGGGAGAACAATACATCCATGCTTCTATTTCACTGTCAGAGGTGATTTCAGAAGTTAATTCTAGTTGAGACAGGAGGTATTCTCCCATGGACAAGGATTTTACATCCCGTGGCAGTTGGCTTACAGTGCCCACTGTTAGGGACTGTGCCTCAGTTTTCTTAGGAAAGATTTGCTTAACAGCCTCTTCATCTCCTGATGTACCATCTATTGCCTCGTTAGAGGAGCCAGTTATGAATTCAATGGATGTGGATCCATTGCCTTTTTGCGATCCATACAACTTTAACACCGCTTTATTGGGTCCTCTGCCTAGGGTTAGGGTTCCTTTGAACCAGTCCACGTCCTGGCTCTTGCTTCAAAAAGCCAAGGACTTCCCAACATCAGAGGGTATGAAGTCCCATAAGAATTTGGTTTCACCATGTCCCTTTTCTCCACACCTATAACATTCCACCTCTGATCTTTGACCACCGCCAGACTATCGTCCTCTGTAACTTTGAGAGGGAAACCTCCTTGGACCAAAATTAGGACCAAACTCCCTAGGCTTTGGTCCAATATCTTGTGTTGTCATTTTGGATTCTAGCAAGTTGAATCTTGCATTTTCATCCTTTTGTCTTCATTCATGCATCTCTTTCAGAGAGAAAATATCCTTTATATGGTTCTTTTGCAAATAGTAGGAACAGAAGGCTCCAGGAATGGTTGGTTTTTGGGTACATTCAGTGGCTAAATGTTCTTCTTGATGACACTTTCCACACCATGTATTAGAGCGCATCACATCTCTTCCAGCTCCCACAGGAGTAGATATATTGGCAATATTCACCTTGAGCGTCTGTAGCTGCTCTATAATTTCATCCAAAATCTCTTTCTTGATACTTGCAACTGAGTTGGATAAGTAGTCCTTCAGATTTTTACCTCCTGAAGTGCTTGTAGTAGGGTTTTGGGAAGCTTCTATAATTATTGCATACACTGGTTGGGTAGATCCAAAAGGTCCTCTGCTTTGGCTCTGATTCAGAGCTCCTGTTGAGTCTTGGGGTTGTTGATTCCAGTTGGTAGGATTCCACTGTTGTTGAGTCGCCATTGGAGGAACTGTTTGAGGCCACTGTTGTTGTGGTTGAACCATCATTTGAGGCACTATCGTCTGCGGTGACCACACTGGATTAGGTGCACTATACTGCAGCATTGTTTGCATCTGGGGATAGGGGTAGGAAACTGTCCCTAGGACTGCATTTGATGGGTATACCATTCTAGGCATAGGAGGAGGTAAGACTCCTCTTCCTGGAGTCATTGACAGCCTTGCTTCAACTTCGTCATACAATCTTGCACCTTCCACTGCAGCTTGCAGATTGACTGGTCTTCTCAATTCCAGGAACTTGCAAACTTCTGGTTGTAGGCCCCCGAGAAACACTCATTTTTGGAGTCCTTCGTCCAAATGGTGGTTAGTCCATCTCTTTAGGATGGATTCCATTCGCGTGACATAAGCTTCTACTCTTTTTCTAGAGGACTGACTTAGGTTTATGAACTCCTCCCGCATCCGCTCTTCAAAACCTTCACTCCTGAATTTAGTGAGGAAGGCCAACTTCAGGTCGTCCCATGTGCCAAAAGTTCCTGCTGCTTGTCTCTCATACCACTGAAATGCCGTGCCCTTGAAAGTGGCGGGGAATATTGCTAACCAATTCTCAAGGGTTCTGGCATTGTTAGCCACACATGCTACCATGAGTTCTGCTACATGAAGATCAGGTCTTCATTGTACTCTCCCTTAAAAACTGGCAATGGGACTACATTTGCTGGCCTGTCATCAATATTTCCAGGACGAATTTGACTAGGAAGGAACCTTGAGTCGCCATGGGGACTTCTGTAAAGAGTGCTTTTAGGGCGTCAAAGGAGGCTTCGGCTGCGAGCTCGTTCTCAGCTTTGATTTTTGCCTTCTCTCTTCTCACGTACCTTTGGACTTGTTTCAATGCTTGCCTCTTTGTTGCGTCATTTATCAAGGGGTTGGCTCCAACCAGTTGTTCTGGACTCAACAGGATAGCATCATAGAGGGCTTCAGTCTTTGAGGGATTCTCTGGCCAACATCTCCTCTACTTCCTTCTTTTCAACATCTCTGAATTCAGCTTTTAAACCACTACAGAGGGGAAGATATTCTGTTCTAAAAGTGTCAAAACTCATTCTTCTTAGGATCGTTGTTGCATCATTATAATAATGCCAGCTTCTGAGGGTTTCAATAGTGTATGTTGTAAAAAACACTTTGTCTACCAACTTCCAATGGGTTGCTAATTGGATAAACAAAAGATTATCAGTGCACCAAGCATCCCATGTATCTTGTTGTTGAGCATCCACGAACAAATTCCAACTCTTTTCCTTCTTGTCTTCGTGAACCTCCACAGACCAAGACTCCTGAAGCTTCTTCACAATCTCCCACTTGATGATGTCTAGAAACTTCTCAATGAATGCCAAATCTTCCATGGATTTTCATTCTCTCTGTTTCTACTCTTCAGTTTGTTCCCAAACAGTTTGCCACCAAGATGAAAGTTTTTGCTGCTTCAACAGGAAGAGGAAACAGCACACCACATAGATATGCATCATGATGGTAATATGTTTTCGCCATTGTGGGAAGAACTTCTTGTGAAAGTGGCTTTGATAATGAGAAATTCCAACTCTTCATTGGAAGAAGGAACTTTGCAAACATCCATTGAATTCTTCTCTTCTTGGCAATGCCATTTCCTTCATTTTCAGCCTCTTTTGGTGCTTGTTGATGGCAAGATTCCCCGGTGGCTGTGCACCAAAAACATGGTGCCCCAAGAGGAACACCAAGGAAAAGGGAATTCTCTTGCAAGAAAATCTATCTTGTAACATCAACAAGCTTTTATTTCATTCTTTTGATCATCAAAACAAAGAAAATAGCAATTCTTCACGCAACATCATAGTAGATATCTCCCACGGATTTGATAGAATCAACCATAATCTTCAACATCTTCATAGAATCCATCAATAGAACAAAGAACACAAAAGAACACACCATCTTTGAATGGAAATCAATCACATATTATTCATCTTCAATGTCTTTATAGTTCTCTCTCTCAATCTCTCATATACAGTTACACTGTTTTGATAGATTTGACTCTCTGACTCTCTCTCTCTCTCTCTCTCTCTCTCTCTCTCTCTCTCTCTCTCAATAGTACATCATATGCTCACTACAATGATCTCTTAATAACCCTCAATAATCCTTCTTAGGTCGTGGATGCACCTCCCAAGAGGTACGTCTGATATGAAAAGTCACTAGAGCCACTTAGTCTTCTCTTAGTCTTCTCTTCAGTCTTCTGCAGTTGTTTCTTCCACTTGTTTTAGCTCTTTTGAACTTAGATTCATCCTTTCCAAAGGTTAGAAAAATTTCCCAAAGTCACACATACTTTCTACAGAACACTTACAGAAGGTCTACAGAACAGTCACAGTACAGCACCAGAACAGCCACAGTACAGTTACAGTACAGAGACATAGCAAAGACAGAGGCTCTACAGAGGGTCTACAGAAGGTTACAGAAGGTCATAAAAACCTCATAACTCATACTCAAACCATTCCAAAATCTCAAAAACTATTCAATAAGCTTTCAAAAGATCTCAATATTCATCCATCATCAATCCATGCTTCATACAGAAGACAATCAGAATAAAACAGAAGCTATACAGAACCAATCAAAATCTATCAAAAAATCAGAGAACCTCATATCTCCACTGAGAATCATCATGAACTTCTAAACATAATCAATATCATCCAAAACACTCTCAAATACGTCCCTTACAATCATACATCACTTTAAACCCATCAAAAATCAATCATTCAGTCCTCAAAAACAACAAAAATCAGTCAAAAATTAAGTCTTTTTCCACTCTCAACATTGGTCGTACAAAGACCTAAAGGGGATTGATCCCACAGTATGCCAACATCACATTGACCTAGAGCCCAATGACAAACATGTAAGGCAAAGACAAAGGCGTATGAATCCTAATTATTCTGCTCTGGTGAAGGCTGAATTATTGAAACTTCTTGAAGCCGAGCTCATTTTTCCCGTGGCTAACAGTGAATGGGTTTCGCCCATTGTGGTAGTACCCAAGAACAACGAAAAACTTTGAATATGTGTGGATTTTCAATAGCTCAATTCGAAGACGAAGAAGGATCATTTCCCTATCCCTTTTACAGACCAACTATTGGGCACCATGGCAGGCCATGAGCTCTATTCCCTCTTGGATGAATTCAGCGGATATAACCAAGTCCAAATTGCAGAAGAGGACCAATCCAAAACAATCTTCACCACAGAACGGGGGACCTATGCCTATAGAGTGATGCCATTTGGGTTGTGTAATGCCCCTGCCACCTTCTAAAGAGTAATGATGGCTGCCTTCTAGAATTATCTTCATGACTTCATTGAGGTGTATCTTGATGATTTTTGTGTTTATAGTTTGATCCGTGAGAACTGGGGACACTTAGAGCAATGTTTTGACAGATGTCGAGAGTATGGGATTTCTCTCAACCCCAAAAAATGTTTATTTGGTGTCTCATCGGGAGTTCTTTTGGGCCATATTGTCTCTGTACAAGGGATTGCCAGGCCCGGAGAAGATTGAGAAGATTGCCGCCTTAGCAGCACCAACAAACCTCAAGCAAGTGAGAGGATTTCTTGGCCATGTGGGCTACTATAGAAGATTTATTGCACATTTTGCAACCAAGGCAGCCCCTCTGCATAAGCTCCTAAGGAAAGATGTGGATTTTCTTTGGACTAATGATTATGAAGAAGCCTTTAATACCCTAAAACAGTGCCTTATCCAAGCACCTATCTTACAGCCTCCTAATTGGATGAAGGAGTTTCATGTGCACATAGATGCATCAGTTGAAGGGCTAGGTGCTGTCCTATGTCAAAAGGGCCCCTCTAAATTAGATCAACCAATATATTATGCAAGCCAGAAGGTCACTGATAGGGAACAGAACTACACAATGACAGAGCTTGAGTGCTTGCCAATGGTGTTTACACTGGAGAAGTTTTGACACTATCTACTGTCAACACATTTCAAGTTCTACGTGGATCATAAAGCCCTGTCCTTCCCGATGAACAAAGCAGATGTTAAAGGACAATTGATGAGATGGTTGCTCCTATTCCATGAGTTTGATTTTGAAGTGGTCACTAAGCTTGGTCGTTCCCATGTCCTAGCTGATCATCTATCATGGATCCCTCAAAATGTAGAAGAGGAACATGATGATCGAGACCTTCCTGATGCTTCCTTGTTTCTAGTTGAAACAGTTACTCCTTGGTATGCAGACATAGCCAACCTCCTAGCAACTCAACAACGTCCTCTTGGCATCTCAAGCCGTGAGCAGAAGAAGCTTTGCGGCACCCTCTCCAACCTCTTCTGCCACATCCCTCCTCCTGCCACATACCTCCTCCCTCCTTCTCTTCCCTAGCGCGGGCCACCCCGTTGTCCTCCTCCCTTCCCTCCTTCCGCCGCTTGGCGACGCTGGACATTCTCCTCCCTTCACGATGAATCTCCTCGCCTCCTCCTCCCTTCGCGATCCCTCACCCCCCACGCACTCCTCCTTCATGCGTTGGGTCAGCAAGTGTTCACGCGCGAGGACGCGCATTGGGTCTTCTCCGTGCGGTGGTGCCTGCCGTCCCTGAGCACACACAGGTGTTCACACGCAATCGGGTATCTCTTTTGATTTTCCATAAACCTGAGAAAAATACTAAAAATTTACCTAAAAACTCTTAAAAATATTTAAAACTTCATTAAAATTCAATTAAAAATAAAAAAATCCTTGCTAAATTAGGTAATTTTTGGTTAATCTGGGTGATTATAAGATAAATAATTAATTGCAAAAAATTAATAACGTTTAAAATCCTTTTAAAAATTCATTAAAAATTGAGAAAAAATCATTAAAAATCCCTAAAAATCAAAATTAAATTCAAACAAATCACAAAAAATTCCATCAATGCATTTGATTTCTTTTGGAATATTTTAAAATAAAAATATATCCAAATGAAAAAAAAATACAAAATACAAAATCAAAACACACCTAAATTACAAGTTAAAAAAAAACACACAACAATAACAATCTCACCCAAACACTAATCAACATTAATTAAACCAAATGTGATCCCCCTAATATTGCTTTGTTATTTTTTTAATTAAAAAACTAATGTGCTTTATTTTTTCCAGTCAGTGGTTTTTGGTTTTTTAATTGGATTCCTTGCATTTGGGACTACTCAGTACGCCCTCAGTCTCTTGTATACACACCCCTACTAGGTATCTATTTTTTGTGCTTTATTTATTTTGGTCATCCCTTAACCACAGTTACTTATTAAAATGAACTTTATTCACCCACTTTTCCACACACGCTCGCGCAAAACACACATTTTACTAGTAACTTAAAATCAACACGCCGTTCACTTTGCAAGCGCTATGTGTGCTTCAGAGGCACTTTAATTTTAATAAAAATGAACTAGCTATCACAAAAATGCACGCGCTGAGAAAAGAAGAGCGCTTCAGACACATTAAGTTTTTAATTAATAAATATGCATTTAGAGACCTGAGTCTCAGGATCACTGTCTGGGTTTCGTTAAAAGCGCCATTTTACATTAATAAATTGTAACTAACAATTTAAAAATGAATTGCTGTTTTTTAATTAAGGTTTACAACCTAATAAAATTTCAACCATTGTTAATAATTTCTTAAAATGAACCCTTTATTAAAATCATTTCCCTCACTGTACTTTTTTCCCTTTTGAATAAATATACTTCGTGGGATGGGCATGTGTAGTCCTTTAAGTTGACATTGTTTATCAAAGTTCTTGTTATGTCCTGATTAGGTTTTTGAGGTATTATGGTTTGCTTGTGTAATACGATTACGGGTGCGGTCTGTAGTTTTCTTCTTTTTTGCATGATACGGGGTCTTGGGTGCCTGCTTGTTGCATAGCATGAAGCTTTCGGTCGCATATGTGTAGGGGTCATGCCGAATTTTTCCTAGGATGTGGGTTGTTTGGGATGGTCGATTGGTTAGTTACGATTATGTGTGTGCTTATTTTGATCAATTTCTTTTTTATAGCTATTTTATTGTTTTGTAGACATTCTTTGTGATTTTCTGTGTTTTGTGGTGTGTGTATTCCATCTGAATAGCACCTCAAGCTCCTCCTCCTGTTCAGTATGTCCCATTGATCAGTAGGGATTATTCTTCCCTATTGACTTTTGAGCCTATCACGAAAGTAGGCCTTGTAACTTTCATGGCTGCTTCACTCCCTTTGATTCCAAACGATCCATCCCTATGAGATGAGTTTCTTGCATCATACAGTAAGAAATTGGGCTTGGTTCATGGTACTTCCATGGTTTTGACACCTAGAGGGTTAGGGAAGGCTTTGTCTCTTCCCTATAAAGGAGAACCCTTTGTTATAGCCAGACAGTTATTCTCAAATGATGAGATTCTCAAGCTGTTACTACAGAAGCAGACCAAAGAGGTCCTCGATGTCAAGAAGGTGATTAACACTTCAGGAGTGTCTTATTCCATGATTACTGATCCTCTCTGGAAGCTAGTCTGCCAATTTCTCCAAGATAGGTTCATGCCTGCCAAGACACCATCCCATTATTTGTCCAAGGAGCTCTTCACAGCTTCTAGGATGGTGTTAAAAGGGGTTACCATTGACTAGAGTACTTACCTTCTTACGAAGATGGACTAACATTTTGTCAAAGTGACTAGAGGGAAATTTACCAATGTCACTTATGGTTCATATTTATATGCTTTCTTAACATATTCAGGCCTTAAGAAGGGCGTGCTACCCCCTCCTCCATCTGATCCAGTTCCTCCCTCTCCACCTTCAGAGGATTCAAAACCCATTGATATAGAGGATCTTGATTCCCCTCCTCCATTGGTCATTTATTGGAAGCGCTTGAAGCGTGTAGCAGAGAAAGTTCCACGAGTCGTTCCTTCAGTAATAGTTCCTGCTATCTCTGGAAGTGACCTTCTTGCCTATCTCACATGCAACAACTTATTTAGGGCACATGGAGAGGGTTCTTTGGAAATATCAGTTCCTTCGCTGAATAGTTTAGTGTTAGGGGATGCCATTCCATTCCTTTGTAATGACATCCAGAGTTCTATTGAACTCTCAGTGATAGCTTGTGTTCAACAGTTATATGCTTCTTTCTATGAATAATTGATGCAATCCAAAGACCAGTTGTATAAGGCAACTACAGAGTTAACCTCTGGTAAAGACACTCTTGTCGATCTGTTTAAGAAGATGGAGCAACAAACACAAATGATTGAGACCCAGAGAGAAGAAATATATTCTTTGAAAATTTAGTTAGCAGAAGCTCAACCAGAGGTCACTAGAGTTTCGGAAGAGAAAGAGAAAATGTCCAAAGAAGCTCAAGAGTTTAAGACTCTTTTAGTTACGAACTTGTCAGCTTTGCAAACTACTCACCATACATTGGAATCCCAAGCTTCCCAGATTAAGCAGTTGCAAGACCAACTGGCGCAGTCATGGTCCATTCCTCCAAGTCCCAGTGTTCCTATGATTCCTTCTATATCTCAGCAGGACTTGGCAGTTCTCTAGAGACATGCCACATTATGCCCGTTGTTTCAAGATAAAGTGAAAAAATTGCAGTCCGGGATGGATTTGTTATGGTCTACATTTGAGCAATTTTAGGAGTATGTTCCTCCGGACCATTCCTTTTTTTTCCACTATCAGTTGCAAAAGTTGGCCTTCTATATTAAGCTCTCAAGGATGGATCTCTCTCTTGTAGAGGATGGTTGGAGTGGGGCTTGGTCTTCTAATTTGCTGTGACAGAAGTTGTCCATTTGGTCTTTGAAGATTTTGTGACAACTGATACCATGTTGCTGTCTTATATGTATCTACGAGGTGATCTGTTAATTTCAGATGATGTAGATCTAGCTTGGCATAAGAGGGATGTGGTTTTACAAGCTGCCTTATATGTCAACTATTTGAAGTTGAGGATAGATGACATGTTCCAGTGCTATTCTTCTAAAGTGGCTACTTGCCTTGACACTTCATGGCATTCAATGATTGATTCTGTAGTCATGAACCAACGTCAAAATACAGCTTCTACCTATGTGCAGAGCACTAACCAACTGAGGGTGGAGCTCCTAGCTTATCTTTCCAAGAACCATCAATTTGATTCATCCTTATTTCATGTCTACCATCGACGATTTGTTTTAGGTCCCTCTGTTCCTAGCTTGTTGTACTATCAACAAATGGCCCATCGCTATGATGCTTATTTTTTCATTTATAAATCTAACTCAGCAGCTATCTTACCTCTCCTTTTCTAACCTTAGGGTTTTCCTCAAATTCCAATCTTTACCTATTGTTCTTTCATTGAAGATCGAGTCTTTTCCCCTTCTCCGCCATGTCCTTCTCCATCTATCCATATACCTTCTACTTTTCTTGCTTATCAATTGACACCTTTCCTAACTGATTCACTTAAATTTTCAGCCACTCCTTCTTTAGCTTATTCCTCATTTTATGATTTTTCCTACCCATCTCTTCATCCTCTTTTACTTATTCCACTTCCATCTCCTGCCACTTCTATTTCTCAACCCCCTCAGTTGGTTAGTGGCTATGAAGGATTTGATCAACAGATTTCAAGAAGAAGAGAATGGAGGTCAATTGATTCTCTCACGAGACCACAGATTAATTGGCCATTAATTCCAGGGGACTGGACAACTGCTAGTCAAGCATGCCAAAATTACCTCCATTTTTCTCAACAATATTCATAATCTCTAGATCCTTTAGTGAGATTGACAGCCCAATTTTCTTGGTACTTAGCATATATGCATAGGCATTCCCATAACGATCAAAAGGCCATTCCAAAGCTTTGTATGAATGTCAATGTGAATATTGATTCCCAACAGTTGGATGTCCTATATTGCTAGAACGGATGTGCTACCTTCAACTCTTTCAGAATCCTCCAAAATCTTTTGTAGATGAGTCTTTATCCTTGGATCACTTTCATAATCATCAAGCTTTTAAGAGGGATCATCTTCATTGATAACCCTAGATGTATCTTTTGTGCTTCTTAATGAGACATTTTTTTTGAAGTGCCATTCAAATGGTTGTGTCTGTGTGTGTGCTGTATTAATTTAAATGTGATGAGATCGTGGTGGTTGCCTATTTGCTTTGCTTTCAAGAGATACATTTTTGGAGAATTGCAACGGTGGTGATGCTGGTTGGATAGTTCAAGATGAAGAAGAATAAACCTCTTATATCCTTTATAAATTTGTTATGACTTTTTAATTGTTTATCAAATGTGTTAATGAATAACAAAGTTTTCCTTTAGTAGTATTCTTTTCTAGAGATATAGGTGATAAGTTGGGGTCGTGGTGGAGTGATTGTTGACGATACTAAAGAAGATCACAATTTAGCTCTTTAGTGAACTTATATTCTTCTTTTCCTCAGGTTGCGAGGACGCTTCCTTTCTAAGTGTGGGGATATGTTGAAAGTGGAAAAAGACTGAATTTTTGATTGATTTTTGTTGTTTTTGAGGTCTGAATGGTTGATTTTTGATGGATTTAGAGTAATGAATGGTTGTTAATGGAAGTGTTTGAGAGTGTTTTGGATGAGATTGATTATGTTTTGGAAGTTCATGATGATTTTTATTAGAAATATGAAGCTCTGTGATGTTCTGATAGTTCTCATTGGTTTTGATACCTTCTGTATAGCTTCTGCTTTGTACTGATTTTCTTCTGTATAAAGCATGGATTAATGATTGATGAAGGTTGAAATATTTTGGAAGCTTATTGAATAATTTTTGATAGTTTGGAATGGTTTTAGTATGAGTTATGAGGATTTGATGTTCTCTGATGACCTTCTATAACCCTCTGTAAACCTTCTGTAGAGCCTCTGTCTCTGCTCTGTATCTGCTTTGTTCCTGTTCTATTCTATTCTGTAGATCTTTTGTAAGTATTCTGTAGAATGAATGTGTGACTTTGGAAAATTTTTCTAACTTTTGGAAAGAATGAATCTAAGTTCAAAAGAGCTAAAACAAATGGAGGAAGCAGCTGCTAAAGACTGAAGTGACAGTGACAGTAGTGAGCTATGAAGAGAGACTGTAGTGGCTCTGGTGCCTCTTCGCATCAGACATACCTCTTGGGAGGTGCATTCACAAGCTAAGAAGGATTATTAAGAGTCATTATTAGAGCATTGTAGTGAGGAGATGATGTACTATTGATAGAGACAGAGAGAGAGAGAGAGAGAGAATTAGAGATAGTCAATTTCTATCAAAACAGTGTATCTGTATATGAGAGATTGAGAGAGAAAACTATGAAGAAATTGAAGATGAATACTGTGTGATTGATTTCCATTCAAAATTTGTGTATTCTTTTATGTTCATTGTTCTATTGATGGATTCTGTGAAGAAGTTGAAGATCATGGTTGATTCTATCAAATCCATGGAAGATATCTACTCTAATGATGCGTGAAGATTTGCTGTTTTCTTTGTTTTGGTCATCAAAAGAATGAAATAAAATCTTGTTGATGTTACAATATAGATTTTCTTGCAGTAGAATCCCCTTTTCCTTGGTGTTTCTCTTGGGGCTCCAGCCTGTGGTGTTTTGCCATGTTTATGGTGTGCCCACACTTTGCAGGTGTTGCTTTCACTAAAGCCTCTATACGCTTTGTACCTCTAGTTGTGATTGAGGAGGGGTGTTGAGATATTTGAATTCACACCTACTTCAGTCCCTTTGTGAGAAGCAATGAGGGCTCAGGACCAAAATCCCATATGCAGAGTAGAAGAAAGTACCACCACTCAATTCTTATAAAGCATTGCATTGGCACTCTTTTTCTAATGCAATGATAGTACTCTTTTCTTTCCAATAAAGTTTCATATCACTATTAATACACAAGATTGTGTTTATGAGTCCAAGTCTCAACCTTAGAACCTAATTCACTTGTGTAACAATTTTTCCTAGTCAAGGTCAATGTCTTCATGAGTTCCTTTTCCTCTTTCAACCTCCATAGCTTCCGTATCTGCCATGCTCTAGATCTGTGCTTTTCACATGGTATCAGAGCTCAGCTGAGCATGGCCCAACTCTCATTTCACTTCTCTCAGCTACTTTCCATCTCAGCTCAGCTCAGTTTGAGTACTAGACCCTATCTCCAACTTCATTTGCATTTCTACCTTCAATGAAGCTTCCATGACAGGCATAGCTACTTACCTTCAAGCTCATTTTTCCTTCATTTTATCTCTCATGCCACTTAAACCAAGCCAAGGACACTCTAATATGAAGTTTTCAGCAAGTATTCAACCATAAAATCATAAAGGAGGGGAAGTTATGAAGAGTTTTTGAAGATCATCAAGTCAAACTCAAGCAACAAACATCAAAGTTCAAATTAGTATCTTTTGATACTACACTAACATTGCTTTGTGTCTTTTGACACATTAAAAATCAACTCTACTACTGAAAAATTTCAAACTTTCAAGATTGATTCTCGATGAAAATTATGAAGACTAAGGTTTGAAAGATCTTGAAGAAATTTTTGAAAGTTTGAAGATTCAAGGACATAGTGTCCATTGGCACTCACCTAGTGCTTCTTGGCACTTATACTCAACTACTCTGCTGCTCAAATCTAGTGTTGATCTATTGTTGCTCCAGCCTTCTAACATGGGAAAAGGCTCTCCAACTTCTCCCTTCAAAGGAGTCGGGTTTCACACTTGGCAAACCCGCATCAAACTCATCTTGATGAAGAAGGGTCTCTGGGCCATTACTAATGGACAAGAGAAGAAGCCCTCGGATACTGCCCTAGAAGCTACTTGGCACAAAGCTGATGGTAAAGCATAGGCCATTATCAAACTAGAGCTAGACGATAGCTATATCCAACATGTGGATAATTGTGAGACTTCAAGAATACATGGAAGAGACTTGACACTTTGTTCAGTGCACAGTCCAAATCATCAAAGTATGGTCTCTCGATAGAGTTTTTCAGGCTTGAAATGAAGTCCAACACATCACTTGCCACACATCTAAATTACATGGAAGGACTTCTAAACCAACTTGCATGAATCAACATTAAAATGGAAGAAGATGTTTGCATTGGTGTTCTACTTAAGAGTTTTCCTCTTGAATATAATAATGTATCAACAAATCTAATTAATATGCCAAACCCTGAACTTGTTGATATCCAAGCATCACTGTTAGAGGAGGATAAAAACTAAGGAAGAACCTAGCACCTCTAGAGATGAACATGCATTATATGTTTGCAACAGGTACAAAGGCAAGAAGGATCAACTCTTTTGTGACTTCTGCAAAAGGACCAGACACACCGAGAAGTTTTGCCATGCCAGAAAGAGGTCCCAAAAGGCCTATCTAGTTGTAGTCAACGAAGAAGAAGAAAACAGAGCAAAGGAAGAAAAAGAAGACCACCAGGAGAAGGACAAACCTCATCAATCCTTCTATTTAGATAGAATTTTTTAATTGTGTATTTTCTAGCCCTAATGCCTCAAACATAAACTTGTAAACTCCTAAGTTATCCTTGTACTATAGCCTGTGTACACTTTGTGAGGCCCGTGCTATAGCCTTTGGATGTCCATCATGTTTGTAGTATCCACACTTAGCCTTTTATGCGATAGCCTTTGGTGTTTTTCCATGTTTATGGTGTGCCCACACTTTGAAGGTGTTGCTTTCACTAAAGCCTCTATACAATTTGTACTTCTAGTTGTGATTAGGGAGGGGTGTTGAGATATTTGCAGTCACACCTACTTCAGTCCCTTTGTGAGGAGCAATGAGGGCTCAGCACACCAGAATCCCATATGCAGAGTAGGAGAAAGTACCACCACTCAATTCTTATAAAGCATTGTACTAGCACTCTTTTTCTAATGCAATGATAGTACTCTTTTCTTTCCAATAAAGTGTCATGTCACTATTAATACACAAGATTGTATTTATGAGTCCAAGTCTCGACCTTAGAACCTAATTCACTTGTGTAACAATTTGTCCTAGTCAAGGTCAATGTCTTCATGAGTTCCTTTTCCTCTTTCAACCTCCATAGCTTTCGTATCTGCCATGCTCTAGATCCGTGCTTTTCACATGGTATCAGAGCTCAGCTGAGCATGGCCCAACTCTCATTTCACTTCTCTCAGCTGCTTTCCATCTCTGCTTAGCTCAGTTTGAGTACTAGACCCTATCTCCAACTTCATTTGCATTTCTACCTTCAATGAAGCTTCCATGACAGGCATAGCTACTTACCTTCAAGCTCATTTTTCCTTCATTTTATCTCTCATGCTACTTAAACCAAGCCAAGGACACTCTAATCTGAAGTTTTCAGCAAGTATTCAACCATAAAATCAGCAAGGAGGGGAATCTATGAAGAGTTTTTGAAGATCATCAAGTCAAACTCAAGCAACAAACATCAAAGTTCAAATTAGTATCTTTTGATACTACACTAACATTGCTTTGTGTCTTTTGACACATTAAAAATCAACTCTACTACTGAAAAATTTCAAACTTTCAAGATTGATTCTCGATGAAAATTATGAAGACTAAGGTTTGAAAGATCTTGAAGAATTTTTTGAAAGTTTGAAGATTCAAGGAAATAGTGTCCATTGACACTCACCTAGTGCTTCTTGGCACTTATACTCAACTACTCTGCTGCTCAAATCTAGTGTTGATCTATTGTTGCTCCAGCCTTCTAACATGGGAAAAGGCTCTCCAACTTCTCCCTTCAAAGGAGTCGGGTTTCACACCTGGCAGACCCGCATCAAACTCATCTTGATGAAGAAGGGTCTCTGGGCCATTACTAATGGACAAGAGAAGAAGCCCTCGGATACTGCCCTAGCAACTACTTGGCACAAAGCTGATGGTAAAGCATAGGCCATTATCAAACTAAAGCTAGACGATAGCTATATCCAACATGTGGATAATTGTGAGACTTCAAGAATACATGGAAGAGACTTGACACTTTGTTTGGTGCACAATCCAAATCATCAAAGTATGGTCTCTCGATAGAGTTTTTCAGGCTTGAAATGAAGTCCAACACATCACTTGCCACACATCTAAATTACATGGAAGGACTTCTAAACCAACTTGCATGAATCAACATTAAAATGGAAGAAGATGTTTGCATTGGTGTTCTACTTAAGAGTTTGCCTCTTGAATATAATAATGTATCAACAAATCTAATTAATATGCCAAACCCTGAACTTGTTGATATCCAAGCATCACTGTTAGAGGAGGATAAAAACTAAGGAAGAACCTAGCACCTCTAGAGATGAACATGCATTATATGTTTGCAACAGGTACAAAGGCAAGAAGGATCAACTCTTTTGTGACTTCTGCAAAAGGACCAGACACACCGAGAAGTTTTGCCATGCCAGAAAGAGGTCCCAAAAGGCCTATCTAGTTGTAGTCAACGAAGAAGAAGAAAACAGAGCAAAGGAAGAAAAAGAAGACCACCAGGAGAAGGACAAACCTCATCAATCCTTCTATTTAGATAGAATTTTTTAATTGTGTATTTTCTAGCCCTAATGCCTCAAATATAAACTTGTAAACTCCTAAGTTATCCTTGTACTATAGCCTGTGTACACTTTGTGAGGCCCGTGCTACAGCCTTTGGATGTCCATCATGTTTGTGGTATCCACACTTAGCCTTTTATGCGATAGCCTTTGGTGTTTTGCCATGTTTATGGTGTGCCCACACTTTGAAGGTGTTGCTTTCACTAAAGCCTCTATACAATTTGTACTTCTAGTTGTGATTGGGGAGGGGTGTTGAGATATTTGTAGTCACATCTACTTCAGTCCCTTTGTGAGGAGCAATGAGGGCTCAACACACCAGAATCCCATATGCAGAGTACGAGAAAGTACCACCACTCAATTCTTATAAAGCATTGTACTAGCACTCTTTTTCTAATGCAATGATAGTACTCTTTTCTTTCTAGTAAAGTGTCATGTCACTGTCAATACACAAGATTGTGTTTATGAGTCCAAGTCTCGATCTTGGAACCTAATTCACTTGTGTGACAATTTGTCCTAGTTAGGATCAATGTCTTCATGAGTTTCTTTTTCCTCTTTCAACATTCATAGCTTCCGCATCTGCCATGCTCTAGATCTGTGCTTTTCACATGGTGTCAGAGCTTAGATGAGCATGGCCCAACTCTCATTTCACTCCTCTCAACTCCTTTCCATCTCAGCTTAGCTCAGTTTGAGTACTGGACCATATCTCCAACTTTATTTGCATTCCTATCTTCAATGAAGCTTCCATGACAGCCATAGCCACTTACCTTCAAGCTCATTTTTCCTTCATTTCTCTCTCATGCCACTTAAACCAAGCCAAGGCCACTCTAATCTGAAGTTTTCAGCAAGTATTCAACCATCAAATCAGCAAGGAGGGGAATCTATGAAGAGTTTTTGAAGATCATCAAGTCAAACTCAAGCAACAAACATCAAAGTTCAAACTAGTATCTTTTGATACTACACTGCCATTGATTTGTGTCTTTTGACACATTAAAAATCAACTCTACTACTGAAAAATCTCAGAGTTTCAAGATTGATTCTCGATGAAAATTATGAAGACTAAGTTTTTAAAGATCTTGAAGGATTTTTTGAAAGGTTGAAGATTCAAGGACATAGTGTCCATTGATACTCACCTAGTGCTTCTTGGCACTTATACTCAACTACACTATTGCTGAAATATAGTGGTGATCTAGTGTTTCTCCAGCCTTCTAACATGGGAAAAGGCTTTCCAACTGCTCGCTTCAAAGGAGTCGGGTTTTACACCTGGAAAACCCGCATCAAACTCATCTTGATGAAGAAGGGTCTCTGGGCCATTACTAATGGACAAGAGAAGAAGCCCCGGGATGCTGCCCTAGCAGCTACCTGGTAGAAAGTAGATGACAAAGTATAGGCCATTATCAAACTGGAGCTAGATGATAGCTATATCCACCATGTGGATAACTGTGAGACTTCACAGGATACATGGAAGAGACTTGACACTTTGTTCGGTGCACACTCTAAATCATCAAAGTATGGTCTCCTGATAGAGTTTTTCAGGCTTGAAATGAAGGCCAATACATCATTTTCCATGCAATCTAAATTACATGGAAGGAGTTCTAAACAATCTTGCAGGAATCAACATTAAAATGGAAGAATATGTTTGCATCGGTGTTCTACTTAAGAGTTTGCCTCCTGAATATAATAATGTATTAACAACTCTAATTAATATGCCAAACCCTGAACTTGTTGATATCCAGGCATCACTGTTTGAGGAGAAAAAGAAGCTAAAAACTAAGGAAGAACCTAGCACCTCTAGAGATGAACATGCATTATATATTTGCAACACGTACAAAGGCAAGAAGGATCAGCTCTTTTGTGACTTTTGCAAAAGGACCGGACACACCAAGAAGTTTTGCCATGCCAGAAAGAGGTCCCAAAAGGCCTATCTAGTTGTAGTCAACGAAGAAGAAGAAAACAGAGCAAAGGAAGAAAAAGAAGACCACCAGGAGAAGGACAAACCTCATCAATCCTTCTATTTAGATAGAATTTTTTAATTGTGTATTTCCTAGCCCTAATGCCTCAAACATAAACTTGTAAACTCCTAAGTTATCCTTGTACTATAGCCTGTGTACACTTTGTGAGGCCCGTGCTACAGCCTTTGGATGTCCATCATGTTTGTGGTATCTACACTTAGCCTTTTATGCGATAGCCTTTGGTGTTTTTCCATGTCTATGGTGTGCCCACACTTTGCAGGTGTTGCTTTCACTAAAGCCTCTATACGCTTTGTACTTCTAGTTGTGATTGAGGAGGGGTGTTGAGATATTTGCAATCACACCTACTTCAGTCCCGTTCTGAGAAGCAATGAGGGCTCAGGATCAGAATCCCATATGCACAATAGGATAAAGTACCACCACTCAATTCCTATAAAGCATTGTACTTGCACTCTTTTTCTAATGCAATGATAGTACTCTTTTCTTTCCAGTAAATTGTCATGTCATTGTCAATACACAAGATTGTGTTTATGAGTCCAAGTCTCAATCTTGGAACCTAATTCACTTGTGTAATAATTTGTCCTAGTCAGGGTCAATGTCTTCATGAGTTTATTTTTCCTCTTTCAACCTCCATAGCTTCCGCATCTACCATGCTCTAGATCCGTGCTTTTCACAAAGATGTAGTTGGGGCGGGTCCCTTTTTTATGTTGGCCTTAAGTGGATCTAACCTTTGAAATTGAATATCATGTTGGATGATGGATCATTTCCCTTGCCCTTCTAGGTGTAGTTTTTTCGAATGCCCTTCAAGCTGCTTGATCCTTTTGCTTATATCCCATTTAGATTTTACCACTCAAACACGAGGAAATGTGGCACTCTGATAAAATGAATTACATTGCGTCTCACGCTTTCTTTGCGAGAGCCCTTGGAAGTTCTCCCTCATCCTTGAGAGAGCCTAACTAGAATATCCAATGCTCTCCATCGTTTCTTTGGAGCTTGCCTTCTCTTCCACTGTTTTTGCCTAAGAAAAATGAGCTTCTTCATTCACTTTTTGATGAGCACTTCCTTGGTTTTCCTCTACGTCATGTGGGTTGCATGGTAATATCTTGTGGAACATTACCCCCCTTTTAGATGGTAGTTCAAAGTTGATGAAGACTCGGTGATTGAAAATGGAAATTTTGCGAGTTGATGATGATGGGGTCCTATGGGGATTGGTTTTTTGGGGGAAGGCTGATTAATTGATTGAGATGGTGGGGATCGAGAATGTATTGCATGAATGATGGGGCCTTGTGCATATTGTTGTTGGTTGAGAGGCTTGGCAATGATTTCATTATTGGAGGCCGCTTGAGTGGATGGTGGGGCCTCCAATGTTGGTGGTTTGTAGCATCCAGCATTGCTTGAAAAAGATAAGACGTGCGCTACCTAGGGGGAGTGTCTGCCTTACTATGTGGTATATTGTGCTCATGCTAGTGGAACTGGGAGCGAGATGTGGTGCATGTAGCTTAGGGTGACAGATCTAAGTGTTACCTCCCTAGGTATGTCCTGCCCTTGATGTGTCCTAAGCGTGAAGTGGGGAATCAAAATGAGGCTAGGGGGTTAGGGATGGAGGTGGACAAACGAAGCCACCAGATGCACCTAACTTGGGAACCCCTAGGTGTAGTGACTGTGGCCTATATGGGGTGAACTGTTGTTTGTTGTGATTTCGTCTCTTTTGATATTTCTTTTCTTCTTTCTTTCTCTCTTTCTCTCTCTCTCTCTCTCTCTCTCTCTCTCTCTCTCTCTCTCTCTCTCTCTCTCTCTCTCTCTCTCTCTCTCTCTCTTTTCTTTTTCTTTTTGATTACATAGGTAGGACGAGAGATAAGCTTCATCATCCGAGTGGGGCGGAGAAGGGGGTCTAATAGACTTATTCACACGAATTGCCAATTCTGCAAGACCTTTTGAGATTCAGGCGGACTTGCAGAGTGGTGGTGGAGAGAAATGGATGATTGCAATGTGTAAAGCGGCTATCATTCATATCTTCTAGAAGGGATAAACAAAGCGAAGGGAGAAGAGCAGCACACATTATCAGTCAAACCATGGTGCAGCTATCTATAGCATTCAGATCAAAATAGAGGGGGGGGAAGGTTGCATTCTTGTGGAGTGGGATTTTTCTTAAGTAGCATTCTAAGTAGCCTAAGGTAATTATAGGTTGTAAGGAATGCAAGGTCAGGGTATGAGGAGAATTCATCTACAAGACAGACTATAGAGTCACATAGATTTTCGAGGGTGAAGATAAGGGCCTTCTCAAGTTTAGTACAATTTGCATTGTATATTACGGGGAATTTGTACCAGCTATGGACATTAGGGTTAAAATCCACTCCCATCCTTCAGGGATATGGCATGAATGTTGGGTTGTTGCGTTCAGATGGGAGGGTGTTGCAGAAAGCCACCCAAGGGTCCATATTTACATCATAGAAAGACCTTCTCCATGTCGATTGGCACTCATAGCCCAACACTGATCTCAGAACCTCAAAAACTTTGTTTGCCAAAATTTCATGTCCTCTGTGCCCCAAAGAGTGAGGTTCTATTCTCTCTCAGCCATCCATTTTTCCCTGAGCCTGCTTCCAATCATTGATCACTTCTTTCACCACCTTGATCGGTAGAACCCTATGCAAATTAGTAGGAATAGGAAGTTCAGATTGACGGGGTTTCTGGAAGTTTCCTATTGTTCGCAGATTACCAAATCAGCATGGAAGCTCACTGGGAAATTATCCTAGCTCAGTGGAATAGGTACGGGTGGCACTTGTACAAGTCTAGAATTGAATCTTCTCCTCGCTTCCTCCACCATTTGTTTTCTCTTTTCCTTAAGTGCAACCCTTCTTTCTTCAGATGTGTCCTTGGTC